>NW_005842099.1:1329122-1351942 GCF_000455745.1 Alligator sinensis | reverse complement strand
CACTATTACTTCTAAGCATCTTTTATACAGGAGTTTTCAAGCCTTCGCAAGCGTGCTTGTTTGATGATTGGTTATGAGTGAGTGACGCAAGAAGTTCTTTACTGAGCATGTCTCTATACCTGTGTTTTAGCCATGTATCTCATTTACATACATGTGTGTTTCATTAGCATACTTTTTCCCCACCTAGGGGTGTGATTTTTAGTATTTTAATGAGCCCTTTAACCCAGTACTCTGTTTCTTCTTTTGTTTTCAAGCCTCCTTTATCCGAGACTGTCTCCTTATCATTGCAGATGGGCATTTTTCACATAGCATTCTCTTCTTCTTATCGTCTCCGAGTAGAGGTTTCTAGGTCACTCCTTACACCCCTACTCACTGAGTCATGTCATAGGCTGTTCCCTGCAAGTGGCTCCTTCTCCTCCCCAGCCCCTCTTGAAGCAGGAAAGTGCTATAATAAATTTGTTTTTGAAATGGGGTGCTGCTCAGTTCACAGTAGTTATAGAACCATAGGAATGCCCTGAGTCTAAAAATGTTGAGAACCACTGCTCTAAACTCTTCCTAGGTCACTCCTGAGAAAAGACAAATGCAAGGAGTGTTCTGTAATAGGTGTTCCAATCTGCCATAAAATTGCCTCCGAATTTTCAGATTCTCAGGGGAAAACGCTGCCTGCACCTTCTGTCTTTATTTTTTTTTCACATGAACATATTTTCCATCTTTACAAAAATTAGAGATGGGAGCTTTCCTCTCCCATTGTTTTTTTCCAACTCTTTGTGCAGCAGCCTGGCACAAAGCAGTCCATGCACAAGGGAGCATCCGGGCTTATTTTTGTATCTGACTTTTGATAATTCCTGCCAGCTTCAAATACGAATGTCTGAAATTTTCTGCAATGCATGTGAGTGGCTGATGGAGGAGAGGTTAGAGTGTTTAATTGTGCTACTGGGGTCTTGTGGGTACACCATTTATTGGGAGCTGGGATTTTGGGGTTTTCAGTGTACTCTGTACACTTGGAAAAAACCTTTAGCCATTTTGAGCCTAAGTTTCCATATCAGTAGGAATGTGATTTTTTTTTTCAAGGGTGGGAGATAAGGGTGAAACCCTTTTGTTCCTCTGACTAAAAGATGTATTTTTTAACAACTGGCTCAATCTAGAATGCTGTCTCCACTCCCCCACACCCATATCATCAAGTCAGTACCCAGGGCAGTTGTTCCATCCGCTTTGCCTAAGTTATTCCACCAGCAGTAGTGTACTCAAAACAGGCATGTACTTTTTTGCAGTGATCACTTGAAGTGTAGGATTTGATTATCTTTATCCGTATATTCAGGAAAAGTATGCATGCCTCAAATGTTGTGTATTGGTTTTAAAAATGTCTAGCCTTGTTTAAAATGCAGCTGTAATATTTGATTCTCAACTTCTGTACCAGTGGGTTCCATAGACCAACCAATGACCTCTCCTTCTGTTTGTTCTAAGCTTGTTGGTCTTTGAATTAAGCAAACTCCCTTGCTCTCTGAGTATGAAAGCATACCTTAGAGGGTCAAATCAGTTTTCACTTTTGCCTAATAATCTGGGTCCGTCCGCATCTCCATTCCATCCTAAATAAATCCTGGTTTTGCAATTTCTTATTAGGCTTAGTCTGACCCCACTATACCTTTAATTCCGAAGTGTCTACTGCCATAGTAACACACTGTATGAAGTCAGGTCAAAGTACTAATCCTCTGTATCCTTCTCTGAACCTTTCTGGACACAATTATAGCTTTGCATTGAGGCACAATTCTACCACTATTGACAGTTCATATTTTCTCTGGCTTTCTAATCTCAAGTCTGCTCTTCTGCCCTGCTACTGGCTTTGTCGTTCAGGAAATTGTTGTCCTAAGTGAAGTAATTCCATTAATGTATGAGAGTTATTTCAAGCTCTGGCCAGTACAGTTCTAGGCTGTACCTGAGCCAAGATTGTCATCTGTACACAATTTTATGTATTGACTTTGAGGCTATCCCAGCCTTCCACGAGTGAGCCCTCTTTTTAGAGCAGCAAAACTGATTTTACCCTCTAGATGTATGTAGACCTGACAGTGAGTAGCAAGTGACTTATTTACTTAACATGCAGTTATAATGCATGGGAGCTTCTTGGTAATAAAGTACTTAAGTAATCTGAAAGTATTTTCATTTCTCTTTATTGCCTGAATGCAAATAAGTATTTCTTGATTAATCTTATTTCTTCAAACTGGAATTACTATTGTCCTAATGAAGAAAGGATGAGACTTGGATAGAGGAAAGGCCATATGGTTGAAGTGCCCAAGGGAAATTTTCTTCCTAATTTCTACTAAATATGAAAGTGAAAAAATTTGCATTGCTGAACAATTTTCAGGTTTTCTTCTTTTTTTTTTTTTTAATCTTCAAGTTGTGTGAGGAAAGTGAATGTTTGAGTTGGAAAGGGGAGCAGGGTTTTTTCCAGAACAAAAGTTAATTGTTTTTACATATTTGGCTTTCCCTGCAGTGATTGAACCTTATTCATAGTCATTTTAGATACTGTTTCAGTATAGATACTGTTTCCAAAATCAGAATGTTAAAAACTTAATTTTTTGTGTGTAACTTCGGTGGCTGCTTTTTAAGGTTTAATTAAATATGACAGTTGTTAGATAGTATGAGTAATTTGCATTCAAAAGGCTAGATGATAGCAAAGAGAGAAGTGAAGGCTGAAAACCTGCTTCAGATGTAAAAACCTGATTTTTGTATATCTAGAACTGTTCACAGTGGTCACTTTTGAATATTAAATTTTGGGAGTGCTTGAACAAAATCTCTCCCAATATTTTTAGTAATTACAGTGTGATGCAAACCTTTGATGATTTCCCATTTATGCACACATACACACAAATATGTACATGAACACTCATAACTAAACATAACTGCTTCTGATTATGGGCACCTGGACATTTATCTGACTAATATGAGTTTGCTTGGATCTGATTTTTTTTTTTTTTTTTTTGATGCTATATAACCCCCTCCCCCACATTAAGGCTAATTAGCTCTGGACTCTCAGGCTGCCTGAAAATCTGAGTAATGCATTAAAAAAAGGTGTCTGAAATATTAAACTTAGTTTCGATGTAGTTCTTGGTCTTTGCTCGATCTGAAGCGGATGAAGGGAATTTTATAAAATGTTGTAGAACTGAACAGTTATTCCATAGCACTTCAATACCACATGTAATCTCTGTCTTTTTAAGGCAACCAAATAGAAATAGGATTCAGCAGTGGGGAAAAGAAAGCATGAGCAGTGGTGTTTACCCCCTGGGTGCCAAAGCTGTGTGAAAGCAGAGTCCACATTGGTCTGTTGGTGAGCTCATGGCACCTGGGGAGCTCCAGCAGGAGCTGGGCTGACATGCCCATGAGCTCAGAGAGCTCACTGAATATGTGCTGTAGCCACCTCTTAGACCTACCCGTATGGCACAAAAGCACACAACCAAATACTGCTTTAGTCTCAAGGCGCTAGCTGAAGCTTAAGTTTGATCCCAATAGCCATGTCCACATGAGCAGGGGCATGCCTTTGCAGCAGCACAAATAGTGGCAAATTCGTGCTGCTCCTTTGTGCTGTAGTGCATGCCCCTGCTTGTGTACTTTACAGCAGGACACATTTTCCTGTTGTTCCATGTGCTGGGGGACGTGGGGGCTTGCTGGAGCACAGGGTGCCTTAGCAGGAGCTAGAGCCATTCCCTGCACTGAGGCACCCTGTGCCCCGGCACCTTGGGTGGAGCAGCTGGCTTGGGGTGGTGTGCCTCGAGATTGAGAAGCAGGAGCTGGCTGGGGCACAGCATGCCTCTAGACTGGGAAGCAGGCAGCCCTGGGCTGGCTGCTCCCTGGCTGGCTGGGGCGCAGTGTGCCTCAGCATGGGGGTTCCACATGCCTCAGTATGGGGACTCTTCAATGGCTCTTTAATTGGCATGGTTTGCGCCGCTTTTCTTCTAGGGAAAATCCTGGTTGAAAATTTTACCCTGACACTGCAAATTAGCAGCACTGTGCACTGATTAAGGTGCAACTCATGCAGTTTGTGGTGCTGTAAAAAGGTTTGCAGTGCTCCAGAGCACACACATGCCTGAACATTTGGATCCAGCCAGTGAAATCTAATCAAACTGTTCAAAAAGTTCATTCAAAAAGTAGTTGAGACCAGAAGTTCTCAACCTTTTTTTGGCTCAATGCACTCCTTGTCAGACTTGAGGCACCCCTCCATAACTTTTGTGAATTGAGTGGCACCCCATTTCAAAACCTAATTAATTACAGGGCTTACCTCCTAGCTGAGACTGAGCCTGTCCTTATTTGCTTATTTTCTCATGCCTGAAGGCTGAGCCTGCCTTTATCAGCTTGTCTTGTCACCCTGGCTTATATCTCCACACTTGCTGTGTCACTCTTCAAAGGATCTTGCGTCACCCCAGGGTACCCCAGCATCATGGTTGAGAATCACTGGCAGAGACCAGCCCACAGTGGAGCAGATATACATCAGTGAAAAAATAAAAAAATAACATAAAAGGAGGAAGGGAAGAAAGAGAACAACCTGTATCCATGCACATTCACTTAACATACAGTTTATAAGATTTTCACATTGCTGTAATAATGAATCTCTTTCTCTTAAATCTAATTTAGCCTGAGTCAGATTCCAGAGTAAATGGAGGCTCTCCCTATACATCACCACAGCATTCTGCTCTCAGTTTTCCACTTGATCAGGATCTGAGCTCACAGTTTCATCAGTCAGGTCAGTACTTCGATCACATGTTACACTGGATTTATCCATAAATGGTTGCCACTAGTTTTATTTATACCTCCATGAAATAACTAAAAATGTACAATGGGACCAGACTTGCACAAGTCTTATTGCAGTGGGCACTAAATGTTTACAAGGCTGACACAGTGAGAAGGACTGATGGAGTAGTGTGATTTGGAGAATGGGGAGTTTTAACTTCTGTCAGCAAGGTGTGATAATCTGTTTGGTATCATTTGCCCTGCATCCTCTTTGGGCCCCTTGCAGACATTCATTTAAAGGCACCATGAGATCTGATCTGCGATCCCAACAGTCGGACTCCTGCCATACTACACATGCATGGTAAGAGGCCTGATTAAGGAATCAGGTATCAGATCCTCATCATGTCATATTGCTGGTACAGGGGGATCCCAGGCTCCCATGCACTGGCAAGTAAAAAGCCAGTCAGCTGATGCACCCCCAAGGCTGGGAGCAGCAGCTGATCAGGGCTCCCAGCCTCAGGAGTGTTTGGGAGGCAAGGGTTCCCATGCATTTCAGAGGCTGGGAATTGCAAACAGCTGTTGCCTGACCACATGTGCAATTTAAGGTATGATGGGAACCAGCCACAAATTATTTCCACAGCCAGAGCCACATCATTATTATCAATGATGGAGACATCAGTGTCGGAAGTGGGCTGGCCAAGTTTGCCGCTGACACCAAACTCTGGGGTAAAGCATCCACACCTGAGGACAGGAGGGTGATCCAGGCAGATCTTGACAGGCTCATGAAATGGGTGGATGAGAACCTGATGGTGTTCAACACCAAAAAATGCAAGGTTCTCCACCTTGGGAGGAAAGACCTGCAGCATGCTTATAGGCTCGGCAGTGCTATGCTGGTTAGCACTACAGATGAAAGGGACTTGGGGGTCATGATTGACCACAAGATGAACATGAGCCTTCAGTGTGATGCTGCGGCTAGTAAAGCGAGCAAAATGCTGGCTTGCATCCATAGATGCTTCTCAAGCAAATCCCAGGACGCCATTCTCCCGTTGTACTCGGCCTTGGTGAGGCTGCAGCTGGAGTACTGCATCCAGTTTTGGGCTCCATAATTCAAAAAGGATGTGGAGAAGCTTGAGAGAGTGCAGAGGAGAGCCACACACATGATCAGAGGTCAGGATAACAGACCTTATGACGGGAGGCTGGGAGTCATGGGACTCTTCAGTCTGGAAAAGCACAGGCTCAGGGGCTATCTGGTGGCCACCTATAAGTTTATAAGGGGTGCTCACCAGGATCTGGGGGAACGTCTGTTCACCTCCAAGGGATGACCAGGTCAAATGGTCACAAACTCCTCTGCGACTGTTTCAGACTGGACATAAGGAAGAACTTCTTTACTGTCTGAGCCCCCAAGGTTTGGAATAGACAGCTACCGGAGGTGGTTCAAGCACCCACTTTGAACGCCTTTAAGACGCTTTTGGATGTTTATCTTGCTGGGATCCTATGATCCCTGCTGACCTTCCTGCCCCTGGGCAGGGGGCTGGACTCTGATCCTCCAGGGTCCCTTCCAGCCTGAGTGTCTATGAAATCTATTACACATAGTTTGTGTAATAACTTTGGAGCTTATTCCTTGTTTCATTGTGCTATTAATTGCATGAATGTGCGGTCAAGTTACTACTTAAAACATGATTAAGTGGTTAATCACATCTTCAGTGTAACTTCTGCCAGAGGCAGAGTAGTGTCATTTGCCTTTCAAGCAGGGGAATTACTGATGCAGTTCTTTCATGCTCTGATGACAGTCTTCCTTCCCATTAGACTGATGTAACCACAGCAGATCTATGCATCCTGCTGTCTCAGGACAGGTGACAAAATTACTCATCATTTAAAGATAGCAAATTGGAAGAGTTGGGTTTTTTTAGTTTCCATATTATAAATGTCATTCTGAAGCTCTACTTCTACTGCCATGCTGATGAAAACAAACAAAAACACCCTAATGGGGCTTAAGTTGCGCCAGTCTATATTATATTCTCCCTAAGAGGTTATTTTACATCTTATGCTGTTGGAACCTTGTTAATTTGCTGTGGTGATTGGGAACTATTGCAGATTGCTGCATTTTGAAAATTAGGGTAAAAATAAACTCAGTAAGAAAAACAAGATTAATCTTTACTAAAAATAAATGGGAAAATACCATTCCTGGTCTACAAATCACCCAACTTACAGGTACTTGGATTTCTGTTACTTGGGTACTGTTATGTTAACCATTCAAAGAATATTACTGGATTTAATTTTTATACTGACATATATTCAGAACTTTTCTTATGCCATTGCCATACATTGATGAATTTATTTATGGTGTTGCATAATACCATCAAATTGGAGCATCCAGAATTCCCTCATCATTCCATGTGTTAATGTTAAGCATCTGTTTAAGGTGAAAAAAAATAATTTCAGCATTGGTGGAGTGGCTGATTCATATTGAATGAAATCTGCTTGAAGATAAAAAAAAAATCTGTATGATGTGTTTGCTTTGGAAATAACATGACAAATTGTTTGAAAATAGATTGGAATATGAAATGTGCAGCTGCCAAATATTCTTAACAAGAT
Organism: Alligator sinensis; assembly: GCF_000455745.1. Lineage (NCBI taxonomy): Eukaryota > Metazoa > Chordata > Crocodylia > Alligatoridae > Alligator > Alligator sinensis. Next base: position 1,344,628 of record NW_005842099.1, on the reverse strand, counting down.
GAGAGAATAATTTATTTAATCTAACAGTAAGTTCTCACATCCTGCTTCATGGGGTCAATTCCCTTTCATTAAATCTCAAGCACAGTGGTTGAAGCTTAATAATAGAGAAATGAGATCAACTGTAAATTGATTATTTAGACATCTACCTCCCTCCCCCAAGACTGGCAATTATCAATAAGCAATTATAGCACATTAAACTACAAAGGCATCAAGTAGAGTTTTTTGATTTAAATATAGGAGCATTTACCTGGTTGGATGGGAATGACTTCCATATTCTGTTTTGTCCATTTTTCTTTTCTAATTAAATTCCTTGCTCATCTTGCTGGCATAGGTGCAGATGATTTGTTAGTCCCACCTCATGATACCAGCACAGATTTAACAGATGTGATGGAACAAATCAACAGCACATTTCCAGCTTGCTGCTGTAAGTATTAAGTGTCATGAAACCAGTGTCTTTTTTTACATTTTACCATGTTTCTTTCTCCCTGTCATCCTCTGGCAAGATAACTCAGAACAGTATCAAACATGAGTCTGAAGATTATTTTACAAATATGCAGTATATTGACTAAGAAAAATGAAGTTTAGCACTGATAAGATGACTTGCCAAGATGTATAGACAGTGTGATCCTGTTCTTTGAAACTGCCCAATATATACAGCAAGTGATAAAGTAACGCCAAACAAAATAATAGCCCGATGCTTTAAAAGAAAATTATTCACTGTAATGTGGCTACTGTAAGTAAAGTGTGTTGCTTCAGATGCATTCTGTTTGGATTTGAAGAACTACATCAGAGAAGAGGATTTTTAAGACCAGGGAAAACAAAGCCTTGGCTGGGATGATATAGTTGAGGATGGTCCTGCAGGGAGTTAGACTTGATAACCTCCTGAGGTCCTGTCCAACCCTAAGGGAAGGTTCTGAGATTCTAACATGCACCTTACACATTTCAATAAACCAAATTAGTATCTTACAAAAGGCATCTTCTTTCAACTGTCCCCTGAGGTCTTGAGTTTGTTCTAGGTAGTTAGCTGAAGCTTGCTGCATTACAGATGAATGGCCTGACTCTCCAAAAAGGAAAAAGAGATGTAAGGACAGATTCTCTGACTTACGCCACAAGTGAGGGTAGCTCCTGGAGTTCTGAGTGGCTTTGAGTTTTCTTGACTTGTTTGAGGAAGCTCACAAAATTGGGCCCTTATCTTCACCACCAAAATAACTCCATGAAGAAATAATGTTGCTAATAATATAGCATATAGCACCTCTCTACTTAAGTGCACAGCAATTAAAATTTAATCAGCATTAGTTAAAAAAATCAAATTGGTGGGTGGTTTGGATCAGTTAATATAATCTGATATGTCTCCCTACTCAGAGTCCTTGTAGGGAGGACAGAACAGCTATTTTTTTGGTTCTGTCCCATTATTCTGTTGCTCTGAGCAGGAGGATGCTGTGGCAAGTCCTTATTTATAACATTTCATACATTTGTTTTCGGTATTAGCTAAGCGGGACTGAAACCATCCATAAATGCTTGAGAGGTCTGTAATTCAATAATGTATTTGAAATATCTGTAACCATAATAATGATAACCATTAAAAATGTTCAGTTTTTATGTCTGAGCCACTCCAGAGCACTCAGAATTTGTTGCCCAAACTCTACTGAACCCTACTAAAACATTTCCTTTATCTCTCATACGCACTTTGCATGGCTTTGAAGAACTGTATCAGAGGAGATGCATTTTACACATTTTGAGAAAACAAATTAGTATTTGCAAAAAGCAGCTTGTTTCAACTGTCCCTGGGGTCTTGAATTAGGTCTAGATAATTGGACAGAACCTGCTACATTGCCAATTAAGGGCCTGATTCTCAGAAGCATTGAACTCTAGCAACTCCCAGTGAAATCATTAATTAGTTGTGGTGCTAAAGACAACTCAGGTTTTAGACCAGAAAACTACCTATGTCTTTGTTACTGGAGAATGCAGTTTGTTCCCATGCCTCCTTCCTCCCACCACCCCTCCCCTTTTCATTTTGTGAAGGCCTGTAATGCAGTTGTAATGCAAACATGGGAACTAATTTGAAGATGGCCCTAGATTAGGCACAGAGGGAATAGAAGGACCTTCAACTCCCTTAGATTTCTGTCAGAGACACCCACAGTTCTAGTCCATGCTCTCCCTCAACAAAAGGGGTGAGAAAAATCTAATATCTGTGGCACAACATTCAAAGTCCCAAAAGAGGCAGAAGGTGAGAACCATGACTCCCATGCCCTTCTCATATGGGCAAGTGGAGTGCAATTTGTAAAAGGATGTCTGCTCCCTAACAATGGGGTCCTACACTAATGTAAACTTCTCAGGTGCTACTGGTACACTCTTCATTTAATCTACTGGTGCTCAACCTTTTAGCCCTGTGGGCCAGATGAGCAGCCACGGCTGGGCCATGGGACAGATCCCTCAAGGAGACAGTGCTGGGATTGGATCCCACACCACCTCATCTCTGCACATCTAATTTAGCACGTAGGGGCATGCTGTCTGGTCCACTGGGCTCCTCCTGGGTCAGGAAATTTGGCAGCAGGAGAGCACCCCTGACTAAGCCAATTATAATACTTCCAGCTGATATGAGCAACAGCCCCATGCTGTCATCCTCTGTCAATGCAGCCATATTTTCTTTTGCTGATGTTGCAGCAGTTACCATTGTGGGGGTTCAATCAGTGGTGTTTTCTCCATAAACAGCATTCCTTTTAAGGAATTCTTTTAAAGTACAGGTACATTTTAAGTACTCTTAAAATGTTACTGTCAATTAAATATTTGCACACAATATTCCTTCACCTTCAATTCATTGCAAAATAATCAACTGTACTTTTTTTTTATTTTTCCCTTTGATGAAGCCTCACTAAGTTAAACTTTTCAGCTGACGTTTTATGTATAAACCTTATTTTTGGAGACCTCTATTTCGGTCTTTCAAAATCACATCATTCTGAGATTTGGTTTATTTGGTGCAACATGTTTATGCTCTATTTGTGACATGTTGACTAGTCATGGAGTTTGGAGGAGATTCAAATGTAGGATAACTAGGGCTAAGATCATGAAACTTTAAAGTACATTTTGGGTTTCAGAATTAAAACATGGTCAAATGTCTGTCAAGAATACAGTTTGGTAGTTGAAGGTTAAAGGATAAGTCAAGAAAGATGGTAACTTAATCTTGAAAATAATCTATTATGCATTCTTCACAAAGTGCGTTTTTCAGTGTCTGCCCTGCTGCAGATGATGGCTGATGACTTGCGATAAGTACATTGGTCCAAAGCAGAGTGGCTGTATTCCTTGACTCTCCAAGCCTCCCTTTCCCTGTCACTGTCTGGCACACACAACAGTTCCAGTTACTGATCTCAGCAGAGTATGTTAGAAGAGGGAGGGTACCATTCTTATCAGTTTCTCATCTTGACAGCTGGGGGTGGGGAAAAGGGGTCTGAAATTGGGATGAAAGTTCATTTGAAGAGACTAATGGAATCACTGGGACAGGTGTCCTGGCAACAGTATAATTACCTTAATTCAAAGGGCACTTTAGATGTTCCAGGAAACTGCAATTCATTTAATGATGGCAATAGGTGATCTAATCAGTTAACCAGAATTGTACAGAATTCTCCAGGTGAGATGTGACAAGAGCCTTGTACAATAGTGTTGCCATTTCTCTATCTTTTTTGGGGCAGTACCTTGAAAGAAAGATGATGCCAGACTAATCCAGTGTCTATGTTTGGTAAAACCATGTTGTATTCTATCTTATTTTCCATTGCTTTTCCCTTTAAAATTTGTTCTAAAGCATTGCATACTATTGAAGTCATACCAAAGAACCTGTTTTGCCTTGGTCATTTCTCCACCTACTCCTCTTAAATATATGGCACTATATTTGTTATTTTCCAGTCATGTATACCCTCTGTTACGTGGTATTTCAGTTGCCAACCACGTCTTCACCCTGCACCTTACTCCACATCTAGTAGATTTATTAAAAATACCTGCATCAGACCTACAATTACATATGTGAGGTTTTAGAAGTCTGTGATAGAGATTATCTGGTCATTTTCCCCTCAGATTAAGTGTACAGTAAATTATTTGAGCTTTCCTTTTGTTTTCATTTCCATAAGGAATCTGGGCATCCTGTCTTTTTCCTTAATGGTCAACATCATCTTTATTGAAGACTGAAATGAAATAGTTATTTACAGTAAAAGCTCCATTAACCAGCACCTTACAAGCTGACATGCTCTATTAACCAGCATGCCAGCTTGTAAGGTAGAGTGAAACCAGAAGTGCCCACCATGGCACTTCGTTTCTCCGAGCCCCTACGACCTGGGACAAAGCAGCCTGCACTGCTTAGCCCCCATGGCCTGGGGCATAGCAGGCTGTGCGGGGCCTGCTTCCCTGTCCCACAGGGCCTGTGGGAGGGGTAGCAATGCCCCAGACGCGGCGAGAGTAGCGGCAGCCTGAACTGGCAAAGATGCCTGTTGGGCCTCTCAATTAACCAGCATATTTTGTTATCCAGCATCCCCCAGGAATGGGGGATGCTGGATAACAGAGCTTTTACTGTATCCTTTTGTCATGCCTGTATTACTTTACATCTCTGCCTTGTTTTCATTGCACAGTGACCTCATTCTTCTTTCCTGTTTTCTCTTTGTCTTTATATGGTCAAAGAACCTATTGCTGTTTGATTTAATTTCTTTTGCACCCACCTCACCCTGTGCCATGGATTATGCAGTTAGTCTTTCCATCCTTCCCCTTGCTGATACTACTGCCCCTGTGAATAGGTATCTATGGTTGTGAAGAATCCTTGCCCTCCTTTTTGCCCACCCCAGTGAGCATCTGGGCATGGTGAAAAGTAGTTCTTCTTTCAGAACTTCTCTCTTTCTTCCTTTCCTCCCCTTACCTTAATGAGCCTTATATCATTATGGTTTCCAACAGGTAATATAATTAGGAAATGATATTACAGTGCTTTGAATTTCCCAGTCAAAACATATCAATGTTAGTTATTGTAGCTAGTATGGTAATGCAAAAGCATTCCAGACATGATTTGGGGCCCTGTTGTGCTCAGCAGCATGCAGGTCAATTAGCAAATAAACAGGTGTACCTACTTTGGTGCTCTTACTGTCAAGGATTCAGACCAGTGGTGGCCAACCTTTTTGGCAAGTGTGCCACATGTTAAGTCCATGGTGAGCATGTCTACATGTGCTGTTAAGGTGAAGCAATAAACTCCAGCTCTTATCGTACTGGAGTTTATTGCTCCTGGGTGCCACATTTACACATGCACCTGGGATGGGTCAGGTTGGAGCAACCCCAGCTGTCACAGGACCGAGGGGTTCAACCTGCCAACCCAGGGCTGCTCCAACCTGGCTCATCATGCTGCGGAAGGGCTTCCTGGGGCATAGAGGTGTTCCAGTGCAGGGCTGGCTGGCAGGCAGGCAATGCCCACTGAAGCACCTACGTGCCACAGCCAGCCATGTCAGCATCTACACATGTGGGACTGCAGGGTTAATTAGTTTCCTGTGGCCTAATATGACTGCATGGGTAGACATGAGATGTTTACTGCTGAGCTAATTAGTCTACTCTGCAGTAAACGTCTTGTGTAGATGTACCTGGTGTGAAATAGTGCCATTCTAATACATAGCCACTGTGGCAACACTAAATTCAGCAGCCCGCACCCCCACAGCTCCAATGGGGTCAAACTGTCACTGACCCCAATTCCCTATTCCTTCCTCAGCTGCTGCTGCAGTTTCCCTGTCTCGTCACCAACTCCCCTTTTAACTCAGTGTCCTAGGCTTGCATGCCAAGTACTCCAGCTGCCCATGTCACAGGTTGGCCACCACTAATTTAGACATTTACTAGTAACAAAAATAGTACTACTCATTCCTTAACTGAGTTCATTCCGCTTGAGCACTTGTGAATGTATACCATGTACAATGAGGTACTGTTATTGGGTAAATTAGGGAAAAAGTGCCTTCTGTAATGTTATTACAGCTTTAATGTTAAAGTGCAGCCGTTTTTAATATGTAATTTTCCTGCATTGTGTTAATGACATGAGAAGCCTGGGAGCAATCTCATGATAGCTGCTGTTTCTGACAAATAAAACCTAATAGAAGCACAGTTCCTCAGGGAAGGCCTTCTGTAGTGAAGAATGTAATCTGTTGGGAAAGCTTAGTTTGTTTTAATGACATTAACTGGTCCTTGGGCCCATGATAAAGGACCATTATTCTCAACAGATAAGATGTTTTTGACCTTTTTGTGTAGTTAGGAATACATTTATTTTTCTGCTGTCTTAACTATAAAGGAGAAAAATGAATAACTATAGGGAAAAAAAATAATTTTCTCTGGGGAAGTGAAGCCCTCTCTGATGAAAAGCAGATAAGAATATCTGGTTGTAGCTTCCTGCATCAAATTCATACAATTAGAGATCAAGTTAGAGGGCTTGATATGACAAATAAAGTGTCAGATAATATTCCTCTTTGAATAAGTATTCCATAGAGGTACGCAGTGGGCCTGTGCGAAGCAGCTAATATACACTTCACATACGGATTTGGCCGACTCAGGGGACATTGATTCACTTCGAATCACTGTCCCGAATCGATTCAGCCACTGCCAAATTGGCTGAATCTATAAATCAGGCAGGCCCCATCCCCCACTCACTGTCCCAGCCCCATCAATGGCTGCCAGGTGGGGGGTGATCTTACTGCCTCCCACTGTCCCACGCTGCATAGGGGTCTATGCCATGAGCTCCCATCCCCTGCCTGCTCTCCCAGCCCCAGTTTCCCGGCTCTTTTAAAAAATAATTTTTTTAAAGCCCCCACTCACCGGCTGCTGCCGGGTGGGTGGGCGATCCCTGCTGCCCCGTGCTGCATGGGGGGCTCTTCCATGAGCCCTGCGACTCCCACCCACTCTCCCAGCCCCGTCAATGACTGCCATGCCCAGCCTCAGCTCCCAGCTCTTAAAAAACAAACAAAAAAAGCTTTAGACTCACTGGTTCCTGCCAGGTGGGGCGGGGGGGAGGTGATCCTCACTGCCCCCCACTGTCCTGTGCCGCATGGGTGGCTCTGCCACAAGCCCCCAGAAGCCCCAAGGCTGCTGTAGCAGCCGATGAGTGGGGGCTTTTTTAAAGAACTGGGAGCTGGGGCCGGGTGGGGCTGGGAGAGTGGGCGGGGGTTGAGGAGCAGTCAGGGGGGCTGGGGGAGCAGGCAGGGGATGGGGCTGGTAGTGGTCCCCTCATGGTCCCCTCCCCCCTCTTCCAGCCCCCGCTTCCCCACCCCCTGCTTACCAGCAGGGGGTCTGGGTCCAGCTCCCTGTGGCAGTGAACGGGGACTGCCCGAATATCCGAAGCTCTCCGAATCTTTTCTGACTTGATTTGAAGAGCTTCAAATCGATTCAGACCTTTTTATTTGTCTCCTGATTCAATTCGGGCCGAATCTCCTCCAAATTGAATCAGCACCCAAAGCTTCACACTGCCCTAGTATGCAGACCGTGACCATCCTTGAAGAATTTATTGCAGTAAAGAAGAGCTGAGTTCTTCCAGAATGAAGGAGGTCTCTGTGCTATTATAATTCATGAGAGTCTTGTAATAGTGTATCTCTAATACAGCAGGGAATCTTGTGTGGTTTACAAAGTTGAATCTGCATTGCTCTTATAAACTGAATGTACATAATTTTGCAGCAAGCTGTCTCTTAAATATAGCATTGATATTAAGTATCTCCTACAACAGATGCCAGCAAGCCTACTCCTGTCAGGTATTGAGCCTTTCTTATGAGTTTTTCAAGGCCATGAATTCCTTATGACTTCATTGAGACTTGAAAGCACTTAGCTACTTGCAGAATTTCTTTTCTCTGTTAGGTACATAAATGACAGTAGTATTGTAGCAGCTTAGGGTCTTACCCCAGTGGAATAGAGGATACTAGTATCTTCATTTTAGAGATGGGGAACTGAGAAGCACACTGAGAGACCATGATTGCTCTCATAGGCACTTAAACAGGACCTATATGGAATTTAGGTGTCTATGTTCATTGCAGTGACCACAAAACCACATAGGCACTCCGAATCTGTTATTATGCAGATTAAGGCTGAGGGATGCCTAAAATCTGACTAAGTCCTCCCACTCTGTGATGTGCCAGAGGCATCAGCACAGCTGTCCATCATCATTGTGGAATGCAGTATGGTGGCATAATGTACCTCTTGTACAATAGCCTAGTGGTTACAGCACCCAACCAAGAAGAAGGTTCTAGGTTCTCCTCAGCCACAGGAAATTCAAATCCGTATCTCTTACTTCTCAGGAGACTGCCTTAACCACCAAGCTATAAGCTTATCTGGGTGGATACACACCTATTAAAGCTGGACAATCAGGCAGCTAAGAGAGCCCAGAAGAAAAAAACATGAAAGAGCAGGATTGTCTAGCCCAGGAGGAGGGGGAAAGCCCTAAAATCTGGTCTCTGCTAACCATCTTTTTCACATTTTGTCAAATGTGTGTATGAAGTCTCTCTATATTTCAGATATTCTTAATACTATAATGTTTAGCTCTTATGCTATTCTGTACTACTGCAATTAAATATTCAATTCATTTTTGTTTTTCTATTTACAGCAAGTTTCTCTGGCAGACAACAGGTACGCTACATGTTGATTTATTTGTGAAGTGTTTTGGTACTTATGTAGTATAAGCATGAGAGTTCCTTTGGAATTTTTATTGGGTTCCAAGTTTCAGAAATGCACCAAACAAGCAAACAAATGTGATATTTAAACGTTACTGCTTAATGTTTTATATTGATCTGTTCACCAAGTATAATAATTTTGAAGCAAATGCCACTTTTTATTTCCTTGGATGGGCAGATGCTATTGCATCATTAATAATTTCAGTAGGAAATGGTAGACATATACATAACAGAAATATAGTAGAAATTGTAAACATATAAGTTAATACCTTTTTAGTAGTATATGCCATAAGTATCTACATAGGAACCAAAGGATATTTCCTGGGACACCAAGTACAGTGTCAAAGAGACAAAGGTAGTTTTAATGGTACTTGTAGGCTAAGTACAGATACTCAAAAAGCCTGAAGCTGAATCAGTTCAATCTTCACAGGTTAGTCTAAGCTGCATAGATTGAACCAATAAGCAAGGGAACAGACATTCATTTTTGATTCCGGAAATAAAGCCACATGCCTGCAGTGGCTCAGACCAGGAGCTTGGGGGCACAAAAGTATGCATCCATGCTCCACTGGAGCTTGGGCCATGACTAGCCTACCCACCCTGTGAGGGGGTTTGCGGAGGAGTGCAAAGCATCCTGAGATGCTGGGGGACTGTGAGTTAACTTATCTAGAGGGGACCTGGGACAGAAGTTAAATTAATTGATTTAACTTAAATCAGTTAAGTCTGATACTGCATCCATCCAGGTTTATCTTAAACCCGTTTTGGCCATTTTGAAAGTGGTTTATGTGCACTAAACTTCTGTTATGTTACAAATTTGAACTGGTTTCTGATCACCTTTATTAGTTTATGTGTTATTTCTGTCCTTGGTCCTGATGATTGCACAGACTTTTTATTGTTAATCAATACTTACAAGAAAAAATTGTTATCTAAGATTTCCAAAAGCACCCTGAAAATATATTGGAAAAAAATAATTCTTTATAATCCCAGTTTCTCCCTTTCTTTTGTTATGCAGTCACTTTTCCTTTCAGTATACAGCCTTAGAATATTTGGACCAATTTTTCTGACAACAGTTATTTGCCTTCAGAAAATATCTGAAAGAATGAGATTGCTTTCTTAAATAATGATAAATTTGAAGAGTTATGACTTGAATTGAGCCCTGTAGATCATGACTCTCAGAGATCAATCTGTAACTGACTGTGAACAATCAGGTGAGATAACACACTATCATCAGACCAACCGGAAACTGGGCTGCATTCTCTTTGAATTTCTTCTCTGGTTTAATTAATATTGCTTCCCAGAGAATAACCTTTGTCCAAAACAGGCGTTTGGAGGACTCTGCACATACCCAGTGAGTTTTTGGTCAATAACTCAATTTAAGCAGATGGCTTCAGATTGCCAAAGCTGTCTTCCATAACCATTTGAAAAGAGGACATATGAGGAAAAGCGGAAATGTCCTGGAACTGAAGCTTAGAAGTAAGCCTCTAAATGTATAGGACTGAGCATGAATGTGGAAACCAAGAACTCCTCTGCTCTAATTCTGATACTTACCTCTATAAATGCTGCACATTTTTATCCATGACTGTAAAACCCAGTAGGTCGACAAGTTGTTTTTTGGCTTGGTTGCCGTAGCATGGTTTGACCATAATTAAAAAAAAAAAAAAAAATTACCTCAAAGTTTCTCCTTCCTGAGTGTGCAGGGAACTATCTTGAAGGTGGTGCATATAAATATTGTGATGCAATCATCATTTCTCATCACTACAGGCAATGTGAAGTATTCATTTGGAAGGCAACCAGTGTTTCCTGACATGCAGTGCGGCCCTATTCTACAGTGCAAATCACAAGTTCTGCTTCATCAGAAGACTGCCTGGGACCTGGGAACATGCTGTTCAGCACTGACTGCATGTTCTACTTGAAATAGTAAAACACTGAATACCCAAAGATGAGGATTTTGTGTTTTTATATTAATATGCTTACTGTTTCTTTCTTTTCTACCTTCCTTCTTTTTTCCTTCCTTTCCTTCTTTCTGTCTTTCTTTGTTCTTCTCCCTTTCTATGCAACTGTAAATTAATGAACAGCAGAGTATTTGGAAATGGTTATACATTTGTCATTGATTTGTATAAATATACAGCATTGGGGAAAGGGGCAGGGGCTTTATATACATTCTTTTTGATAATAGTAAAGAGAACTACATAAAAGAGTTTGGAGCAAAATGTTACATTTATACATTCCTTTTGGCTCTTTGCATTTACATTGTAAAATACCTTCATTTATCTTCTGACACGCTTATGGTTCTGTACAGGTTATTTATATTTGTGTCAACCATCTGACCAAATAGATTTCCGAAGATCCTTGAATTGTTTTCAGGATTGGTAAAATAACAATTTCGCCTAACTTGCACTATATCATTATTATCTAACAAAAATTGCCAGTGTGTGCAAACTACAGTATTTAGCACTAACACGATAGACCCTCCTTTTAGTTACAGTAATAGAAATGCCATGCACCAAAATGGTATGTCTAATCATTGTTTTTTTTTCCCTAGTTACTTCCATGCCACACCCCACATAGAGGGATTATTTGTTTTAGGTTTATTTAAACTCAGAAATTAGGAGATAGCTAAATGAGGACTTCGGCAATTTTTAAGGCTTCATTTATCCCCAGCTAAGGTCTGTCAAATGTATTTTTACCCAGAGACAAGCTTTGTTGTTTCCAGCTGTGCCAAACTTTTTTTTTCCAAGTCTTTGACTCTTCAATCTGCAAAATGCAGGCTGGTCACGTATGATCTGAACACACACATTTTTTTTTACAACTATTATGAAAATGCCTGAACAATTAAGCCCTTTCCAATACTATTAACACCAGAATATTTTCTTTAAAATAGTGCACCATGGTTTAGCTATTTTCATTTGGCCTTGTTTTTGAGTCATTTTTCCTTCTGAAGAATTCATTTACTGTTCTTTTATTTACATGCTTAAAATACATATAAGCATGGGTTCTGTCATTTGTTATGATAAACGAGTTGTAATATTGGCAATTAGATGATGGGTTTTGCTGCCTTCACTCACTGATGATTTTACAGCATTGCATGGAAACTCGCTTTAATTTCAGAAAATACCTTTGATAAATTGCATGCGATAATTTCCCAGGTGTTGTAGAGAAACAAAGCCGCACCCTTAAATTACTGTTGTTATTGAAGAAAATTCTCTGAATCCCATTGGAGATCCTGCAAATTCCATACTTCCAGGAGTAAGGATTTAGAGGGTGTGCAGGAAAAACACCACTATTTGTTAATATTTGGTTATCTGCAGCAACATGATGCCAGGCAGAATGTGTTAGGTTCCTAATTTTTGTTCACAAGTGACTGTGCAAAGCCTGGTATGAACACAGGATTGCCTGAGCTCTACTCCTGGTTCCATGGTGATTCTTTATGAAGCTTTGAGCAAGTCATTTAACCACTCTGCCTCAGTTTCCCTATCTGTAAAATGGGGATGATAATACTTACCTACCTCCCAGAGGTGTTGTGAGGCTTCATTCATTTAATGTCTTTGAAATGTGCTTTGAAAATGAAAAGTGCTATATAAATTATAATTATTATTATTTTTGGATGGGAGGGAGGGGGGAATTGTCCAGGTGGGCAGGGGAGAGGCTGGTGATTATGTGAATTCTTCATCTATTAAAAGAATATTTGTAGCATAGTTATTTTGAGAAGGAAGAAAGTTTTACAGAAGAGGAAAGCCATGACCACCTTTCTACCTCAGACCCATCTTCATGAATAGTATTGGAAATAGCTTTATGCTCTGTTCCCTGCAAGATATTTTGCTTTTACCAGGCCAGGTTGATATCAAAGCAAATAAATCCTTTATAAAGAAATTCCCTGAATTAAAAAGGTTTCAGTAATCAATTTTGGTGGCTTTTTGTTCTAACTATGAGAGGTTATGTATAACTTGTTTTCCTGCCTGTGTTTGTCTGCAAACTATGTCCTCTGCTGCCAAGTAAATGCTACTTAAAACACTACATTGTACCATTCTTCCTCTGAAACAATAATAAATAAAAAGAATATATTGCAGTAACTTTTAGAAAAGGTATGGGGTTTCTCTGGAGTTTTGTGGTACAGAATGTTCATACTTTTTCTCATTTCTAATATGCTACATGCTGTAAGTTTCATTTTGAATTAGATTAATTTTTCAACACAAGGGTGTTTTGACAGTCCTGAGCTCAGCATTCAGGGCTCAAGGAAGGAAATATGGGGAGGGGGCCAGAAATAATTTTCAATAAATCTAAATTATGTTTTGTTGGGGGCGGTCGTTTTTTTTTTTTTTTGGTTTTGGTTTTTTTGCAATTCTCTACTTTGTATCACACACTTTGTAATCTTCTCTGTTGAATGTAAGATTTTTAAATTTAAACAGCCAAGCAGTGAACTGCTTGCTAAAAAAAAAAAAATGCACTGTATACAGTTCAACTAACAATTTATGAAAACCTGTTGAATAGCTGAGATCTAAGATAATCTACAGATTCTTTTGGCATATAGTCAGCAGTCCCTCCATTCTTAGTCAAGTTTGTGTATTCAGTCAAAAAATACTTAGTCTATAACAGTTGGTATTTCATCACTCCAATGTTAAGTAATTTTCTTAGGTGGTGTTAATCAGTTTCTAGGAACTTCCACTTTAAAAATAAATTAAGCAATTTGATATAGTTTTCCACCAAGATGGGTTGATACTACTTATCTGCTCAACATTTATTAAAATGGTTTCTATAAAAGGATAGTCTATCAGATCATCTACATAATGTGAATGTCAAAAAGTATACTGGCATTTTCCTCAGCCTGTGAAATGATGTTTATACTAAACCCAATATGGGGAAAATGGTCTTGTCAAGTACTCAAATGACCTAATAATCTACAAGGAGCTTGATTACAGAAATCTATAACTGTTAGACTTAATGTGGTCTTTACAGTCTCAGTCTTGGTTCTTAAATTAGTTTGAATGCATTGATTAAACTAGAAAGTTTTAAATTTTGTAGCTTACCATTAAAATATATGCTGGTGTGTTTTTAAAGTTGAAGGTAAATGAGAAAAAAAATACTGTTCCACATGCCTGGAACCTAATTTCCTGATACACTTTGCACTCCAGAAAGTCAGTTAGTGGCATAACTAGTAGGGTTGTGCGAAGTTTCAGTCCCTGATTTGATTCAGCGGAGATTTGGCCTGATTTGGTGGCCGAATCTCCGAATCCAAAACAAATCAGGAGACCCTTTAATTTCTCTAAATCAAATCAGATCCCTCCAAATCAATTCAAAGAGATTCAAAAAGATTTGACCATTCGGACATAGACGCAGCTTTAAAAGTTTTTTTCTACATACCTCAAGGTACCAGGCGGCTCGTGAATGCTGCAATGCTGGGGCAGATGGAGCATCCCATAGGAGCCAGCACACTTAGCAGCAGACCCAGAAGTGGACCAAAAGCACTTCTGGTCCACTTCTGGGTCTGTCGGAGAGCGTGCGGGGGGCCGCCCCTCCTGCACCCCCTGCCTCAGCGACTGGTGCCTCCTGGGTCTGGGGGGTCCCCTTACAGCCGATTGCTGAGCTGGGGGAATGTGGTGGGGCCTCCCAGCGCGCTCCCCAGCAGACCCGGAACACTATCTCACTCTGTCAGAAGGTATCTATACTGTTTTTTTTCCCTCTGGAAGGGAACGTGTGTGCCACAATCCCCCTGGACTTGTTTATGTTATTGCAGCATTTTGGGCCCCTCGCAGATATTGCATAGGTTGTGCAATACTGGTATATTATAGACAACTAATTGTAACATGCCAGACATTAAACCAATTTATCCCTGAACAACATTTGCAGATCAGCACAAAGAAGTTGCATACTGAACAGCAACTTCCTTGTGGCTTGGAAGTATCCCACAATAATTTTAACACGTGGTCAGTTGAAATGTTACATTTTATCACGCAGTTCTGGTATGTAACACATGACAAATTGTAATGTCTGTCAGGAGGCCTTAGGTAATTCTAACACTATATGGATCTGCATAATCAGGTAAGGATTAAGTGTCACTGTCTAAGACCCATCAGGATTCATCAAATAGACATTCTTCCATCTTTTGTGACTGAGGAGTTCAATCTAGGATGAGTGCTTTGAGAAGGCCTATTGTATTGGGCTCCATACAAAATACAGTCAGAGCTCCTGTTCTCCTTGGTGTTCTTGTCCATATACATATTGTCACTGTGGGTGTGTATATGCCTTTAAGTATTCAAGCGCAGAGATTTTATTCCCTTAGGAGTACCTGAACAGTGTACTCAATGCTGTCCTTCTACCCACACCAATGGCATAAAGCAGGGTGGGCACTTCCTTCTGCAGGTTCCTCTCAATTGCTGTGTCTCAAGAAAGAGTGCTTTTCTCATGAAAGATTTGGCTTATCCTTTCTGCAACCTGTAGATCCTTTGAACCCCTTCCTTTGAAAAGCTGTTGCTGCTCCTATTGTTATTGCCTTTTCCATTTTTGTTTTTATCCTCTTAAAAATGTCCTTCCTTCCTCCCGCCCGCCTGCCCGGTTTGGGATCTTTTTGCCTGTTGGGCTATGGAACTGTCTCCTCCCCACTTCCTTTTCTGTCTGCACCTTCTTTGAGGCTGTCCTTCTAGTTCATTGGACCTCCCTCATTTTTGAGTCAGGAGGAGGAAAAATTCCTGGACGTTTTTTCCTGTAAAGTCTGCCTGAATCATGGTCCTGGTTTCTTCCAGGTCTCTGAGTTTCAAACTGCTTCTGTGGTATCATGCATGAATCCAACTGACATGCTAATGGTCTATAGTGTTTGGGACAAGAATTCCACCTAAAGATCCTTTTCCTGCTGGTTGGAGGAAA
>NW_005842099.1:1306170-1328865 GCF_000455745.1 Alligator sinensis | reverse complement strand
AAGAGTGCAATACCATGTTCATATCCTATCTCTCAGGTAAGTCTATGGGATCCACCTCTGTTCCTAGGACTCAGGACTGTCAAGTGCCATGCATCCTCAAGGAGACCCTCTATTTCTTTAGGTCTGAAGAAGTTTACAGTAAGTTATAGGACTAAAATCAGTTCCAGAGGAAGTCCCTATTTAGGGGTTCTCCATAGAAGCCTGCAGAGGTGGTCCACATAACTAGTTTAGGGTCTTAGTCACAGGTCAAGAGGAAGACCAAAAC
The DNA here is from genome assembly GCF_000455745.1 of Alligator sinensis. Classification (NCBI taxonomy): domain Eukaryota; kingdom Metazoa; phylum Chordata; order Crocodylia; family Alligatoridae; genus Alligator; species Alligator sinensis. The sequence continues at coordinate 1,328,600 of NW_005842099.1, read as the reverse complement.
CTGTAGCCAAGACATGAGTCAGGATCTGGATCCGCAGAAACAAGGGAGTCAGCTTAGCATCAGGGATCACAAGAAGATCACAAAGACTAGGCAAGCCGCAAGAATGAAATTGTGTATTTATGGACTTGTTTCTGCAGTCAAATGAGACCCTAAATTTCTGGGAACATTCAATCCCATACATTCCACAGACAGAGCTGTGGACACTAGCTCACCTCACACTTGGGCCCTGTTGGGATAGATTATCGCCCAAAGTAGTAATGAACTGGTCTTGAAACCCTGACAGGCTGTTTGTCATCTTGTCTCCCTCCTAATCCAAGACTTATGGTCCCAAGTACCAGCACGGATGCAGAGGATGCTGCCTCATGTTCTGTGGTAGTTGTTATGAGGCAATTGTCCTGGCTACGGGGGGTCAGGATTTCCAAGTGAGATGCAAAATACAGTGGAAGACCTCTTCTTTGAGGTCTCAGAGCTGTTCAGCACAAAGATTGAGGCAGTGCATATGTTGAAAAACCCTAGAGCTACTCTCCACTCATTTGCATTCTAGTCACCAGTTCTAAAAGGAAGCCAGGCACCAATTGTCTTTGATCAGGAGCTCTTGCAGCAGCCTTCCTCCCCTCTTCCCCCTCCTGTTTGCTAATGGACCTTTACAGTCTTCCATTGAAAGGGCAGTATTTCCACAAGAGGGAGCATTCCTCTGCGGCACCACCTCCCTCCCAGAGACTGTAGACCAGTGGTTCTCAAACTTTAGCCTCCAGGCATACCTTGCTAGACTCAAGTCATGGCTTGGAAAATGCCAGCTCTTAGCTTTTACTAATTTTTGACTGTGGAGAAAAAAATAGAGCAATTCCTCTGTTGCAAAGAATTCAGAAAGAGCACAAGAAGTCAGAAAGTTTATCATGTATAGGTGTTCATGCACCTAACCAGGGTGTCACAATATCCTGATGGCAAATCACTGGTCTAGATGTAGGTAAAAGTCTTCAAAAAGGTCAGGGGATATTCCTCCTTACCATCCAGTGTTTTCTTCCTCCTTCAGCCTCCCCCTGCCCCTTCACAACCACTTGGGTTGCTTTTAGGCAGTGTGGACCCCAATCTCTGTGGACTAATGCAAAGGTTGGCAACCTACAGACCCATGGAGCTAGCGGGGTTGGCTGTGTTCAGATGCAAGGGGGCTTTGGCAGCGTTCGATAACAGCAGCTTCACCCACAGTGAAGGTGGGTGGAAGATGCTTTCACATGCATTGTGGCTGGATGAATTTATGCGTTGTGGCTGGATGAATATATCAGAAACCACCAGATACACCATCTAATTCAATTAATTTACTTCATTAGATCTCTGTTCCAGGGTCCCTTCTCATGAGATACTGCTTTGTAAAACTCTCATTCTCCTTGCTGGCTTTAATGATAAAGCCCCTTTTCTTAGAGCAAGGTTTCTACCTTCTGGGTCCCCAAAAGGAAAGGGAGAATGTTTTCCCATCTTGAACTTTAAAAGAAATCTTTATTTGTTGACTTGAGTTCAAGATAGTCACTTTACCCAACAACATATGATCCTTACAAAGGTAGAGGTAGGGATCCTTCATGTCCCATGACTTCCAAATGCTTATTTCCATATTGCCACCAGGCCTTCCCACAGAAAATGGCATCATTTTGAGATGGGTTAGGACCACTGTCCGAAGAAGGTCTTTCCATTTCACCTCTTGATGACCCTGAGAGTCATCATCACAGTTCTCTTGGTAGTATCTCTGTGTTCAGACAGCAAGGGGTCAAGTTTATGCCCTATATAATGGATTGGTTGGTAAAAGGAGCTTCTTCACAAGACATATCCTTGGCTATTCACTACTGTCTCAAATCTATGTTCCTTCATGACAAGTGGGAGATCAAGGACTAGGCTCTTCAGTCAATTTTTGTAGAAGAGAATTAGTGGGAATTTAAAAAAAATCATAGTTTTTGCTGAAAGTAAGCCTCTCCCCTGTTGACTAAAAAAAAAAAAAGTCCTATTTCAAGAAGATGCAATCCTCCATAGACTCCAATATCAACTGGAAAGATTTGTTCCATAAGAAATCTAGAGTGGTCATAGGAGGAGGAAGTTTTTCTGTGTGCGCCTGTTTCTGAATGTATGTATTTAATTTTTGGATGCTTACAAATGTTGAGAGTATCCATTCAAGAAAGAAAAGTATAATTTGGGTATCTTTTAAACATAGCTGCTCAAAACTCAATTTTCCAACTCAGTTTTGCAAGGAAGTTTGTTTTCATTCTGAACTCTGTAAACTAAAAAAAAAAAAATTCACAAAAAAGGAAAGAAAAACTGTTAAAAATGTTATATGGGAGGAAAAGTCCTCCGAATAAAACTGTGGTTTTGATTATTCTTCGTTTTTGCTAGTTCTATGATTTTAACTTTATTTCATGACATGTCAGCAGTAGGAGTGCATAATGCCATCTCATGTCACAAAATTTCTTATTACTCACTCCCACTACTGGCACATTATATTATGACCATAACTGAATGTTATATTAATTTTATTTTGTGTTTTATTTTTAAAATGAATATCCTGAGCACACTTTTTTTTGTGCAAAGGGTCAAGTTCAGCTTATAGCATAGGAGACAAAAAATACTTTGACACTTTTCTCTTGGAAAAAAAAGATGTGCTAATGATTTTTAAAAGTAAAATACAATGCAAAAATAAAAATAGAATATTGTATTTAGTATATTGTGACCTGACTTCACATGTCATATTAGGCAATATTACTGACATGTCATGGAATAATTAAAAATGTACTAGAACTATAAAAGTGAAAAACCATAATGTTTTAATACAAAACATTGAATTGTTAAAAAAAAAATTGAAAATATCATTGTGAGAGATTTTTATTGAAAATTATATAACTTAGAAAAAAAATTCTGGTTTTGTTGAAATGGCACTTTCTATTGGAAGACTTTTTACAAAAAAATTTAAGCCATTCTAGTGCTAACAACTGGAGGTACTGCAGGATAAATTTATTTAAATTCTCTCCTGAAATGTCAGAAAAACTGAGTAGGACTTCAGTTTACTACCAACAGCCTTAAATGTATCATTCAAGACTCCCATTAGATTAATTAATAACTTCAGCTCTTGTCTGATGCACAGAGCATTATGAACTAGGCTGGGAAGGAAGATGGGATTATTCCTTCCAGTTTTGTTATAATGCCCCCACCTCCCCTTTTAAAGTGATGGGATTACAAGAGACTCTAAAGGTATGCCTGCACTATCTTCTGTGAGGCAGCATAGATTACCTGAAGAGTTCTCTTACTTATTATAGAAAGTAAGAAAAGTGTTCCCTATTGTTTTTAATCCTGAATTTTAAGGGCGTTTATGCACCAAGAGTGGGGAGGGGTGGGTGTTTTAACTAAAGCAGTTCCGAGAGCAGCTTTAATCAAAGCGCCTGGAGCATCTTGTGCATCAGTGAACGAGCTTTAGATAAAACACCCCTGCTACCATTTTGAAGCGCAGGGGTGCTGATACACAAGACATGGGAGGCTGCTGGAGCATGGTAATGCTCACACTTCAGCAGTCTCGATTAATCGGGTCTGCTCTGATGCTCTGGAATTCTAGCATGTCGGAGCAGCCTCCCTGCTCGGGTAGAGGCACCCTAATATTTTGGATGTGTGGCTTTATCCTACTTCATCAAGATCTATATGACTCTGTTACTGCAACTGAACCTGATTTTAATTCATGCTGGGGTGTTTACAACTGGGAAGCTATTTCAGATTCTTGTCTTCTTTTTGTTGTCTTATGGGTATTTTCAGTCCCTTCAAAAATATGGTCTTCTTCTTTTCTGGGCCAAGACCTACCTTTTTTGTCTTGCAGATGATGAGGATGTTCACCATCTTCATAGCAGATTACTGAACTGTGTCCTATATGGACTTATCTTTCAGTCTGGTATTACTGTTCTTTTACATATTCAGTTCAAGACGGTATTTTTCATGGGTTTTGGATGTTATCTACTTAAGGGGACTCCTTCCACATATATTGCCATGATATTTGAGATCAGTGGTACCCTCAAGCTATCAGTCCCCAGAGTTAAATATCCAGAGGTATAAGGAATGCATTAGAGGCCTTGGCATAAGTGCCTCCATCTTGTATATATCCTCTGTTGTGAAAAGATTGGAACTATATGTTGTTGCTGTAAATGTATAACTAAATAAGATAAAGTATGGGCTGACTTTATCTAACAACAGCTTGCAAGACCAGATGGTAGTTTTCTGAAGAGGTAAAATTATGGGTATGTATAGAATGGTTTGGTTAAGGATGATCCTGCCTCAGCCAGAGGGTTAGATTAGATGATCTATGGAAGTGTTTTCCAGTCCTACTTCTCTATGATTCTATGATTCCATGTTACTGCTGTTTTAAACAGGAAAACACTGATCAAGTGCTTGACCATAGTAACAAAAGCCATTGCCATTAACACAAAGAATGAAAATCAGTGTCAAGAGTCAAAACCTCTGATGATCATCATAGTTAAAAGTTGTTAAATATGAATGTGGAATCTTATCATGTATTCTTCACTTAGCTGGAGAAGGGATTCTTTATGATAAACCCTTTCATTTACATATACCTACAATGAGTAGAAATACACGTGCCATTAATGATGGTACTGTGATTGTGAGCCTAGGGAGGACTGGGGGGAGAGGGGTGAATGAAGGACTTGAGAAACTGAAAAAACAGGAAGAGCTCTGAAATTCTGAGGTTCATCCTACCGCCGTCTTCCAAGGTATGAGTATGTTTCTGCATTTCCATTGCCTGATTTTGAATGCTTGTTAAACTTGCATTATCTTTCCAATAGAGTGATTCTTCTGAGAAGAGACAGGCCTGCTCAGTCTCTCTGTTCCAGGGCCCTATCTGACACAGTAAGCTCCCTTTTTCTTAATTCGAGGGTAGAAGTTTTCCTTTGGAAGCAAGGTGGTTGGGTTCTACTTGGAGGATGCTTGACTCTGGAAATGAATTCCTTGACCTGTAAACATGGTGCAATGCCCCCTCACTCCTCCTTCCCTCGGTTGCTCTTTAGGAGGAATGCAGTCAGGCGTGTCTGGGTATACAAATGAAATGGTGGGGTGCAGAATTTTGTACTTGTATGCAATCACTTTTTGTGTGCATCCATCTTGATGTTTCTTGCAGTAGGGGGCATTGCATAAGTGAAGATATAAAATAAATGTTTACTTCACATGAACACAACAGTGAAAGTTGCATAGGATATGGGATATTAAATACACTAAAAGACTGTGACATTTTTCAACTGAAACACAGTTTTTTTTTAGCAGTCAGCTCCTTGAATCCCGTTTATGTGCATTTAGGACAATCTAAGCATGAAAACCCCATTATGAATAGAGCAGTTGATATCTGGTTGGCTTAAATCATTTTGACAAAAGCTCTGTGAGCTGAAACATTACCAGTAGATCAGGATAAAATAAGATTTCTATGATCAGTATTGGAACACAAAAGCATTTCCACTTTTGAATTAAAAAATGAAGGCCAAAGATAGACTTCCTACACTAGCGTGGCTATATGGAAATCTGTATTTGTACAGAAACAAGTTGTTTCTGATTTTTACTTTCAACTTACTGGAAGCTGAATGTTGTAGGGTGGTACTTGCATGAATCATTGGAGACATGTGACCTAGCTATGAACCTGATACATGCACATGGCAGATATTCCCATTCCCTGTGGCTTGAAGAGCAACCAAAAACTTCTTGAATTAGTACTTAATACCTTTCTGTGTGTCAGGTATCCAGACCTCACCACATAAGAAATTCCTGCCCAGAAGAGCATTCCATCCTTTTTCTCTTCTGTGAAATATGAAACATCATAACCAGAAGGAAATATGACTACATCTTGTTTACCACCAAACAACTTTGAGATAGACTATTCCAACTTTTCTCTGAGCCTAGCCTGCATAAAATTAACTATGCCAAACAGGAGATTTTATCACACATTTAACTTTCCTATGAAATATAAACTTTCTATCTGGAAAAACTTTTACAGGCTTTTCTCCTATGCCTAAAGAAGGGTACTTGTGCCTGAAAGCTTGCAATTAAAGATTTTTTTTTGTGCAAAAATGTAGTTAGTCTAATAAAAGATATCACCTCTAAAACAAACTCTGATTCCTTAACCCTTTCTACTATTCTGTTTATGTCAGCATTTAAAATAACCATATTATATCAAGGATGCAATTATTGGTGGGTAAGATCTGGAGGTATGTGATGGCCATATTTTTCTTCACAAACAGCCCAGATTTGGTGCCAATTGGCAGCAACTGAAGTTTTGTAGATTGTGTGTTTTTTCTGATTTTGACCCTAACACTATAAACTTCTCTAAAAAGAGAACTTCTCCACAGGAGAAATTTAACCAACACCTCTGAATATGCCCTGACTCTCAGCATCAAGAAAATAAAGGGGTTAAATTATGGGGAATTTACACGTTAATTTCTGCTATTAAAAATAAAGTTAATTGTATTACTTTAAAAGCTTGGCTGAATGTAAGTGGGGCTGTTTCACTGCATGGTTTTTCTTTTTCCTTTTGTTTGAAAAGCATATTTGAATGAAGAGCTTGAAAAGGTCCGTTCTGTTTCACAAACTCCAGGGAATCATCAGCTACATGAAATGTTCCTTGTTAGAGAAAATCTCACTAAGCCTGGTTACAGAGTCTAGTCAAACTTGAAATCTGCCTCAGCTTCTGCATTCCAGGTGGTGAGGATGAGTTTCTCTGAGAACTTTCCATCTCACACTATTAGTGGAGTTTGTCTGAGGATGAATAAAGTCAACTCACCTTTTAGGTACCTTTGGCTGTTTATTTCGCTAAGATGTTCCTTCCATGAGTACAGAGCAGGTGTACAGGTTTTTTCATTTTTATTATAAAACTCCAGCGAATTTGAGTCAAAGCTTAAGACAAAACTCAAATCCTGACATTTTCCATCCAGTTCTGTCTCTATCCCCGCCACCAAAAAAACCCCAAAACTAGTGCCTTTCTTATTTGCTCTGAGCCCCTGTCAAGATTGCCATGTCTTCAACACCATTCCATCTGGGTTAAACTAGTCCAGTGGTTCTTTACCTTTTTAATCTGAAGAAACCACTTGTTAGACTGAAGACAATTCTTAGGAAAATGCCAGCTCTTAGTTGTCACTTATTTTTTGTCTTATAGAAAAATGATAGAGCAAAGGACTCTTCTGTTGCAACAAACTCAGAAAGGCCACAATGGAGTAGAATGTTTTTAATACCATGAATTTCTGTTTGAAATTTCTTAGTTCATCTTGTGAATCATAATTACACACCTTACAATGGTAACATTGGCACCTTAGAGAAGGATCTCAAGGAGCTCTGGTTGATGATCATTATGAATTAGTCACAGCCAATGTCCCTCTGCCTGGGAGGTTGATGCCACCCCAGCTGTCACTATATTCTAGTCCCTACAAACAGAAACAATGGATCTAAGAGACCTGGCCATCCATAGTCTGAAAGAAGATAAAACTCTCTTTCATCCCTCAGTCCTCGGACTTTGTGGTTGAGAAGACCCACCATTCATGGCGTGCACCTTGCCTGGCCCTCACAGCACTGAAATATGTCTAGCCATTCTGCTGGGTGCTCTGAGGAGTGGGACAAGATGAGTTGCCAGCTCCTGTTTACTTCATGAGGGAGCCCTCTGTGGTGTCTGACCAGGGTTCTAGAGAGTTGGCTGTCTGATTATTCATCCAAGACCTAAAACAAACCACAGAAACTACAGTGCTTTGATATTTCATTTTAAGAACTGTACTAGCTTAAGGCAGAATTTTTCAAAGCAGTGAACAAGGGTTAGGAGTCGCCACATGGGATTCTCCAGGTGCTCTGCATGCTGCTTTGAAAACAGATCTTCTAATGTCTACAGCAATGGATGGCAAAAAATGTGAAGAATTTTTTACAGGTCAGCGTTGGTCAGAATCTTTACCTGTATTGGCATATATAGGGAATAAGTGAGGATGGTATGAAGATTTTATCAGCCAGAACATGGAATTCATTTACTTTCTTACACCAACCCAAATTCTGTGGTATCCAAGCATGTTCCAATTATGGATTAACCAGTTTGGCCAGCAGCTCTCACCTAAGGCTCCCTTTCCATTCTTTAACTAATGTCTATTTTAAGACATTCATATACATTGCAAACTGGAGTTGATGGATTTGAGAGAGGTCACAATAAAACCAGGTTGCTGATGACAACTTCAAGTTTCCAACTCCCAAACTGTTTCTCTGCAGGAAACAAGGAAGCAGGGCCACCCAGAGGGTTTATGGGGCCTGGGGCAGATGTGATGTTGGGGGCGCCACCACTGCCCCCTACAAGGACCCATGTGTGTATACAAAGCTGGGGGACCACGTGTGAGAATTCTCACATGCAACTCGTCCTTCCCTTGCCCTGGGAAGTGGGAACAAACGGGCTTTCCCCGCTTGTTCCCACGGCAAGGAGAGCTAGGCAGAGAGAATTTACCTTGGAGACAGGTTACTAAAGCAAAATGACATTAACAGTTTGCCAGCAAAGCATGTATTAAACTTATGCTACAAAGTCAGGAACTTAAGAACAAAATAAGAAGAGGAAAGTTTAAGTAAAATATATCTTTCTTGCCTTCATGGATGCAAAGTTATCAGTTACATCATTATAATTTATTTGCTTTGCAAGTTCGTTCTCCACTGAGAGCATGATCAAATGGTTCAGCTTATCTTCCCTGATCACTGACCGCAGATAGTTCTTAATAATCTTAAACTTACCAAAATTGTGTTCCCTGGATGCAACAGAGATTGGCAAGGCAATGAGCATTCTCAAGCAAATGCATACCTGAGGGACACCCAGATTCTACACATTTGCCATAAATCCAGTTGAGAAGCTTAAGCAGGGGCGATGCGTAGGGGGTGCATGTACACCCCCTGTGCGTTGTGGTGCACCCCCTGCAAAAAGGTAGGTGAGTTGCCGCTCGCCACCCCACCACTGGGGGTGTATACAGGTGGTCCATGATCATCTCTGGCCACTGCTGATGCTGCCGGCGGCACCTGTGGGTGGTCGCCAACACCTCCTCTGCCCCCGCTGCTGACAGTGCCAGTAGTGTCTGCAGGAGCTCCCTGCTCACCGATGCCAGGCTCCCGCTGCCATGTTCCCGCTGCCACCAGTGCAGCTGTGCCCCTCCAGCCACCGGGGGCACACGCCGTTCATGAGCTCAAGTACAGTGCCCATGGCTCCTCCAGAGGTGCACAAATTTGAGTCTTTCCTGATTTTGTAAAACAAGCAAAGTTCTTCTTGCAACTTATCGTTGTTCATATCTCATGGGTATGTGGTGGACAGGGACTCCGCAAACTTCACAAATTCTTTATCCTCTGCAACAGCTGGTGGGTCAAAAATGGGTGAGAACAAGCTTGAGAGTTTCCCTCTCAGCTAGGCTTCGGAGATCTGAGAGGAGCATATGCATGGCTGTGTTGAACACTTCAACCTTCAATTTATCTATAGAGGAAGAGATAGTGTGTTCTGTATTGGCTGGCTCATTGTGGAAACGCTTCGTCCTTTATATTCTTCTGTGTGTTCTCTTGAATTCAGTGGCGATACCTAACCCCTCAGAGATGACCTTAGCTTCTGTGAGAACACTTGGCCAGGAATCATTCAACCATTGAATTTCTTCCAGGAGGCTCTTGACATGTTGCACCCCCTCTTCCATGGTGAGCTTGGATCCTTGGACAAACTTGCTTTAGATATTGATGGACTGCAATATCTTGTACCACACTGTAGTCAGAAGAATAGACTCAAAGGATTGCATCCACTCAATGAGACCTGAAACATCAGCCTGGGATTCAGCTGTCAAATCCAATTCTTCTTCAATTTTGAAGAGAGAATCTAGCATCCCTTTAGGATTTTTTTGCAAGGGGGCAAATAGCATCGATTCCTGAGCAACATCTAGTTGTTGACACGGAGTGAAAAGAGAGTCCTGCAGTTTCCTGAAGAATTTTTCATCTTGCAGGACTGCATGAAAATACAGTGTACAGCTTCTGCACATTTCTAAAATATGTTTTCACTTCAGGGCTCTTCTCCATGGCATGGGTACCACGTAAGTTCAGAGAATGTGCACTGCACGGTGAAAACAATGCCTGAGGATTTTCATCCTGTATCCTAGTTTTCACGCCATGGTATTTCCCAGACATATTTGAAGCACTATCATGCCCTTGGCCTCTACAGTTCTTCAAATCTACCTTACACTCCACCAGTACTGTCTTTATCTGCTCCATGATGACTACTCCTTTCTTTTTATCGCAATCCACCATTTTCAGAAATCATTCCTGCAGATCCCATTTTCCATCTTTTCATGTACATATCTCATAATAAATACCAACTGCTCAGTATGTGAGACATCACGTGTCCCATCTATGATGATTCCATAGTAGCAAGCATTTCTCACTTGCTCAGGAATCATATTTAGTACCTTCTTGGCACACACATCCAAGTACTCATTCTGACTACGCCATGACATGTAGTGTGCTTGCATTCTCTCCCCAGCCAGCTGATGCTCCATAACAGTTTCAAGGTGGCAGTTCAGATCTTGATTGCTTTTACTGATGAACCATACAGTAGAAAGGAACAACCCGCAGTCGTCATGCTCTAGGGTAGAATGCAATCCTATATATAGACACTTTGTATTTAAGTACTTTTTGAAGTGGGGAAATATATGAACCTGAATATGTGTTATGTCTAATGTTGTTATTTTCATTGGCAAATATAAAATATATATATATAATTTTAATTATATTCTTGCAAATTTATTTCTGACTTTGGCCCTTAAGAACCCACAGAGCTTGCATTCACTCACGCCTTGAACTCTTTGCCCTGGAGGTCTTTCTGGGACAACAAGCCCCTGGAGGTCTTTCTGTGACAACAGACCGGCTCTGCCACCCATCCCTCCTTAAACCTTCCCTGTTCCTTCTCTCCTCACAACAGACTCTGTAACCAGGGCTACTTGCCCTAGGCCCTAGGCTAGGCCAATCATAAGCCTGCCTGATCAGTCTTGTCTCTGTTGCTGCCCAGAGATAAAGAAAGATGTTACTTTACCATGATTGATTTAGACTCCCCCTTGGACATCAATACAACAATCACTTAAGTCTCAAATTAGCATCTGTTTCACATACAACTATGTATAATATTTACTTCATGGTTGGGGATGGGTCCCATAATGCCACAATGACATGTTGACAGTGATTCAGTGTCATCTTACACTTTACTACACCAATTTCCTCTTTTTTATGAAAACAGAATACCAAGAATTCTGGTGAGCAATGTCACAGGGCAAGGGCCAACGGTACACACAGGAGATGAGGCAGGGGACCCTTGCTTTGCAGGGCCCTGGGGCAAATTGCCCCAGTTGCCCACCTCACCCCCGGGCAGCCCTGCAAGGAAACATTGTCTAGTAGAGAGCTCATATGACTATGACTTGGGGGTTGGAATGAAACTGATACCCAAGTTCAGTAAAGAGCAAAACTTCCATGCAACTTCAGTGGATCTGGGATTTTCTAATTCTAGTTCTGAAAGTTATTTCCTGGGTGACTTTGAGTGATTCATATAATTTTTCTATGGTCCATTTTGCCCATGTACAAAAAATGCCTGCCTCAGTAGGTGAGTTGTGATGCTTCATCAATTAACATTCATTAATAATTTTAAGATCTTCCAGGTAAAAGACTGTTTAGAAGTGCTGCATATTATCAACATCCTATTTCCCCTCTTGTTGTTTACTTATGTAAAAGGATCATGGCTAAAGTTACTAATGTAAAATTGATCCATCAAATCCACATATCAAAACTAGAGTGTATATGCCCAGACACTTCAGTGAAAAAATAAAATTAGCATTTTGGAGTGTGTCCTGAATACAGTTGCTCAAATGGGCAAAACCTCAGATTGGGACTAAAAGCTGGAAGTCAGTGTTATAAAGAGAAAGAAGCAGTGAAGTGTCTTATCAAAAAGGCCTGGTTTTGCTCAGCACTCTCAGTTTATGGTTTGGACTCAAAAGTGTGAGTATTTGGGAGAACACCTTCTTGGTTGGATCTCAAAGCTTCACTCAGTGAATGAGCCATAGAGATTTGCTAAGATTAGCCACATTTTCTATAAAACAGAATATGCCCCAGCTGTTGTTAACCAGTCCAAAGACTGATATAGGGAGAGAAGTTCTTTGCCTGAAATTATCTCAGTTTTTTAGCTGGAATAGAGCTTGTGTCTAGGACTCTTTAAAACTATCCACTATAGCAAAGTATTAGAATGACTTGCATACCACATGAACCTTCCCCCCCATAAAATCATCCCTCCATGAGGACTTACTCTACAGTACATAGTCATCTGTGATTTTGGAAAAAAAAAATTCCCCTACTTTCTGTCTTCCAAAAACAAGGAGTCTTGGGTGCATGTGTTGTGAGAGAAAATACACTAAGTAAACAGGGCATGAATTGCAACTTCAGTTTCATATTGGCCTATGACCTCTGTATATCCTCCAAAGCCACGAGGCTTAGCAATTGCTTTGCACTTTAAATTGCATGTTTTCTAATCTCTGGCTCTTTCATTTTAAATTCCTCTTTAGACCCTTGTGAAAGGAAAAGCCAAGAATCCGTCCAGCTACATTCAAATATGAGCTGGTGATTGCCAAGCAATTCTGACAGTGTCATTTCCACTGAGGACTATAAAATATGCATGTACTAGGGAAGGCAGCTTCCTTCCCTTCTCTTCATCTTCTCCTTCTCTTACTCTTGGTCTGCCCTTGTTATGCCAATATAGACTATACTGATCACAATTAATTTGCTTTTAAGTGTGAGAGTACAGCTGGGATGTAGGTGGCCAGGCCTGCAGATAGGCCCTGGAGGCATCTAGAAGGTTAACAGGGTGGGGGCACAAGTTACCAGAGCTGAAGGGAGACCCAAGAGACAGTCTGAGTTGTAAATCAAGGTGAGGAGCTGGGGGGCAGAGAACCGGTGCTGACTTCCAGGGAAAATCCAAGATCAGGGTCAGAGGAGCCAAGCTGAGTCTGGATACCAGGAAATCAGAGCAGAAACTGCACTGGGGGGATCCAAAATTAGGGTCAGAAAAAGCCAAATCTGGGTCACAAGTCAGGTGAACCAGGGAAAGCTGTAAATGCAAGGGTTGCTGGAACAGACTGAGGTCTGAACAGACTGAAGTCAGTGAAGGAGTGTCTGCAGCCTGAGGCTGCAGGTGTGTTTAAAGGGGTCAACGGTGCTTTCAGCAGCCAATCTGGTTGCAGAAAACTGGATCAGCCATATTAGGCCAGTCCCAGCCATATTGGGCAGGTGTGGTAACTAACGTGCCTGGCCCAGCCAGACCTGCTTAATCAGAGTCCCCTGACAGTACCCCACCTTCCAGGCAGCCTGGGACTGGGCTTTTCTAAGTATTTTTATAGAATCATAGACTCATAGAAAATGAGAGTTGGAAGGGATGTCAGGAGGTCATCTAGTCCAACCCCCAATCTTTTTTAGTACTCTATGGCCAGGGCCAAATGGAGCATTCAAACATCCTTATATAAGTGGCAGAATCCATATACAACCTCCTCTCTAAAAATGAATTGCTTCCACTTACATGGTAGTCCTCTCTAAAGTCCTGATATACTACCCCAAACATCACAATCTGTTGCCATTTTTCATTATGTTGTATCTGTGTAGCTTAGCACTTAGTTGTGAGTCAGCCTGTGAACCCACCCACAAAAAACAGTCAAGTAGCTCCTAACTCCTCCATTTGGATTCCCATCATCCTGGGTCACAGCAGGGCAAATACCACTCCCTTTTTCTGCACAGGCAGCAGAGGAAACCAAGCATAGGTACTGTGATGGAGGAAATCTTGCACTCGTTTGGGGGCATGAACATGATTGGCTGGTTCCCAAGATCATTCTTCTGGACCATAGCCTTTCCAGTTGATCAAGTAATGGAGCCTGCCTTGGAGGCACTGGGGACTCCTAGACATGTGCAGTGAGCCTGCTCCAATGCGCTGTAATTACAGTGGGTCAGAGCACACTTGATTAATCGAGTTTGCTAGAGTCTGGTAATTACCGCACTCCAGCAGACTCTAGTGTCATGTGTATCAGTGTCTCCATGCTAAAAAATGGTAGTGGGAGCACTTTAACTAAAGCTCATTTGATGAGCTTTAGTTAAAGTGCCCCTGCTGCCATTTTTCAGTGTGAGGATGCTGATACATGTGATGCTCCAAGCACTTGAATTAGCGTGGCTCCTCCCCACCTCCCAGAACACATCTATAAGTGCCCCTGGAGTCTAGAACCTGTTTTACAATATAACCATCCTCACCTTCCACTATTATGGGTGGGCGGGGGGCAGTTCAGGTCATCAGGAAAGGGGTACTTGATGAAAGGTTTGAGTATGGATACATGGAAAATGGGGTGTACTTCTTGTGTCTTGGGCAGCTGAACCTTGAATGCAACCAGGTTTACTTTTTCCACAGCCTTGAAGGAGCCCACATATTGGTGAACCACCAGTTCTGCAGATGGTCTTGCGGTCAGGATATTCTTGGGGAGAGCCCAACCCTGTCACTGACCAAAATGGTGGGGCTGGGCTGCCAGTGTGGGTCAGCCTGGTTTTTATATGCAGTTGTAGCTGAATCAAGATGAGCCTTTATTCATACCAAACAATTCTTGCCAGCAGCGTGAAATAAACTGGGGACCACAATCAGAGAGGACCTAAGATGGACAGCCATGTAGGTATAATATATGTCTCAGTGTAACAGGGAGCCAGGGGCTCCTATTACTTTAAGGGAGAGACTGCAGTAGAAAGGGCCCCCAGTAGCTGAACAGGGGTTAGCTGCAGGAGGGAAGGCAGCAAGGAAGCAACTGCAGCTTAGGTGCAGTAAGCTGCCCATTAAGGTGAAGAGACACCTACAGTGGGTCAGAAAACCTGACCAGAAGGGGGAGGAGCCCAGGGGATATAATCCTGGGTTCCTGAGGCAGGGGGACAGTACGGCATTGAACTCTGCAGGGAGAGGAGATCCTGCCAGCTCAGACTGGTAGGGAGTGAGAGCTTCAGGCATAGGTGCTGACTTCAGTTTTTGCAGGTGGGTGCTTGTAGTCATAAAAAAAACCAAACCCTAAAACCTGGAGCTTTAAATTAAACTGTGTGGCTAGAGACAGACATTACACATAAACCCATATAAGTGATCAGAAACTGGTTTAAACCTGTAACAGAACAGGTGTTCAGTGCACATAAACCAGCTTGAAAATGGCTGAAACCGGTTTGAGGTAAACCTGGTTGAATGTGGCATCAGACTTAACTGATTTGAGTTGAACCAGTTTATGCAATGTCTGTCCCAGACCCCTTGCTGGTTTAAGTTAAATCAGACACCCACAGTCTCCTGGCATGCTCTCTGGGCTGGGCAGGGCTCTCTGCTCCACAGCAAGACTGGCTCCTCCCCTCTGCTTCCTGGCTGCAGTTCCAGAGACTGCGGGCTGCTTCCCCCCTCCCCTCACCACTCCCTGCTAAGTAGGAATTCCCTTCTCCCCTCTGCCTTGCAGAGAGGTATCTGTGTATTATCTAGCAGACCACATGGTGGCTACAGTCCATGCTAAATCAACAGGCAGAATCAACAGGTAGCTGGCAATGCCCCTCTGTTGTTTTCTTAATTGGATGATAAACACTAAGTTAGGGTTGATAAACACTGTTATCAATTCCCTACTAGGCTAATCAGAGAGTCCTGCCAGAGGGCCTGGCCATGCCCCCCCAGTTCTGTGCAAAGATTGAACCTGCAAAGATTGCATCAATTTAGGCTCAGGCTTTTTGAATGCCCTAGCCTTTGTGTTCCTGCACCAAACCCCATGCATGCCCATAAAAGGCAGCTTTGAATTAGCTTTAGCTTAAAGCCATGCTGAAGTGCCTGATCTTTACAAATGCTGCAGAGCTGGGTTAAAGTAATGGGCTGTTTCTTCTGGTAAAGCTTGTTTTTTGTGTTGTTTTTTTTTTTTAACATCTGCAAGCAGCTGTGGCTTCTGGGTGCTGAGCACCTGCTAATTTTTTGCAGTTGGTGCCTATTGCTGCAAGCCATGACAGGTACTGCCAAAGGCTGGGAGCCAGAGAGTGGGGAGGGGCTTAGCAGAACTTGGAGGTGGTATGATGACCTAGAGGGGGCTTTAAGAATTTAAATTTAAGGCAGTGGCTTGAATTTTGTTCTAGTTTTATGCTGGAGAACCTGCAATGTCTGTAGGGTTGAAAAGGAGGCCACAGGGGTGCCTGAGGGGCATGCTTGGTTTTGAGTCCTGCCAGGGGCAGGGGTGCAATGCACACAGGCAGGCTGAGGCCAACAAAGCCAGGTCCTGAGCCCAAAGTAGGGACAACAGAGGTGGGCCAAGACTGAGAGGGCCAGAGCCCAGAAGGGATGACAGAGGTGGCCAGGGGCCAATGAAAGACTGAGACTGGAAGGCCAAGCCAGAGCCAGTGGGCCTAGGCTACCAGTCAGGAGCCAGGGTAACCTGTAAGCTATGGCTAAGAAGGCCAAAGTCTATATAGGAAGGCATACAGTGGCAGAGTGACATCTGCAAGGCATGGGCATGATTAAGAGCCCTAAGGCTTAAATTAGGGCCAGTTGGACTATGGGTGGTGAACACTGGCTTACAGTGCCAGCTAAGCACCAGTAGGTCTGCCGGGGTGGAGAGAGGCCTGTGGAAAATGGAGTTAGTGAGCCAAGGACCAAGAGACCCTGAGGGGTTGGTTAGATTGGTAGAGGACAGTGAGAACACTCCAGGGTTCAGGTACAGCCCACTCAATCAGTAACAAAGGAACATCAAAGTCTGACAGGAGAGATGTATGGCGGGGGGGGGGGGGGGGGGGGGGACTTTATATAAAGCACTGGGAGTGAGAGTAGGATTAGGGCAGCCCTAGGGGGTGCCATGGGCCTGTCTTGCTACACTAAGAAATAGGTTGGCCATTTTGCTGTCAGTGGGAACAGTTTGTGCCAGCATAAAATGGTTATGCTGACACACATAAAATGACACATCTTAGTTAATGTGTCCACCATGACCATGATTGTGGAATAGTTGTCAGAATACAGGAGGTCTACAAAAAAATCCACTTAGAGTGTTGACCCAGGTAGTGTGGGAGTGGGTAACACCTGGAGAAGACCACTCAGCCTGGTTTGAGTTTTCTTGGTTTGGGCATGCACAGCATGATTAGACGCATTTTTTGACATCATGGCCCATTTGGGACCACCAGTACTGCTGAGAGACTAAGAGCTAGGTGTTGGTATGTCCAAAGTGTCTTGCAGGAGATAAGTCATGACCATAATATTCTTGATATTATGGGACCATCTGAGGCATACAGATCCTATTGATTAAAAAACAAAACAAAACAAAAAAACCCCAAACCATGGAAAATTTAGGTGGGAAGGCCCCACCAACTGGTGCAGTTCCTTAGCAAGAGGGTCATCTATGAGGGCTGTTTGGATGACTGAGAGAAGGCTTTGAGTAGTTCCCCGAATGAAGTTCTTAGGCTGGAGAATGGTAGAAGGTCATAATGGGTCTAGAGCCAAGGGTTCATCCTTATGGGATAGGGCCATCTGTCTTCTGGTTCTTGGCCTCTGGGTGATACGCAATTATTCTGTAAAGAAATTAAAGAAGTGTGACCAGCTGACCTGTTGTGAATTCAGTTTCCAGCTTGTTTGGAGATATTGCAAGTTCTTATGGTCCATTATTACCTGGACAGGGTAGTGAATCCATTCCACAATGAGCTGCCACACCTTGAAGGCTGCCTTGATTGCAAGGAGTTCCCTGTCCCAAATATCGTAATCCCTTTTGGAGGGAGTCTGGGCCTGGGAATACAAGGCACATGGGTGCCACTTGTTTGGGGTGTCTGAGGCCTGAGAAACAATAGCCCCTATGGCATAGCTCAGAGTCAGCTTCGACTATAAACAATTTCATGGGGTCCAGGTGCACCAAAATAGGTGCGGAGGTGAAAGCCCTTTTCAGTGTCTCATAGGACATTTGGGCTGCTGGAGACTATTTGAACAGTATCCCTTTCTTAAGAAGGGCAGTCAGTGGTGCTACTAAGTATGAGAATCCTTTTTCAAAAATCTATAGAAGTTAGCAAAGCCCATGAATTGTTGGTCCCCTTTAATGTTGTGTGGTATGGCTCATTCAATGATGGTAGTTACTTTAAGGGGGCTTATTGTTAGGCCCTTGGTGGAAATTTTAACCCAAGAATTCAATTGAGATCCGTTCAAACTCACATTCTTTAGCTTAACATATAGGTGGTTCTCTCAGAGCTGAAGCAGAACTTGATGCACAAGTTCTGAATGCTGGGTGGGATCGTCAAACTAAAATATCATCCGGATGAGATATAATAAATCAGTCCAACATATCTCAAAATACATCATTAACAAATTGTTGGTATGTAGCAGGGGCACTGCAGAGCCTGGCATAATCAGGTATTCAAAATGCTGATAGTGGGCACATCCACACATGCAAGCATGTGCACTTGCACCAGCTCGAATAGAAGCGGTACAAATTTGAGCCAAGGCTTTTTGCCTCAGCGCATGTGCTTGGACATGCACTTCGTTGTGGAGCAAATTGTGCCACTTGGGGCAAAATAACCCTGCCTGGCTCCTCCTGGATCTGCAGCCAGGGGGAGCTAAAGCCTGAGGCCAGCACCTGTGCTGTCCCCAGCAGTATAAAAAGCCACCCTGTTCTGGCCCCATCAGTACAAATGCTGCCCTGACAAGTAGCTCAGGGCTACTCCCTCTCAGGACCTTCTGGCGCTCAGTCAACTGGTACCTGGGGACAGTACCCCTTGTGCCAGCTGTACTGCTGAAGCAGCCCTGAGAGTTCCCTGCACCCTCTACCCACAGCAGCAGTCTGGCAGTGGGGGCTGCTGCCTGGCTGTGACCTGCTGTGCATCTGCCAAACGCGGGAGATCCATCGGCCCCTCGGGGCCAGCTGCCAGCAGGCTGTGGCTGCAGAGTTGGCCTCTGTGCGGCACTACTGCCAAGCGTGCTGCTTGCCAAGCCATCTGGGCAGCTATCACCCAGAAGATGTTCTGGGTGTGGTGGCCTGCTTTGAACTATTAAAGCATGTCTTCCTGGCCCCATTTGGCCAGAAGGTGAGCCACAGCCAGCTGGGTCCAAGATGCCAGCTCTGAGCAGGCAGGGTCCTGCCACTGGCCTCCCTAGCAGGAATTCTGGTGTTCCCTATTGGAAAACTAAAAAATCCCAAAGTCACTCTGTAAAATATCCCCAAACTAGGTTCTCTCTATGCTGCATGTGTGCGTTCACAGCCACACACACTTTAAAGCCATGCTGCGCATGAGCTCATTAATGCCATGCACCCTCCCAGTGAGGAGCTGGGCTGCGGCTGAGTGTGGCAGAGGTACTGACACCAGCATGGGAGACTTAAGCTCAGGCAGGCTGCTAGAGATGAGGCGGGGACGGGAGTGGGGGCTGGCACTGGGGAACTGCTCCGCTTCCCATCCCTGGCACCCTGTGCCTCCTCGCTCCCAGAGGCATGGCGAGGCAGGGATGGGGGCTGGCGTGGGCTGTGCCAGCGCCGGAAAATTGGTCCGCTTCTGGCGGTAAGGCAAGGTGGGACCTGGGGCTGGGACCGGGACTGGGAAACTGCTCTGCTCCTGGTGGTGAGGTGAGGCAGGGGCTGGGGCCAGGAAACTGCTGCACTCCTGGTGGTGAGGCAAGGTGGGGCCTGGGGCCTGGACCAGGAAACTGCTCTGCTCCTGGCAGTGATCCGGGGGCTGGAGCTGGGACTGGGAAAACTGCTCCCCAACCCCAATGCTCTGCATTGAGAGGCCTTCACTAAAGTAATTATTCTTTTGCATATAACATAAGTGGGTTTTTTAATTAAATTGGAATTTCCAAACTGCAAACTAAATAACAAAGCAATGTGCTGGGAACTGTAGAGGGAAAATTAAATTTATTCTGAAGTATTTATTTTTTGAATATTTGTAATCATGAAAGGATTATAATTCTAGTAATGGCAAAACACAAACTAATATGATATTTAAAGAATTGGGTGGGTAGGTTGGTCTGTGCTCCCAGGGGCTAGGGCTGGTGTTAGCTGCTTTTTCTATCGTTCTAGGAAGGCCAGTATCTTTCCTGCAGCATGGATCATCTTAACATTCATTTCACAGTGTCCAAGTGTAAGTGTAAAGAGGGTGAATGCAGTGGACCAACTAAGAAGAAGAGCTGCTCAAGATTCGAAGAAGACTGGTTGAAGGAGATGTTTGAAACTGGCCTGCCACGTGGATCTGATCAGCAGTGCATAAATCTTGGAGATATTTTCCAGTATCGTGAAAGCGGGGATGTCCTGTGTACCTTCTGCGTGCGTGCAGGCGCCAATAGCGAATGGACAATTGGAAAAAAATGGGGTGACTGGAAATTAGACTATTTGAAACACCGTTTGACACAGACTAGATTCACACAGATTCTGTGATAAAACTACACAACCAAAGCAGAAGAATCCTGAAAAGTTTATTTCCTGAAACACGTGAGGTGAGACACAGGAAAATAGGCTAGAGCTGTCTGAAAGGAAAAGGTTAAAATGCCGACAAAGTCAAAATCTTAATTGATAATGTTCTTCTCGCAGTAAAATTAAACTTATCGATGCTATCAGTGCAGGAAATTCACAGTCATGTTGGCAAATATGTTAAAATTCCAGAAAGCTGGAGAGGTAAGAATTATGCATTTTAATTTATTGATTGCATAAATGTTGTAATTCA
The DNA here is from genome assembly GCF_000455745.1 of Alligator sinensis. Taxonomy (NCBI): domain Eukaryota; kingdom Metazoa; phylum Chordata; order Crocodylia; family Alligatoridae; genus Alligator; species Alligator sinensis. Next base: position 1,307,870 of record NW_005842099.1, on the reverse strand, counting down.
TCAGACATACTAAATGAAATGCCTACATAGTTTGTAAAAAAAAATCTAAGTTTGAAGAATTATCTAAAGTTGCTGAGTGTGAAACAGTTTCATTTAGGCCACTGAATGAGGTGAGATGGCTCTCTAGACATTTTGCTGTTAGGGCCCTGATGAAGAATTATACTATGTTGATGGACTACTGCACACAACAAGTGGCTGAAGACAACGACCCAATTCACAAATACTGCTTGGACAAACTGCAGAAACCAGAGTATCATGTTGCACTGGCCATACTAAATGATGTCTTAGGTGAACTGGCTGAGCTGTGCAGAATGCTTCAAGGAAGTTCACTAACAACAGTAGAAGCATTTCAATTTGCCGAAGCTAAAATTGCCAGACTTCGTTCACAGTATCTTGGTGAGACTGTACATTTTTCTGAAGACATTCAAACCTTGCTGTCATCATTTGAATCACCTGTTGACACTACATCAGTTATTCAATTTATTGAGCATACATGTGACCACATGGGCAACAGATTTCCAAAAGGCGAGTTGAAAGAATGGTCAATTTTTGATAAGGATTCTTTTTTCTCTTCATCAAACAGAAATGATTTCTCTTTTGGCCATGATGAGCTGAAAACATTGGCAACAAGATATAGCACCCTGCTAAACAAATCTGCAGAAACTTTTAAGAAGGACCTATGCAAACAATATGTGGACTTTAAATTAACTGTTAGTGAAAAGATGAAAACTGGGGGAATAAAGACCTTTGAAGACATGGTCACCTACATAGTATAACAGGAACAATTTAGTAAACTGTCATTACTTGATGACACTTGTGCCACTTTCCAGGCATCTAGTGCAGATTGTGAGAGAGGGTTTAGCCTCATGAACACAATAAAAACAAAGTCTAGAAATCGTTTAGAAGTTGATAACCTGGACAAACTGATGCGAATTAAACTTCATTTAGCATCAGGAAAGACTGTTAACCTGGACAAAGTATATTCTGTTTGGAAAACAGAAAAAGGTAGATGGGAGTCACTTTGGTAAATAAAGGTTATAGTATCATCTTTTGTTGTTATACTGTGGGTGTGCACTGAAAGGGGGAGGCGGGACTAATTTGGGAACCGACCGAAGCAGCACGCTCACAGACCGAAGCGGCGCGCTCATGGACCACTACGTCTAAGAGGAAACATCACCCCAAAATCCATGTTCCTCCACAATTAAAACAAAAGACCACTATAAAGAGAGAGAGAGAGAGTGAGACAGAGACGGCGATCAGTTGGGCAATGTTTTATTGATGTATCTACAGTTTTAAAGCAAGGTGGAAGCCTACCAGTGTCTCTATCAGAATAATACAGTGAACTCTAAATACATGTTTCATGAATTCATGAATACATGAATATATATTTTGCTGCCCCCCAACAGGGGCTACCAGCCCCCAAACAGGGGCCAAATGGCCCTCGCAGGGGCTACCGCCCCCCCCCGCAAGGCCCACATGCCCCACCCCAGTCCCCCGATTGCTACCCTACCTGGCCCCATCCCTGCCAACTGATGCAGCCCCCCACCAGTGAGTGCCCCACCTGGCCCCATGCCGCACTTGCACCCCCAGGTCCTCATGGCTGCCCCTGCAACTCCAGACACCATCACTTAAAATAAACACATAAATAAAAACCCCAAATAAAAAGCCTCTACTTACTCTAGAAGCAGGGGCGGGGGGGG
>NW_005842099.1:1297685-1306008 GCF_000455745.1 Alligator sinensis | reverse complement strand
AGGGCTGGGAGGGCTGAAGGAGTGGGCAGAGACAGCGGGGCCCCCCCATAGTCCCCTCCCCCTTTCTCCAGCCCCCCCTGACCCCTTACTTACCGGCACTGGAGCTCTTGTGCTGCAGCACACTGCCTGGCAGCCCGCGTGCTTCAGCACCAGGGTGAAGCACCAAATACAGAGACGCTCTGGCAGCCAGAGCATCTCTGTGAAGGACCCAGTTTCTGGTTGCCTCAGAGCACCGTGCCCTGCTCTGCTTTTTTTAAAACTTTTTTTTTTAGACCCCAGGGGTCTAATTTTCTCCCCACGCTGCTCCATTATCCTGTTTAGAGGCCTATAGTCAACACAGGTGTGAAGAGAGCCATCTTTCTTGGCCATGAAAGAATATGGGGCCCCAGCTGGGGATGCAGAAGGCTTGATGAGCCCCTTAATATATTCCTCTAATATATTCCTTAAGCACCTTGAGCTCTGGCTTGGAGATGGAATAAATGCACCCAAAAGGAATTTGTCCCCCTGACACAAGATTGATGAGGCAGTCATAGGGTTGTGTTGGGTAGTTTGATCTACTCCTTTCTTATCATATACGTCAGCCAAATCCCAGTATTTGGCAGGGTGAAATGGGTCAGGGCATAGGCGCTGATTTTGGTTTTTGCCAGTGGGTGCCTTTTTTTTGCTGGGAAAAGGGGAGGGGGAAATGGGTTGATATTTTCTGCTTATTTATAAACTTCTGTCAGATCCTATGTTTTGTTTATCACTGGTATCTTAACATTTCAATAATTATTTAAAACAGCAGTTATAAACTGCAGTATAATGATAATATAATCGATTAAATTACAATAATTGCATTCACTCACAAGCACCTCTGGCCTAGCTCACATCCACTACCTCCATGTGAATCGTGGTGTACTGGTATCGTGGTGCACTGGTTTAATTCCACCTTCCTGCACGTCCACATAATGTGCTTCTGCCACCTACTGGTACTAGGTTGTAAAAGCTCAGTTTCAGGGCAAAGTTTTTAATATAACAGAGATCTAACATGTATCACATAAAACCACAAAAGCCATGGCTAGTGGGTGCTGAGCACCTGCTAAATTTTTTTGGTGGATGCTTGAGCTCTGGAGCATATATACTTTCCGGAGCATATATACTTTTTGCTAAGCCTGGCTGCAAATCTTCTATGGTTGGTGCAAGCAACCTAATATCTTCGGTCCTGCTTTCGGCCTAGGTATTGACCAGAGAAATCTCCTCTAAAGAAGAGCATGAGCAGTAAGGCGTGTTAATTTTGGCCATGGCCATGGCCCAGATAAAATTTTCAAGGTCATCAAGGACAGGGTTTGCTGGTTCCAAAAGAGGGGGAGCCCAACTCAGTGCTTGGTGTGGTTTCCCAGGTCACCCCACTCTCGTTACACCACTGAAGCAGCTGATGGACATAGAAGCTACTATTACCACTTGCAAAATGAATGCCTTGTCTCTATGGTACTGCATAATACTTTCTATGGCCAAACGTGTCAAGATTTTAAATGCGTCTTCAGTGAAGCTTTAGAAAGACTAGCTGCCACAGGAAGGCCATGGTATTTTTGAGACACGTTTCTTCATTGTTCTGCCACCTACTTATTTATAGGATGCTTATGCATGGTGAGTTCTACATACATGTTAGTAAGGGATTCTAGCGGTATAAAGGAAGTGATGTCAGCAATAAATCTATAGAAATCATGTATGTCTCTGAACCCAAAGTACCAGCAGCTAGTGGGATCATTTAGTTAAAGTTGATTGCAGTTAGTGTTCTAGTTAGGGTGGTATTACAGAGAGGCCATGGACAAATTTGCAGGGAGCCAAGCTTGCTACTTGCCAGTGCAGGGGGAGCCTGGAAGCGCATTATGGCATGGCAAGAAGTGCAACTGTTGGGATCCTGCTTCAGACCCCATCACACCTTTACATTAATGTATGCCAGAGGTCCTGGAGTGCAATGTGCATGGCTGGCATATTATGTTATGACATTACAACAAAGTCAAATATCTCTGTCCCCCAGACTTTTCTAAAACATGCAGGGGACTTGGGGTATTTTTGTATATCATCTCTAGAGAATGTCTGCTTACCCACTCTCCACAAAATTAAAATGTCAATATAACTGGTGCTTTGAAAGAGAATAGGGTTTACCTGTTGTCTTTCTGTTATCAGAAGCCCTGAAACACATGAGAAGCTTCAGCTGAATTTGCTAGATGCCTCTGAGTGGGTATTAGTCGGTGTTTGCAATGGGTTTAAAGCAATAGCAATGGGGAAAATCAGCAAAAAGAATTGCTGCCCAGATGCTTCTCCCTTGCTTTAATCCCAGTGGCCCTCAGTAATGGAAAGCATAGCTCACCTACCTGTCTTCACCAGGCTCTAATTACAAGTCCTATCCCATTTTTTTCATAAAAAGACAGATATGAACATATGAAAATTTAAGGGGGTAAAACATAGAGTTGAATAAAAATACCACTTTCTTCCCCAAATCCCAGTTCTTGTAATGAGTTTATTCACTGGTTGAAAATAAGAGTAGTAGAAATGTAAATGAACTATTTATTTCTATTTTGTTTTGTTATGAAATATTATGAGCTTTGTAGACAGGCAAGTGGTATCCCAAGATCCATCTGTCTGTCACACAACCGCACTCTCTCTCCAGATCAGTAAGCCTGTTAGACTAAGAACAAAAATTAGTGGTACCCTTACTGGAATGAAGGGTGCTTTTGATTTTGTACCTTAAATTTGTCTCATGAATTGCAGTCTCAAGAGCTTTGCCCATACACTCCAGCATCAGTTTCCTGTCATATGAAACAGGGTTCCTAAAACAAATCCAGCCTGAAATATCATTTAAAATCCTCACAGGACCCATGATAAAAGACCTGATATAGTATTCTTTGCATTTCAAAGCTTGTGTAACTTTATCCCAACTACATAGTAGGTCCAATAAGAGATATCACCCTATGAAAATCTTGCCTCTTGCATAATTTCTGGACCATCATCATTCTTCCACTACCAAACTTATAGGAGCTGATTCTACTCTTGCTTGCACTAACGTAAATTGGATTGAACTTGACTGAAAGCAATGAAGTAGCCTCTGTAAGTGGGGAACAACTGCATGCTCTACAATGTTCCTTGCCATGATTTGAGCATCCTAAAGCCCTGTTAAAGTGTTAGCCTTTAAGGACTCAGCCCTACTAATCCATTTGGACGTGATCAGTCTTCACTCCTGGACTTACCCTTGTTGACATCAGTGTCACCAAACCTTGGTACACCTCATGGACCTGATGCATAGTTACACTAAGCACCTTCTCACAGCTGTGTTAAATTGTTCTTTGCCCATTTGCAGTGAAGTTGCATTCAAAGTGTGGTATTGTGGTGCTTGTGAACCTTGAAAGAAGCACTCACAAGAGAGCCCTGTAAGGTCAAGGAGGAAATCTCTTTTGATCTCAAAAGAAATCAGCACCTCTCACTCTAAGTATCTTTTCCAATGCAGTTTCCCTGAAAAAAGTCCCCTGAAGCATCCAGTTAAACGCAGTAAAAATGTCAAATAATGATTATGTTGCTATTTTATCAGATGTTTCTTTAAAGGAAGAGTTTCAGCACCTCTTTGCCTTGTGTTCACAGTAGTATGGTAGTAACACTAAGATTCTTGTAAGACTCAGTATTCTTAAACTACATCACATGTATTCAGTGGTCCTGTCACCACGACTTCCTGTTTACACAGCTGTGATACGAGAAGTGAGAGGGTGCTTTCCAATAAAATGCAGCAGATGCCTTTTTCAGAGGGGTAAACATCACATATGTGAATTGCTTTTTGGAGTGGAAAAACACCAGAAGAAAGTAATGAGGCTTGTGCAGATTCCTCCCCGCATGCAGGCTGTAGCTTAGTCACTGTGAAGCTGGGAAGTGTTTACAACTGTGTATGAGGCTTATTTTATGACTTAGTGTTGATTTAGAAATACCAGAGTGATCTCTGACTAATAAAAATGAATGGGAATGGTCTAAAGCACACGCTGGGGGCACAAATGCTCACCTCCCAGATGCTGCTGCTTTAAGTTTCCAAGGAGAGGATTCAGTGTAGTGTTCCAAGTGCCCTAATGCAAAGATGAGAGGAATTGGACATTTCAGCTTGAGTGCGCTGTTTTGCCTGCCAGCTACTGACCAAACAGACAGAGTGGATTTGCCCAATTGAGGAATATTCCTTCCAGGATTTGGTGCATGAACACGCTGTGCATATTACTATGGCCAAGACAGGGACCAAATCATTATGCTCAGCAGGCAACAGGGCTCCCAGTGGGACCAAGAGAGAGCTTCCTTCTGTCTTATCAGAACTGACACTTTCCTGCTCTTCTGAGAAGGAAAAAGAAACAGCAATCTTGTCCAGATTGTCTTACTGCTTGGTAATCCATGACTAGAATGTGTACCCATATATATGATTGTTTTCAGAAATATATGTAAATAACTAGAATATGTATTATATAAGTATTTTATCTAGGTAATTATATATGTTATATGAATTCCACATGCATACTTGTAACAAGCTGGCCTGCCCCCTTAAGAGGAGGCAGCTAGCCTGGCTGAGGGGCTGCAGCTGTGTAAAGGCTAATGAAGGAATAGGTCCTGGGAATCAAAAACTGAAGCAAGAAGAACCAGAAGGAGGTGCAAAGGACAAGCACCAGAGATTTCTGGGCTATGAAGAGGGCAAGCCTGGGGTAAGACAACTAATGCAACAGCAAATCCCTCCCAGTGTGCAGGACTAAGGCTTTTTGCTTGCTTGCTTTATTTTGTTAAAAGACAGGGGTGCACTGAAAAATGCTCCAAGCACCAAAAGCCAGTGGGTTTAAAAAAATGCATATTACTGAGTCTTGCTGAGAGATGCTTGGGAAAGAAGTGGTACAATCACCTACTCTGGATATCTTCAAAAACCACCTGGACGCTCACCTTGCTGGGGTCATTTGACCCCAGCCATCTTTCCTCAAGAGGTCTCTTCCAGGCCCTAACATCTATGAAGGGGCAAAGACCCTGAAAAGGCCCTGAGGTGGCAACCTGGTGCAATACTTTACACTCTGGTACGATGATGCTCAACCGGGATGTTACGGCATCTTCCGAAGAGCATCTTGTGTCTGTCAAGGGATGTCTCAAATCTTTTGAAGCATGTCTCAAGTCCAAGAAAGTTAACTTCATAGATTTCATAGACATTAGGGCTGGAAGGGACCTCAGAAGATCATCGAGTCCAGGCCCCCTGCCCCAGGGGCAGGAAGTCAGCAGGGGTCATAGGATCCCAGCAAGACAAACATCCAAATGTCTCTTGAAGGTGTTCAAGGTAGATGCTTGAACTACCTCCGATGGCAATCTATTCCAAACCTTGGGGGCTCGGATAGTAAAGAAGTTCTTCCTTATGTCCAGCCTGAAACGGTCACGTAGGAGTTTGTGATCATTCGATCTTGTCATCCCTTGGGGCGCTCTGGTGAACAGACGTTCCTCCAGATCCTGGTGAGCACCCCTGATAAACTTATAGGTGGCCACCAGATCACACCTGAGCCTGCGCTTTTCCAGGCTGAAAAGTCCCATGGCTCTCAGCCTCTCATTATAAGATCTGTTTTCCTGACCTCTTATCATGCACGTGGCTCTCCTCTGGACTCTCTCAAGCTTTTCCACGTCCTTTTTGAATTGTGGAGCCCAAAACTGGATGCAGTACTCCAGCTGCGGCCTCACCAAGGCCAAGTACAATGGGAGAATGACGTCCTGGGATCTGCTCGAGAAGCATCTATGGATGCAAGCTATTAAGCGGTTAAGAACTGTTGCTCCAGTATTTGGCTACTGATCAATAGTGCAAGCAGGGCATACATGCACACTAGGGCTGTGTGAAACAGCTGTGTATTGCTTTGTTTCTGGATTCAGCCATTTCGGAGGACAGTGATTCATTTTTGTGTTTCGGATCACTGTCTTGTTTCGTTTCAGCCGAATCTGTTTCGAATAGGCTGTTTCGAACAGCTTAATCTCCTCCAAATCTGTTTCAAAGAGGCTGCAAGCTTTGCACAGCCCTACCCAGCCAGGTGGGGCTTGGGGCCGGGGGCTTAGGGCCCCAGCAGGGAGCAGGACAGGGCCGTGGGTGTCTTGTCCGGAGAAGGGGGAGGGCCGCTGCCCTCTGTCCAGGCAAGGAAATCCCCGTGCGGATTTCTGATCCCTGTCATGCCAGGTCATGGGGCAGTGAAGCAGCACAGAGCGGCGAGCAAGCCTGCTGGTCTCTGCCCGTGTGACCTGGCTCCACAGGCCGCAGATATCCATGCTGGGGTTTCCTTGCCACTACTGTCTGCTCCATGCAGCCTCGGCTCTCACACCCTGCAGAGCCAGGTCACGGAGCAGTGACCAGCGCTGCCTTGCCATGCGACCTGGCTCCACAGGGAGCAGAGATCCATGCTGGAGTCTTCTTGCCACCACTGCCCGCCCCATGCAGTTGCAGATCTCTGCTCCCTGTGGAGCCAGGTCACATGGCAGGGACCAGCACTGCCCTGCTGCATGACTTGGCTGTGCAGGGAGCAGAGATCCATGTCAGGGGTCTCCTCACCACTGCTGCCCACCCCATGCAGCCCCAGATCTCTGCTCCTTGTGGGAACAGGTCATGTGGCAGGGACCAGCATTGCCCTGCAGGAAGCATAGATCCTCTCCGTGATCTCCTCGCCACTGCTACCTGCCCCATGTAGCCCTGCATTCCCGAGGTAGTACGGGGTGGTCAGCAGTGGCAAGGAGGCCCCCGGCATGGATCTCTGCTCTCTGCAGAGCCAAGTCATGTAGCAGGGCATCAGCTTATAGCTGTCTCCCAGCAAGCTGGGCTCTGAAACTCCGAAATTTTCTGAAACATTTCTGATGTCTCATTTTGTTTCGGAGATGTTTCTGAGCCTTCCATTTTGATTCAGATTCAGTGTTTTGGGTGCTGAGGCGGCCTGAAACACCTCCAAAACAAAATGGCTGCCAAAATGTCTCACAACCTTAAGCATATGCACATGCATATATGCATATTAAGCATATGCACATGCACACACACACATATCCCTAAACAAAATGAAGGCACCCGTGTCTCACTTTGCATGTCCTCCCTGTTGTTTTGATCCAGTTTTCTCTTGGTTTCTAATTTTTAACAGAGATTCCTTCTACTGTTCCTTATTTTGGGGCCTTTAGCTGCTCAATGCTAGGACAGATGTTGTGGCATCATTCTTAACTTGTGGCTCAGATATTTCCATCCTCATTCAGGGATACCTTAGAAAAAAAGTGGTTATTGAACTGTGGTGAATCTTGACATCTATGATAAATCTATTTAATTTAATACTTAGTATTTTTCTAAATACTCCAAATCATTTAGATATCTTGTCTATTTTTGGTGGATTTCCATATTTCGCATCTGTTTGTTAAGAAGGAAATTACATTGGAAGATTCATAGCTTGTTCTTAAAATGGTAGATTTACAATGACTACAGCTTGCTTAAGCTGGAAAATGCAACCGCTGTTTACCCAGGGTTTGATAGTTTTCTTTTCTCTTACACCTTACAATAACATGCAAAGGATGCAAATTGACCCACTTCTCATGGTCCCTTATCCTCTGAAGTAAGTTTGCTGCAAGTTGCTATGGAGAGATTGTTTGTTTTAAAGAATTACTGTGCCATATGATAATCAATATAAAAAATATTCTCACTTTAAAAATGATCCTTTGACCGGTGACTTTTGACGACAATAGCCTTAGTTTCTAGGCCTGTGCAAAGCAGCAAGTATTTGATTGGGCTTCAGATTTGGCTGATTTGTAGGGGTAGTGATTCGATTTGGTGATTCGAATCACTGTCCCAATTCAATTCGGCCGATTAGGATTCGGACAGTTGGCTGCCGAATCAGGCTGAATCTTCTCTGAATTGAGCAGGCGGCAGTGGCAGTGTCTGTGGGGAGGCGTGGTGGTGGGCCCCACCTCCCACCCACTCCCCCAGCTCCCACATGGCTACCCTGCCCAGCCCCAGCACTTTATTTAAAAAAAAAAAAGCCCTGCACTCACTGGCTGCAGCAGTGGTGATCAGGGCCTTGGGGGCTTGTGGCAGAGCCCCCTCCATTCAGTGTGGGGCAGCAGGGGGCAGCCCCTCCTGCCTGGCACCTGCACAACAGCTGTTGCATCACAAGGGTGCAGTGCGGCTTAGGAGGGTGCCGCGGGGCTCTGTGAGCTATCTGGGAGCTGGGGTCACTTGGGCTGAGCACTGTTGAGCTCTGGGTGACTGCCAGAGCTGCCCCAGCTCCAGGGCAGTGCACGGCACTCTGCTGAGCTGCGCTGCACCCACGTGATGAGACAGCTG
>NW_005842099.1:1295773-1297670 GCF_000455745.1 Alligator sinensis | reverse complement strand
CACTGGGGCTGGGCGGGCCAGCGATGGGGGAGGGGGTGGGAGCCCAGGCTGGGGGATCTGGCAGGTACTGGCATGGAGCCTTGATCCAGGATTTTGCATATGAAGTATATATTTATGCATGTAAGTATTGTGAATGGTAGCATGGCACCAAGAGAAGAATTGAATATAAGAAGCTTCTATTTTTTTTACTATTAGAAATTAAGCGTTTCAAATATATTAAACCTAAGACACCAAGACAAAAGCTGTATTTTGCAGGTTACTCTAAGATGCACAGATTAAAATGAAACAGAAGTGAACAGATTTTATCTTTGATTCAGGAAATACAGCCGTGTGCCTGCAGTGACTGAGGCCAGAAGCCAGGGGGCACTACAGCACGGCTCACTGGCTGTGTGTTCACTTCCTCTTCCTGCTGTCCCCAAGGTGTCTGGATTTGCAGTCCACACTTAAAACAGCAGGACTCTGCAAGGTTAGTGATCACCACTTCTTCCTGCTTTTAGGTGCCTCTGGAATTTGTAATTCAAAGTGGCAGCCAACAGTAATATTGAGTCGGGGAAGGGGTGTTTAACCCCCCTCCCTAGCCTCAGACCCTAGTTGGGGTTTGCTTGGGGGGGGAGTCCTCCTTTTCCCCCTGCAGACTGGGCTGCATCCCCAGCTGGGCTTGCCCCCTTTGTCATCCAGCCCTCACTGCTCCAGGTAGGGAGCAGAGGGGTGGGGCCCAGCTCTGTGGAGCAGACAGCCCAGCCCAGCCTAGGACTGCAAAATGCTGGGATGCTAGGGGACTGTGATTTAACTTGAACCAGGAAGGGGTCTGGGACAGAAGTTTCATAAACCAGCTTGACCCAAATCAGTTAAGCCTGATGCTATATTCAACCAGGTTTATTTTAAACCAGTTTCAGCCATTTTGAAACTAGTTTATGTGCACTGAACTTCAGTTCTGTTACAGGTTTAAACTAGTTTCTGATCAGTTAAACCGGTTTATCTATAACTTCTGTCCCTAATATCCCAGGCATATGTTTATGGGTAAGCCAAAAGCACCTCACTCCTTACAAAGCTGAGCAGGTAGTTGCCTACCTCACTCCTAAGACCTGTGAGGATCTGCCAATGAAGATCTGTTTTTTCATAGTTGGTAGGGTCAGAAGGGACCTTGACAGATCATCAAGTCTGACCCCCTGCCATGGCAGGAAAGAGCGCTAGGGTCAAATGACCCCAGCAAGTTGTTCATCCAGCCTCCTTTTAAAGACCCCCAGGATAGGAGCCAGCACCACTTCCAAGAGAAGTTGGTTCCAGATCCTAGCCACCCTGACTGTGAAGTAGCACCTCCTGATGTCTAGTCTAAATCTACCCTCTGCCAGCTTGTAACTGTTATTTCTAGTCACTCCTGGTAGTGCTCGGGGGAACACCCCAATGCCTGCTGGTCGCCTCTGACTAGTTTGTAACAGGTCACTAGATCCCCCCTCAGCCTTCTCTTGTGGAGGCTGAACAGGTTCAGGTGGTCCCTTAGCCTCTCCTTGTAGGGCCTGCCCTGCTGCCCCCTCATCATGCGGGTGGCCCTCCTCTGGACCCTTGCAATGCTGTCCACATCCCTCCTGAAATGCGGTGCCCAGAACTGGACACAGTACTCCAACTGCGGTCTGACCAGTGCCGCGTAGAGGGGGAGGATCACCTCCTTGGACCTGCTTGAGATGCATCTGTGGATGCATGACAAGGTGAGGTTGGCCTTCCTGACCGCATCCCCTCACTGTTGGCCAATGTTCATTTTGGCATCAATAATGATTCCAAAATCCTTTTGTGCCTCTGCACTGAGGAGAAGGGAGTTCCCCAGCCTGTAGGTATGCTGGTGGTTCTTCCTCCCCAGGTGCAGCACCTTGCACTTGTCAGTGTTGAAACCCATCCTGTT
>NW_005842099.1:1270090-1294675 GCF_000455745.1 Alligator sinensis | reverse complement strand
GGCAGGGGGGCAGGCTAGATGATCTGTTCAGGTCCCTCCTGACCCTAGCTACTATGAAATGGGACAGCTTCAAAAGGTGGGACTGAGAACACATCAATGCAGGGTGCCCTCTGTCCTGGTAGTTAGGGTATTCTCCTACGAGGTGAATTATGTGGGTTCAAGTCCCCTTGGCTAGAGGACGAAATTGAACCTGGCTCTCCCACTTTGCTATTATTGAGCTATCAGAAAAAAAATGGGAATACTTCCCATTACGTCTTCCTGTTACGTTTTATGAGAGAGGACGGTTGTAGGCACCTACTTCTAGGAAAAGGTTCTGAATGCTAGGTTAGGGGTAGGTGCTTTGCTGCAACCTAGGGTTAGGTGCCTAAATCCTGAAGTGCTCCCTTCCCCACTGTTTTGTGTTGATTAGCTCCTCAGTCCATGAGCTTTGTTTGGTACATCCCATTCTTGGCCCCCGGGTGCTATATATTGAGTTTCAATGCCTAATAAAGGTCTGTGGAGTATATTGGGTAGAAAAGCATTTAGGTTCATTTTTGGATCTTGTTCTAACTCTCTATAGCAGAGAAGTGAATGCAATAAATTGGTATTTTGTCCCTGAAAGCTTGCCTAAAATCTCTCCCAACCATGCAGTAGATCCAATAAAAGATAACACCTCCCAAAACTCCTTACCCCTCATATGTTTCTACACCAACTCAGTTTAAATATATGATGATGAAAGAAAAAAAAAAAGATGCACGGAGGAAAAAAAATGTTATTTAAAATTCTCCCATTTTTTCTATGCTTTGTGCACTTAAACTGTTAATTCCCACTGGGTGGGTCTTAACTGTGCCATCACTTAGTGATGGCACAGTTCATCACTTCCTTTTGGAAGTACTAAAAGACAGTGTGGTAACAGTCAGTACTGCACCGTGTGCATTGTGCGCGGTTATTTTTAGGCACTACTTAAGTGCATCACTACGGAGATGTATCTGTGATGTCATGCGTTTTGCCTGCGGATGCTAGGTCACCATAGTGTGTTGCTACGGTGATGTAGCAGGATGTGTAGATGCGCCCACTGGCTCTCCCTTCTCCCGAGCCTTTGGCAGCTGACCACACAGAGAAACAAAGTGGAACATACTTTTAGGGAGGCTGGTGTATGCATGTATATATAATGGAAAACCATTATAATTCCTTGGGCATTGATCCAGCAGTCTTACATTTGAGTATTTTCTTGGGACTAACTATGAAATGTTGCCATTGGTTGCAATATTTGGTGGGTTGTAAGTTTCAGATCTTGGAATCATATGAATTTCAGCTGTCATTAACAATAAAAGTATATTTCTAGGCAGTAGGGTTGCATAAAAACCTGGGAAATATAAATGGTAAAGAGTTAAAATAATAAGGCAAATAAAGAGACTATAGAATTATTATTTTAAATCTCATATAACTTAAAGAAAAATCTCATGACTTTTGGGAATTGAACTCGTGACTGGCAATATGGTGTGCCTAGCTGTTTGGAGGATTGTGCTATTTGTTTGGAGTCACTACAGTTGCTCCATAGAGGACAACAGGTTTGAGTTTAATTAAAGAACTTAAACTTTCAGCTTTAATTTCTTCAAGTTAGGCTTTGTATGATAATTTAAATGCAGTTCCAATTGATTTAATATTGCAATGGAGATTAAATTAATTTATTGCCAAGTAACTAGCAGATAATAGGAAACTTCAGCAACCTGCACTGTGTTTGTTGGCAGCTCTAGGGATCTTCCTCAGCAGAATTAGCTGCCTAGGAAGGGAACAGAGAAGTTCATTAAAACACTCCATTAAAGAGCCAAGGCAAAAAGGATCACCACAGAAAGAGACAGATAATAAAGGCAGGCTGAGCATAGGTAGGAGTAAAAGGAAAGTGGGGGGTTTCCTAGATTTTGAGAGAATACCACTAGCAGTTCTCCAGGATAATGCAGAAGGCAGGGCAGGATGGCCCTTAGGGACAGCCTGGTTCAGAGAACCTTAAGATTTCATATTCTCTCTCTCAAATATAATAGAAAGATTACATACACAATACTACAGAAAAATGAGAGGCAGATGTAATCACCTGGTTAATGATTATTATTGGGTACTGTATAACTAATAAATTAGTGTCAGGCTTGAGGAAATTCATTTGTTTGCCATTTTGTATTTCACTTATTATGTGGGGCCAAGGGAAGAATTTTTTTGTTTTGTAGTCCAATACCTGCTAAAGGGTACCATTTCAAAAGAAGCAGGGCTGATAGTGGTTATTGTAGCTTTTTTTTTTTGTTTTTTTAATCTTATGGAGACTGTGCAATAATTTAATGTTTGCAGGAGTTTTTACTGTCCTAGGGTAGCTCTGCTGAGATCTCAGAAGCATGCAAGACCCTTGTAACAGGTATCCGATCTGGGCCGATCTAAACGTGGCCCGCACACCTGTTCCTGGGGCAACTGCCCGCCTTCTCTCCTGACATGCCTTGCTGTTAATTGGTTAATTGATGTTAATTAGTGGGAGGCTGCCCTTATACTGCCCTGATGCCAGGGAGTGCTATCTTCAGCTCCGTTTCCTCCCCTACACCGCAGCCAACGCCACGCCAATGGAATAGACGTTGTTATGTCTTAACCTTATTATAATCTGTCCCCTCTTGTCCTCTCTAGGCCCTACCTCTTTTGATCTGCACCCTCTCCAGTGCTAGGGCTCTCCCCAGCCCTATGTCACTATGTGCCCCCTTCCCTGGGGCTTCTCAGCAACGCAGCCCTCTCCTCCGGGGCTTCTCACCTTTCCCCTTCCTGGGGTTGGGGTTAGTGCACCCTGACTCCTGAGCCCTCGCTGGCGCTGGGGTCCCCTATGAGGCCTCCTCCAACCCCTAATAGCCTCATCCAAACCACCGGTAACAAACAACAACACAAACATAAGCCCCTTGGCTATAACATAAATGGAAGCCACCCGGCCATAACTACAGTCCATCCTGCCAGGGAATACTCTATCCCTCAGCTGTGTCAGACACTGCACCTCCAGTCAGGCTGCTCCTCTCTTCCATGAGAGAGAGAGCTCCTTCCTCCTTGGCTGCTGGCAGGGCCCTCCCGCTGGCCCCAGCCCCTAAGGTTTATAAGGGAGCCAGGCCCTGCCCCTTCCAGTCAGCTGACCTCCTCTGGTTGCCCTGGCAACCAACAGCTGGGCTCCTTATTCACTGCTAGGGCTCCCTCCCTAGCAGTTTCCCCTCTTTAGGAGCAGGGCACCTCAGTGCTCTGCAACAACCTCACATATGCTGTCACTTGGAGAATGATGTACAAGATAAGGGGCAATTGCCTTGCTGTTATCTGATTTAGGTAATGCCCTCAACAGAGCAGTTAAACAGTTAATACAATTTTTTAACTATGTTGGAAAAAATGAAGGAAAATCACACTATGACTTTGTAATGACACATGGAGATATGTGGTAGAACATAACCACTCGCCACAGTCAATATGATGATATGGGACACTTGTATTCAGAAAAGCCGATTGACATTGTGTCTGCTCTTCTGCTCTTCACATGCAAAATGATGTCACTGGAACTTTTGCACTGCAAGTAAGTAAATTGTGTTTGGTGTAATGATATCCAATTGCAGAGAACAGCACATTAGCATGACTTCCCATCTTGAATGGGACCTTTGAAGACTGTATTATATAGCCAAATCCTCAGCATCTGGGCTTAATACAATGTCTGTGGAACTGTTCTGATGTCAGCCTCACTGCGCAAGTTCACACTGACTGCTGGAATTTAATGTCCAATCTATAACCTGTGACTAATGTGCAGTTTAGAACAAAACTCCCATTAAAGCAGCATGGGGAGCACTGTAGCTAATGTGCATATGTAAAGTTGTTATTTTTCAAATGTATTAGAATGCATCTTTATCAGAGAATTATATACAAGAACATAATCCATTGAAAGGGTTATCACATTTCCTCTCACCCTCTTCTCTAATTATCCTATGGCAAGGTCCTTTCAGCCCATTGGCTTTTCCAACCACAAAGTATTTATTACCTTCAATCTATAAAGTTGTACTTTGTATGGCCCTTGGGAAACAGGGATCTTAACTTCATCCTTTTAATGTGCCACACTTATTCAATGAGAACTGCAATGGTTGTTTAAAAGGTGAAGATTCAGAATAAGCAAACGGATATATGAAACATTCAGCTTCCATTTGCTTTTAGTGGGAGATGCATACAAGCATTTGAATATGTATGCATCCTGTATGGACTGCAACAATTACAAAAAATTGGATTTAAAATGGAGAGGAGGAAATGAGAATAATTTAATTCATACCCCTTTGGATTTCATGGAAAGCTGAACTTAAAGTTCTTTGATCTGAATTTATATTTTTTCAGAATTGTGGGTTAGATTCAGCTCCACATGTCTGTTTCTGTTTTGTAAGCAGTGAAAATTGCAGGAAAGAAGATTCTACTAATACAGCAGGTCAATACTCTTGGTTTTGGCACATCTGAGAGAATAGCTGTCTTTTTTGAAATTCTCATTTTGAATCAAAAGCCTACAAAACCCATGAAGACCCTAAATTATCTTTTAATCCTAGTGCCTTCAGCTAACTCTGTGATGTCTCTATAGCTAGAAGCAGGCCTTGTTCCTGCACAAGTTGTGCCCATGTTTGTCCTGGAACAGAAATGTCCTGGGATAGGTGTGGACATACATCACCCTTCTAATCAGGGTTTAGTGAGAGGCTGAATACACTGCCAGTTTTCTGCCATTGATTCATAGATGCAATCTCCAGACAACTGTTCAGCTGCACTTTGTGATGTTCTGCAATAAACTGTTAGTACTTTTTATCCTCTGAACCTTTTGGCTAGGGACAGAAGTTACACATAAACCAGTTTAAGTGATCAGAAACTGGTTTAAACCTGTAACAAAACAGAAGTTAAGTGCACAGAAACTGCTTTCAAAATGGACAAAACTGGTTTAGGATAAACCTAGCTGAATGTAGCATCAGACTTAACTGATTTAGGTCAAACCTGTTTATAGAACTTTTGTCCCAGATCCCTTCCTGGTTCAAGTTAACTCACAGTCCCCCAACATCCCAGCATGCTTTGCAGCCCTGTGCTGTGCTCTCTGCTCCAGCACAGCAGGGTTCAACCTGTCTCTCTGCTCGCTAGCCACAGCACTATCAATGCTCCAGCCAGCTGAGAAGGGGGTGGGGGTGGGAAACCCAGCTTGGGACCACAGCTGTGTCTACTGGGAGCAGAGCAGCTCCTCACAGGCTTTTCCCCGACTTGCAGCTGGAGTGGAGGGGGATGGGGGTGGCCAAATCCCAGACCAGGCCAGCAGAATGAGACAGAGGTGGGGAGGGGACTTAAATCCCCCTCCCCAGCCCCCATGGGACCCCATTGGGATCTGCCTGGCAGGGGCACAGCAGCGCCTGACAAGATTTTCCCCCATTTGCTGATCGAGCAGAAGGGGAGGGGCATGGCCAGATGCCAGCCAGGGCTGCCAAAGGGGAGAGAGGGCATTTTAAACCCCTCTACCACTGGCACAGGTCCCCAGCCGGGGTCTGTTTGACAGGAGTGGAGCAACCCCTGCCAGGCTTTTCCCTACTTGCTGCTCAAGTAGAGGGGGTGGGGACATGGCCAGACCCTGGCCCTGGGCTGGCATGCTGAGGCAGAGGAGATAGAGGGAGTTTAAAACCCCTTCTCCCACTAGCAGGGGACCCCAGCCAAAGTTTGCTTGGCAGGGGGGCAGCCAGTAGCCAGACTTTTCCCCACTTGCTGATCAAGCAGAGGGGGTGGTGGGAAAAGCCAGATGCTGGCCTTGGGCCTACACACTGAGGTGGAAGGGAGGGGGGCGTTAAACCCCCCTCCCTCTCCTCTGCCTCAGTGTCCTGGCCCAGGGTCAGCATCTGGCTATGACCCTCCCTCCCCCCACTCTAGTGGTGAGCAGGGAAAACCCTGGCAGGGGCTCCTGGTTTTCTGCCAGTGGGGGAGGGGATGTTAATCCCACTTGCTCCCCTCTGCCTCTGTGTGCCAGCTTGGGGCCAGCATGTGGCCATGCCCCTGCCCACTCCGTTCCAGTTGCAAATGGGGAAAATCCTGGCAGAGGCTGCTGGTCCCCTGCTTGTGGGAGCAGGGGTTTAAACCACCCTCCTTCCTTTCCACCTCCACGTACTGGCCTGGGGTTGGGGTCTGGCCATAATCCTTACCTTCCCCACCTCTGCTCCAGCAGGGAGCAGGGCAGGGAAAAAGCCTGGCAGGGGCTGCTTCCCCACTCCCCTACCCAGGGACACCCTGGCTGGGGTCTGTGGAGGCTCAGCAGGCCTACCAGATGCCTTGCCCCTCATCCCCCCTCACCACATACATACCTCAGCTCTAGCAGAGATGGGGGTGGGGGGGAGGAAAGCCTGGAGAGCTGCTCTCCCAGCTTCCCTCTAACTTTTCAACCACTGCAGGTAGGAAAGGCTTGCTCTCGTGCCTCCCTGCTTCTAGCTTGGGTCCCCACAGGCACGTGGCTGCATTTCCTGAATCAAAAGTGAGTGTCTGTTCACTTGCTTCTCTGTTCAATCTATGCAGGTTAGACTAACTTGCAAAGATTGAAGTGATTCAGCTTTGGGCTTTTTGACTGTATTTAGCTTTTTAGGATTTATCCCAGGACAATGGGCATGGACATCTGAATGATCACACTTTTCCCCCCCCAAATAAAATGGTTTATCCCAGGACAAATGTGACATCTGTTTGTAGCCTATGATCTGCCTAGACTGAATTCAGGGATTCAGCATTTATCTGCCAACAGCAGCCAGCATTTTCAGGAGCTAACTTCACTTTTATGACTTGATCCTACAAAGTGTGATGCAACTGCTAAGAGCACCTTCCATATGTTAAGCACCTTCCATATTTTTAACTATGAATGCCTCTCATGAGATGAGCAGACAAGGTTCTTTATATCAAGGTTTCAATATATCTTTTACTAGAACAACTTCAATAGTTGGGGAAAAAAATTAATAGCAAGCTTTTGGGTTTAAAAACCCTTTGTCAGGCTGAGGAAGCATCTGCAGTTGGTGTGTGCTCTTCCTGGATGGAATGAATAGTAAATAAACCAGAGGCTGGGCTGGTAGGCATGTAAGATGGGCAGTCAGTGAAGATGTAAAATGAGAAGCCAGTGATAGTTACATGAGAGATGGTAGTTTTGTTACCAGAAGCACTCTGAGTTAGCAGATGGTGCTTTAACAAGTAGTATTGTAAGTTATGTTCATCTGAATGTATAGGAGCAAAACATCACATGCTACTAAAGCATTGCAGTTGTGATCACTTCAGTTGTTGGAGGACTAGAACTAGAGCTTTGGCAGGTAAAGTAAAATAACTCATTTCTTAAATATTTTTACTATTGAAACCTATGTATGATTATTTTTGTGGCTTATTTTTTTAAAAATTACAGTAAAAATCTTTTCAGCTAACTCATCATTCTCTGTAATTGTTCAATTCACCTTCAACAAAACAGGATTGAAGTCTTCATCCACAATGCAAAAGTTCTTTCTTCTATGCACCAGTATGTAATCTCTATCTTGCTCAGGTTTATACTCATTATCCATGAGTTGATTTTGTACAAGCATTTGGTGGCAATGTAGCAATATATTCCTGTGTAATGAAGAATAAATTGTAGATAAGGCTTTGATGGAGATACTACCAGTACCTGCCATTACCCAGTAGCATGCATTTTTAATATATTGACATTGAATATTTACTTCCTGTAACTCAGTTCAAATATACTGTCCTTTATTTACAGTGGGTGGAAGCTCCTGTGAGAAATGTATGCGCTGAACGACAAAGGGGCAAGGAAACCTTCTGTACTAGGATAACCAGTCTACATACAATATAAGTCACTAAAGGATGAAAATCTTAGCCAGCTCAAGTGAAGTGGATCATCCCTGTCTAATTCTTAGTAGAGACATTTTGTAATGTCATTAGTAACCTTTGTGAGGCAAGGATTTCTTAGGGTGACATCTTTTATTGGACCAACTATGCAGTTGGGATTAAGTTAAACAAGCTTTCAAATGCAAGACATTCTTCCTCAGGTCTCTGAATATAGGAAGCCTAGCTGATAGCTATTTTATTGGTTCGATAAAAGATATCGCCCTAGGAAATATTTGCCTCTTGCATAATTTTTGGACCACCCTGCAGCTATAACATTACTCTTACACTATTAATAACCTTCAACAGTCTCTTAGACAAATGGAACTGAACCGTCTTCCAAAGATACATGTAAAACAAAAGCAGTGTTGAAAACTCGTGTAATACTTAGTGTGTTCTTTAAAGCTGCAGCTCCTGAACCTGTAACATTTAGGTAAGAAACTCAGTCTTTACTGTTTGAAAAGGATTTTTTCTGTTGGTCAAGAATGGATTTAACATATGAATAAAGAGCACCCTCTATTGCCTCAGAAACCAGAAAATGCTAGAAGGGGCTAGCATTTATTTATTCATTTACTCATTCATTTGTATTTTATTCATTGGAAACAATCTCATGATTGTTGAGGCTTGGCTCATATTTTAAAATGATTGGGATAACAATACAGCAAAGGTGTAGAGTAGGGTGACAAAGTTGGTAGTACGGATTCTCTTAATGTCCTTGAACACTTAAGCCCAGTACTTCTTAAATTATATATATAAAGCATAAACTAACTTACCTTGCAATGCCAGTCAACCTATCACAGGCCTCATTCCATAAAGATTAGTCCAGCCCCAAAGCAAACAGAGGCATCATTTCTTTCTCTGAACCTTGCCATTTCATTTTGTGGTATTTTTTTTAGTATGAACCCTTCCAAGAGTAACCATCCACTCTCTTCTGGAATCCTCTCTACCCATCAGATCTGGAGACAAAGTCCATCTGGCCTTTCCACACTATTTCACATCTCCATCCAGCTGAACTTCAGCCTTGTTTTCCTGCAGCTCTCATCACAAAAAATGTCTAAGAGGAAGGCCAGTTGTCTGCCCACATTTTTCATTACATGCGGGCTGCGTCTCTATCCTCTAAGCCCAGATAAGAATGATGCCGCAGCCAGAAAGGGCTATTTTCCTCCGAGGAATCTTCAAACATAAAACCAAGCTATGCCCCTCACCAGAGTTAGCTGCAGGAACTCTGAAGCCTTTCCCCTTAATCTCCCACCTCCCCACTTGTTTCCTGCAGCTTGTCTTCTGAAATGAGTCATTTTCAGGCTTTTATAATCACTTGGACCCAGCCTCAGCTGGGACTGCTCTCAGTTGAAGCTGATCAGCTTGCTTTGATGTTATGAGAACATCAATGCTTAGGACAGCAGTCATGTAAGTACATCACATCATTAATTCTTTACAACATCCCCTAAAATAAATCACTGACAGAGTCCAAATATACATTAAGATGAATGGTCTTTTCTTTGGCTGTTGTATATAGACCTAGTTTTTTCTGCTATTTGCCTTAGCAATACTGTCTCATGTAATTTAGCAACAGAGAGTAATTCTTCAATATTTTCACTTTGATAGCTTATATGCTATTGGGTCAGGTGCTGCTATTTTTTAAATGGCCCAAGATATCAAATTTAAATTCAGATCATGTTTAGAGGACCTGGTGACATTCTCTGAGTCGTGTACAGCTGGATACATGCTAGTTTTACAGGCAGATTAAACATAGTCTGAGTAAACATTTTAAGAATAATCTAACACAAAAGTATCTCTGTAACATGCAACATATGCAGGTGACTCTTTCTGTCTGTCTTTTTCATTTCTATATGAATATAAATCAATCATACATCCAAGGTGACTCTTTTGACTTCAATTAACTACACCCAAGGTGATCATGTGTCAGTGGAGTTTTATCCTGCTCGGGTCAATTTGTGATTAAGAAGGGAAAACAGATTTATCTTCTGTTTTGTGTATGTAACTTTACCTTGCATCAATAGCTGAATGTTAAGCAGTCTTCAAGGGAATAAAGATCACATATAAAAAATCAAGTTAATCAAATACAGCATAAAAATAACTTTAAAAAAGCTAAAGATGAGCTCTGACTGGCAAGAAAAAGCACTATGGCAAAAATCAATGACCTGGAAATCTTACAATGGTGATTTGGTAAACTAGAGTGCACTAGCATTATAGAAATATCTTTAAAAACTTGATAAGAAAGGTGGAAGATCCATACTATCTGAAGCATGCTCTGATGTGACTTCTGAACTGAAGGATCCTTTTCTAGACACCAGAGCAGGCCTGCACTGTGTATCACTTCTCTGCTTTCATAACTGCAGGGATCCAAAGGAACTCCATTGACCCAAGAGCACTTTTGGTGTAGTCAAAAGAATTGCCTTGGATGTGTGATTGACCCATGTATTCATACAAAAATGAAAAAGTGTTTCCAAGCTCAGGCCTGAACTGCAGCTATGTTTGCTGTATTATTTAGAGCATTATGCAACGCTGATCAGCAAGAACAGATGCTGTATGAGGTAGATGCTGGCCTCCCCGCAGTTGCTAGATGCCAGCTAAAAAGAAGACAATCAGAAGCTAGTGTTATGTTTTTTACAGTAGCTAGCTTTGAGGCACTTGGGGTTTCTTAGCTTTCACTCCAATCAGAAAGACCAGGCTAACTGAGTTTTATAGTGGAAATCTTGCAGGATATTGCACTTGAAGCAAATACAACACATATGAGCAATACGTTTTTAAACGAGGAATCATGGAACCTCAAGTTATAAAAGAATGAAGACCTGATTTTGTAATTTCAGGGCTGGAGAGTAGTTAACTAAGCACAGACTTGGAGCTCATTCAAAAGGGGAACATTTCAAAAGGGCAGCAACTGGTATTTTCTAATGGTTTCGTGCGAGAGAGCTGAGAACAACTGAAATGTAGCACACTGTCTCCGATGTTAACACTTCTTCATCCAGGGTTGAAAATGGAACGGATTTGCTGCATTTGAATCAGCCCCAACCCAGCTGGCCATGACCATCCAAGGCCTGACCTGTCCAGTGTTAGTTATATGCTGTCTTTCATCAGACCTGAAACACCAGACCTGGCTTGTACATGCTATGCAGGTGATGGGGTGGGGATGGCCAAGCTGTTTTGTTAGTCACAGAACAGGGCTATGAGTCTGCGGGTTTTGGGTCTGGGCCTTTGGGGTCTGAGTCATGAATTTTCCTGTTCCTGGATTTTCTGGATTTTGGGGGTCCAGGAATCTTTAGGTCTGGGTCCTGGGGGGTCGGTCCTGTGCAGGGGACTTAGGTCCCCTTTTGTCTCCCTGCTGCTTTGGAGCGCAGTTTGTGTTTGGTGAAATGGGCTGTCTCTGCTCCAAGGCAGGCAGAGGGAAGGGTGTTTTCCATGCTTAGCTGAATGAGTGAGTCTAGCCTGAGTCACAGACTGTTTCCCTGAGGAGGGAGGGGGGAAGGAATAAATACTGGGATGGCAGAGGGCAGCACAGCCATTCCTATAGGTAGGGTAAGGAAACAACTGTTTGTTCAACTGGTAGAAGCTCTACCAGAAATCACTTTTACCTCGTTGCACATGGTAGATTTTTCCATCACGTGTGCCATTTTTAGTTTGGCAGAAGCCGTGTGAACACTTTTATACAGTTTCTACTAACTGACCTGTGATTCTGCTGGGTGAAAAGTAATGCTTGTATGCACACAATGACACTTTACATAGCTATAAAGGAAACAGGGGTAGCAAACAGCGGTGGCGTTACAGGAAGTAGGTGGGTGGCTGTAGGATATTGTTACTCCAGATGGACACATACTATGGAGGGGCAGAAGTCTCCTCCAGGGATAGGGACAGAAGTTACACATAAACCAGTTTAAGTAATCAGAAACTGGTTTAAATCTGTAACAGAACAGAAACCCAGTGCATACAAACCAGTTTCAAAATGGCTGAAACTGGTTTAAGATGAACCTGGTTGAATGTAATATCAGACATAACTGACTTGGTTAAAATTGGTTTATGAAACTTCTGTCCCAGACCTAAGTCCCAGAAAGAAGGAAGAAAAGGGGCAACAAATTGGCCATTTTGCCTGAAAAGGTCTCAGACAGGCAACAAGCAGTGCAGGTGAAGACAGCTGACTCCCAGTGCATGGCATCATGAGAATGAATAGATGTAGCGCTGCTGACTGCTCACTCTGGTGTCTCAGGGGAGACTTGCAGTACCCTGCAGCTGTGCTGACTCAGAATATTTCCTAATTCATTTAGTTAATACCTGAGTTATAAACACAAGACATTCTGCATTGTGACCGTGTTGTCCATTAAACATTACTATTACTATAGTTGGTGGAGGAAAGATGATGTGGAGAGCAGTACCTTTAAGCAGCTCTGAGTCTGGCCAGTTTGAAACTAGCTGTTATTTTGCTCAGAGGCTCAGGTTATGTCATGATGATGCATTAGGCTGTGGACAATTATAACAGTTACATTTAGTTTTACTTAACCAGGGTTAGGTTAATCTTAATTCTCAGGCAGGCAGGCATTCAGGGGGGTTAAACTGGGCAAAAAATGGCGCATCCAATCTAATTTAGTTCATTTGAGTAAGTGCACTAAATTAGATTCAGATTGTATTAACCCAATCTAGAAAAAGGTTAACCTGATCTCATGAATGTCTGTACACATTCCCAGCTTGGCCGGGGATCTCGAAAAGTCCAGCCATTAGCCCCAGCCCCAGGCCTTGGTTATTTCTACCACCCACCCCCAACCCTGACGGGGGTATTTAGCCCCCCAACCCCTCCCAAAAGAGCAACCCCACCCACCGACCCGCCAACCCCCACTAATCCCGCTGACCACTCCCTCTACCCTGAGTTACTTATAGTGACTCCCAGAAGTGGCAAACACATCTCCAGTCGCTCCCAGGAGCAGCAAACTGCTGTGTGCACTCACTCCTAGTGTATGTGTAGGTATCTTAAAGTAAGCTGCCTACACCTTGACTGAGTGTGGCAAACACTTGTCACATCCTGAATGAAGCAGATGTCTAATCACAATCCTTTGGCTCTGAGTGATTACTGAACAGCAAAGCAAAGCCCTCTAACACTGATCAGAAATAGCTTTGCTATATCCCAAAGCATCAGGAAATTATCTTGAACCATTCCTAGGCTAAAAGCAAAGGCTTGGTTCCTTGTAAACACCAGGAATCTTCCATTTTCCAATACAGAAGATAAATGCTGGCTTTGTATTTCTAGAAGAATATCCCTCTGTTAGGGATTATAGGCTGAATGTTTTGTGTTCACACGCTGCACTGCAGTATTGATAGATATGTATGCACTATGCATAATGTATAAGTCTGCAAGAGCTATAAAACACAATTTTAAATAGAAATGATGCTGTGCTTGACTATGTTTAGTGAAAGTTTCTAATTTCCTATTCATTCTCTCCCCCTCCTGACTTTAAGAAAGATCTACTGTTTTATTGGCTAGGGATTGTTCCTCTGCATAAATAATGCATTTTTGATATGTAGATTTAGATAAGGTTATGTCATCCCCTCCATTTATAAACCCTGTTATTCAGGGGTTTATAATTTAGCTGTAAATTTTTTGCTTTGGGATGAGATTTGGGATGCATGTACTTGGTCGGGGGACACTTTTTAATCAGTTTATACAGAATAACAAAAATGGCTTAGCCTTGAAGTTATACTGCATAAGCATTAATTTGTCTTCTTTCCTATCACTCCCTATTTTGGGAGGCAAATTAGAAGCATTAATGCTCTTCCTTCCCCCAGAGAACCCCTGGGAACCCAGACTCTTGCCAGTGCCTAAAAGATTCTGTGGGCCATAATTCAGAAGTCTGGCAGGCAGGTTTGTTAGGGAATGTCTAAACACTTGTAATTTTGAAATTCAAATGGAGAACAAAGTGAAGAAGAGATGGAGGGAATGAATGGAAAAAAAATTCAATGACTTTGGTTCCACATTCTGGAAGGAGAAAATAAAGAATGGTGGCTGGGGTACCTTTTCATTTTACGCTTGTTTGGGAGGTGAGCTCCTGCACCATGGCAGGCAAGACCTTGTTGTAGTTACAGCTGCAAGTTCTGGCCTGATGGTTTTCTCTGAGCAGTGAATGATCTTCCTTCTTCCCAATAAGGGCATATCCACAAAGGGACTTGGGCGTGCCAAAGCTGAGCATTGACCTGTCTAAATTTAGAAGTCCTGCGTAGGAATGGAGTTCACAAACCTGAGTTAGGCACCTGAATTTCCAATATGATGAATGGGACAGATGGGTGCTTCAGAATGTGATTCCCAACACCCAGCATACTGAGCAGGGGGGATAATGGGAGAAGTGGGAAATCCCTCAGTCAAGCAGTAGGAAATACTGAAGAGAGGAGTGCACCTGAAATCCTGCTTCTCTCCCAAACTCTAGTGCCTCCTTGCAGCCTTGAGTTAGGCACTAGAGTTTGGGAGTTTGAGTAATGGTCTAGTGTTTGGAGCACTTGTCTAAGAAATGGAAGTCCTGGGTCCAGCATTGCACTCAGTCCCAAGGGATCCTTCAAGCTCTTACTTCCCAGGAGAGGACAACCCCCTCTTACCTTTCCTTCTGAAGTATGATCATTGGCCAAGAATTCCAGGGTCATTGGGCCCAAATGAGAGCATGAGGGAGGTTATAGATCTGTAGTTCAGTATTGTGTTCATATATATTGGAGACTTGGGTTGCTTGTTCACATACTACTGACAAGGTGGATGCCACATACTCTCCTTATCTCCCAACTTACCTGACTCTGATCAATGTTATCTATAATAAGTTATTTGTAATAAGTTATTTATAATAAATGCTCTAAGCATTGGGGTGTTTTTGTCTGCATAATTGAAAATAATTTGGCTAATTATGCTATAGTTTCCCTTGAGGCCAATGTTTTTCTGTAATGGAGTATAGTTGCAGCCCAAAGGTTCTCATTACTGCTGCTTTCTGACAGATGGATAGGGAGCTGAACCAATTTTAGAAAAAAATTAGCTGCCTCCCTGAAAATCTAATGAAAAAAATCTTTGTCATTTTTTAAAAATCTCATACCTGGAGGTTGTCTATATGATTATGAAGTGGTAGTGGTGACAATACTATGCTGCATATATGAACCACTTGCTACACTCTACTTTCCCAGTACTAAAGAGTAAGTAGAACATAATATGAGCATGAATAGCATTTTCCTTTGGCTGGCCTAATGAATGTATCTACTAGCCAAAGGACAGCCTAGAGGTAATCAAAGATATAACGAGTTTTAAAATCCAACAAACAAGTGGAGATTTTACATAAAACCCTTGGGCGTGTCCAGACAAGCGCACATGTGCCTCTTGCAGCATCTCAGATGAGTTTGAGATGCTACAAGAGGCATGCTGAGAACAAAAAAATGTTTCCTGCACTACATATTTGCAGTGTGGGCTCAAAATTTGATAGTTGGATTTCCCTGGAATTGATACCTGAAGCCGCATGACCCTGTGCGGCACCATGCCAAGCTGGGCTGGTCCCGAGACAGGAAGTATAAGCGGTACTGGCTCTGAGGCAGTTGGGGCTGTGCTGTGCCACTGGTGGCTCTGGCCACAGCAGGCCCTAAGCTCCCCATGGCCATTGCTGCTGCAGGGCTGAACTGTGGGTCCTGCAGGAGGGGGGCTGGGGTATTGCGGGGAGGCACAGGGTGCTGTGTGGTGTGGGGGGCAGTCCGTGTGCTGTGCAGGGGAGCTGTACACTGTGGGGGGGGCAGGGGACCCACCCCTCCTGAGCAGCCCCACCCACACAGTCCCCCCCATACCCAGTCTCCCCACAATCGACCTACATCCCCAAGCCACCCCCACAACCCCTCACTCACATACCCAGCCACAAACCCCAAATCCGTGCACAAGCCCCATATCCCCCTAACCCCACCCTCACAAATCCTACACCCACCTGCAAATACCCCCAATCCCCCCTCCCTCCAAATTGTTTTACACTTGTAAATATATCATAGTTTCATAGTTGGTAGGGTCAGAAAGGACCTGAGCAGATCATCAAGTCCAACCCCCTGCCATGGCAGGAAAGAGTACTGGGGTCAAACGACCCCAGCAAGGTGTTCATCGATCTCCTCTTAAAGACCCCCAGAGTAGGAGCCAGCACCACTTCTCTTGGAAGTTGGTTCCAGATCCTAGCCGCCCTGATGGTGAAGTAGCGCCTCCTGATGTCTAGCCTGAATCTACTCTCTGCCAGCTTGTGACCGTTATTTCTTGTCACTCCTGGGAGTGCTCGGGGGAACAGGGACTCTCCCAATGCCTGCTGGTCCCCCCGACTAGTTTGTAAATGGCCACTAGATCCCCCCTCAGCCTTCTCTCATACAGGCTGAACAAGTTCAGGTCCCATAGCCTCTTCTTGTAGGGCCTGCCCTTCTGACCCCTGATCATGCAGGTGGCCCTCCTCTGGACCCTCTCCATGTTGTCCACATCCCTCCTGAAGTGCAGCGCCCAGAACTGGACACAGTACTCCAACTGCGGCCTGACCAGTGTCGCATAGAGGGGGAGGATCACTTCCTTGGCCCTACTTGAGATGTATCTGTGGATGCATGACAAGGTATGGTTGGTCTTCCTGACCGCATCCCCACACTGTCGACCCATGTTCATTTTGGCATCAATAATGACTCCAAGATCCTTTTCTGCCTTTGCACTGATGAGAAGGGAGTTCCCCAGCCTGGAGGTATGCTGCTGGTTCTTCCTTCCCAGGTGCAGTTCCTTCCACTTGTCAGTGTTGAAACCCACCCCTGTAACCTGTCCAGGTCCGATTGCAGCTTATTCCTACCTTCTAGCGTGCCCACTTCTCCCCTCATCTTAGTGTCATCTGCGAATTTGAACAGGGTGCTTTTTACCCCCCCACCCAAGTCACTGATGATGATGTTGAACAGTGCGGGCCCGAGGACTGAGCCCTGGGGGACCCCACTGCCCACATCCCTCCAGGTCGAAAATGACCCATCCACCACCACTCTCTGGGTGTGACCCTCCAGCCAGTTAGCGACCCATTTGACTGTGTAGGTGTCAATGCCACAGTCCCCTAGTTTTTTAATGAGAATGGGGTGAGAGACAGTGTCGAAGGCCTTCCTAAAGTCCAGAAAGACTATGTCCACTGCTCCCCCTGCATCTAAGGATTTTGTGACCTGGTCATAGAAGGCCACCAGGTTGGTCTGACAGGACCTGCCTGTAATGAACCCATGTTGGTTGCCCCTAAGCATAACCTCCCCTGCTGGCCCCTCATGGACATGCGCCAGGATAATTCTTTCAAAAAGCTTACCCAGGATTGAAGTAAGGCTAACTGGCCTATAGTTTCCTGGGTCCTCCTTCCTCCCTTTTTTGAAAATGGGAACTACATTGGCCCTTTTCCAGTCCTCTGGCACAATGCCAGAGCACCGTGAGTGCTTGTAAAGCTGTGCCAGGGGTCCCATAATGACCTCTGCTAATTCCCTTAGCACTCTGGGGTGGACATAGTCAGGACCTGCTGATTTAAATACGGGGGGTCCAGGGGGGGGGGGGGGGGTGACCCGGTCCCTGCTCAGAAAAATGGAGGCAAAGAAATTGTTAAACAGGTTAGCTTTGCTGTCTGGTGCGACGACCAGATTTCCTAGCGTGTTCTGCAGAGGCCTCACATTACCCAGTACCTTCTTTTTACCCCCTTTGTATTAAAAAAAAGACTTCTTGTTGTCCTTGATCTGGGTAGCTAGTCCTAGTTACATTTCCACCTTGGCCTTCCTGACCGCCCCCCTACAGCCCTGAGCAACAGAGGTATAGTCCTCCCTGGCGATGGCCCCTCCCTTCCATTGGGTGTAGGCCTCCTTTTTAGCTAGGAGACATTTCTGGATGCTTTTGGTGAGCCATGGGGGTTTTTGTGCCTTCTTGCCCCCTTTAATCCATGTTGGGATTACCTCCCTTTGGGCTTGGAGGATCATCTCCTTAAGGAACGACCACTCTTCTTGGACACCCAACTGCCCTCCCCTCCAGGACCTCAGTGTCTCCCTGACTATTCTCCTTACCTCATTGAAATTCATCCTCCTGAAGTCCAGGGCTGCTGCCTTGCAATAAAACATTGCCCAACATTGCTGTGTTTAAGTCAGGAGGCCCGGATAAGCTGCATCCAAGAGTACTGAAGGATTGGTCAGTGTTATAGCATAACCACAGGCACTGCTGTTTGGACACTCATGGTGCTTGGGTCAGATCCTGGAGGACTGGAAAAGGGCCAATGTGGTCCCTATTTTCAAAAAGGAGAGGAAGGAGGGTCCGAGTAATTATAGGCCAGTTGGTCTCACCTCCATCCTTGGAAAAGTCTTTGAAAAGATTATTAAGGATCATATTTGTGAGTCCAGTGGGAAAAATAATGGAGCAGGGCAATCAGCACAGATTCGTATCAGGTAGATCATGCCTGACTAATCTGGTTTCATTTTATGACCAGGTCAACAAACTGCTTAGATGCAGGAGTAGGGGTGGATGTCATTTTCTTGAATTTTAGGAAGGCCTTTGATATGGTATCTCATCCCATTCTCATAAATAAATTAAGAGACTGTGACTTAGATGTTTACACAGTCCAGTGGGTGGCAAATTGGCTTAGGGGTTGCACCCAGAGTGGTAGTAGACCGGTTGGTATCAACCTGAAAGGATGTGGGTAGTGGGGTCCCACAGGGCTCAGTCCTTGGACCGGTACTCTTCAATGTCTTCATCAGTGACGTTGGATGTGGGCGTGAAGTGTCCTTTGTCCAAGTTTGAGGATGATACTAAATTGTGGGGTGGGATGCACACTCCAGAGGGTAGGGAATGATTGCAGGCAGACCTGGACAGGTTGGAAAAGTGGGCAGAACACAAGAGGATGCAGTACAACAAGGACAAAAGAAGAGTGCTGCACCTAGGGCACAAAAATATCCAGCACACCTCTCAACAGCACAGAAGCAGAAAGGGATCTCAGAGTCATAGTGGACTCCAAGATGAACGTGAATGGTCAGTGTGACAAAATCATCAGCAAAGGTAACTGCACTTTATTATGCATCAGGAGATGCGTGACAAATAGCACCAAGGAGGTGATACTTCCCCTCTGTGCAGCATTGGTCAGACCACAGTTGGAGTACTGCAACCAGTTTTGGGCACTGTACTTTAAGAAACGTGGATAACCTTGAGAGGGTCCAGAGTAGGGCCACTCATATGGTTAAGGGTTTACAGGCCAAGCCCATTGAGAAGAGACTAAGGGACCTGGACCTCTTCAGCTTCCACAAGAGAAGGCTGAGAGGTGATCTTGTGGCTACCTATAAATTCATTAGTGGGGCACAGCAAAGAATCAGGGATGCTCTGTTCACCAGGACCCCTGTTGGGTTAACCAGGAACAATAGTCACAAACTGACAGAGAGCAGATTTAGGCTAGACATCAGGAAAAACTTCTTCACAGTAAGGGTGGCCAAAATTTGGAATGGGCTTCGAAGGGCGGTGGTGCTCTCCCTTACCTTGGGAGTCTTTAAGAGGAGGCTGGATAGGTCTGACCCTAGCTCTCTTTCCTACCCACGTAGGGGGTCAGACTCGATGATGTGTTAAGGTCCCTTCTGACCCTAGCATCTATGAATCTCTGAACCAACATTGCTCAAATATATCAATAAAACATTGCCCTCTCTATATACCGGAAGAACACTATTTTGGGTATTTTAATGAGATAAGTTGGGTTTCTTATCAGAGAATTTGCAATTCATAAATGGGGAACACCAGCATCTCTGCTGGTGAGACAAGTGGTGATACCTGTGCATAGGATCCTGTCCAGACAGCTCAGCACGGGCCACCGCAAGGAGCACATCTTCAGGGCGATAGCTGCCCAGATGGCAGAGTGGGGACACCCCATCTAGGTCTGGCAGGGGTGCAGCCTTGTGGCCGCAGGTTCAAGGGGGTGGATGCTGTCATAGGTAGCAGCAGGTCACAGCCAGGCAGCAGCTTCCACTGCCAGACTGCTGCAGTGGGTAGAGTGTGCAGGGGCCACTCCAGGTTTGAGCTGTTTCAGCAGTCCAGCTGGCACAAGGGGTAGTATCCCTGGATACCAACTGGCCAGGCCTCGGAAGCTCCTGAGGTCAAGTAGCCCTGAGCTGCTCACCAGGGCAGGTTTTTATATTGCTGGAGCCAGCACAGGGCAGGCTTTTATACTGCTGGGGCTGGCGCAGGTGCTTGCCTTAGCCTCTAGCTCCCCCTGGCTGCAGATCCAGGAGGAGCTGGGCAGGATTATTTTGCCCCAAGTGGCACAATTTGCCCCACACCAAAGTGCATGTCTGGGCATGTGCACTGAGGCAAAAATCCTTGGCTCAAATTTGTGCCGCTCCTATTTGAGCTGCTGCAAGCGTATGTGCTTGCATGCGTGGATGTGCTCCATGGTTTCATTTGGCGTTCTAAAGGAATAACTCCTATGTGTAGGCCAGCAGCCACTGGTAGAGTGGATTAGAAGTATAGACTGTTGGACATAGTGAAGGAAGTACTTCTTGTGTAGTTCTACAGGTTTGGGGCATTTTTACACATGCTCCAGGGGTGGGAGGAGGGTGCTTTAATTAGAGCGCCTCTGAGAGCCGTTCTAATTAAATCACTGCAGCATCTCATGTATCAGTGTCCTCATGCTTCAAAATGGTGGCAGGAGTGCTTTAATTAAAGCTTCTTGACAAACTTTAGTTAAAGCACCCCAATTGCCATTTTGAAGCTCAGGGGTGCTGATACATGATTCATGGAGGCTAGCTGGAGCACGTGAATTAACACATGCCAGCAGACTCAGCTGAGTCTGCTCCAATGCGCTGTAATTACAGGATGTCAGAGCAGCCTCCCAGCATGTCTATAGGCACCCTTTAATTTTAAATCTACTGTTGTTCCTGTGGTAGGTGCATAATGCTAATGAATTGTCTGGCCTCCCGCAGTCAGGAACGGCACTAATGTGATACATGGTACTAAATTCTGGGTATCTTTCTCAGAATGCGGTCTACAAATGGATTTGCTATCCTGTATTAACTCTTGTTCTTGCTCTAAGTAATACCTGTATGCGGATTTATTGGATTGAATGGAATAGCCCTAATGCACTATTAATGGGTAATGATTGTACGTACAAATTAATGTTGTCCTTAGGCTAGTCGAGGCTCCCCTCCCCTACCCCCCCCCAAAAAAAAACCCCAAAGAAAACACAAAGAACCAAACAAAAAAACCCTCCCTATAATAATGTTGAGCTTATTTGGTTCTAAGTACTGTTATGTATTTACCAGTGAAAGCAAAACAGTTTCCATCATCATCTCTCACTTTCTGTGCCATTCATAAATTAACACAAGTTTCAACAGATATTTTGATGCAAAGTGATAGAAGCAGCAGAATTCAGATGTTGGAGTTAACACATGAGATTCATTACCTCATGAATTTATACTTGATTCTTTGCAGGGTAGATGACGTGACTTTCTACTTTGATCACCGATCCACTTTATGCCTAGTTCTTAGAGCCAGATGACATAGCTGCCATAATGGGATACATCTTATAGTAAAATGCCACTGCGTGGGGGGTGCTATGTCACAAAATTAAAGAAGATGAACAGTATCGTAGCAAGGGTGGGTGAGCGGGGTGACTGCCCTGAGTACCGAAGTGAAGGGGCACCAATAGGTGCTGCCTAGCCAGGTGGGATGCAAGATGGAGTCACAAGTGACTCATTTGAGAGGGTGTGGGGATGGGGCAGGGGTGGCTTCTGCCGCTATGTGCACCACAAGACAAGCCAGGGGGGGAGTGTGCCTCCCCCCCGATCTGTGTGCGAGGCGAGGGCAGGCTGCTGTAGGCTCTAGGCGCCAAACTTCTTCGCTACGGTAATAAATATGAACTCTGAAGTTCTTGAGGAAGAAGCAAAAGTAGAAGACCTTGAGGAGGAAGACATGGTAGGATTTCTTTAACATAGAGATATGGCATGGGCATGAAAATATGACCTGCAGAATCTTTGTGGACAGCACCGACTCTTTTACAATAAGGCATTTTACTCTCTGCTCTCCCTCAGCTGAATTATTTTTGATGGCTGTAGGGGCTGCCACATACTGCTTCACCAGTATTGATGGCATGGACTTTTCTAAGCCAGGCATGTGTAGTCATTTTTAATTTTAACTGATGCAGGGTGTCAAGATCTCTATCACTAACCGCAAATGTGCCCCATGGAGAAACTTCCATGCACAGAGTGTCTGCCTCAAGATGAAATATCCTTTGGGCTGGGGGTTGTGATTTTTCTTCTCTTTCTGGTTTGTGAGGTTTTTACTTGTTGCTTTGTGATGCCACAAAAGTCTCATTTGTGAAAGATTTTTTTTTTAACATGCCTCTGTATTTTGACCCGGCTGAGAGAAAGGAGCCTTCCTCAGGTAAGGAGGATATTCCTACTCTACAATAACCCGTAAAAGTGGACACCCTTAGGAATATGCAGCTTGCTGACTGGTATCATAGGCTTGTGGAATTCATAGGGTGGGTTTGCTCCAGATGGATTTGGGTGGGTATAAGAATAAAGTAAACTAAATTAATAACAGAACTAATGAAACTGCAAGTTTCTGAGTGCTGCTCTTCATCTCACTTCTGATTTCTGCAGCCTCTCACATTCTGTTCCTCTCTTAGTTCCATTTAGACATGTAACAGGAGAGTGGGTAAATGTTACTCTTCTCCTCTTCCCAAATAATTTGTTTCATGGTATCAAAAAAGAACTGGTACATCTCAAATATTATGCTAAACTAGCATCGCATCTCATATTACTGCAAAGGCAGTAATGTTGCTGGCTCTCAGAAAATTGCCCTGCTTTCTCTAATATGATACTGTAACATGATCTTCCTGAAACAGAGAGAATGATTGGTGCCTGACACTGAAATTTCAACTGAAATTTTCCGTCTGATTTGGATTTGTTTGGCTATGCCCATCAGGTATGCTTGAAAAGCCATCAATTCCTTCTGCTTCACTTGGCAATATTTTGTTTATTGCAAGAATAGCAGGGGGGAAAAAACCTCAGGCCAAGTTCGAGCCACAATGTTCAATCAACTCTGCCCCAAATGCGTGTTTTTCCTCCCACCTTAGTTACCTTTGTAAATAGGATGCAGATAGCAATGAAATTGAAATAGTGTTGTACCTGAAACATCAATGAAATGGAGGATGTTGTTGTCAGTAAGGGCGGTTCATTCCTATAAAAGCAGTTGGGCATTAACTTCCGTTTGGATGCCCAAAACTTTTGCAGGTGTACTGAACAGAAATAATGATGATAAAACACATAAAATTTAACGTAGCAGGTTATGCCCTTTAAAATCGAGCTATAGCTAGGCATCATAAGTAAGTGTCATCTGCAAACTTAGCCTTCACCTGTATGACTGTGTAAGGAGCCTGGAGAAGAACACAGGAGATGTCTCAACATGTCCTGGTATCAACAAGAGTGCTTTCCAGATGTTTGCCTGCTATGAATAAAAGCAATCAGAGTTAATTGGGGTAAGACCTGTGAGCTAAGCCTGTGCCTTGATTATGTTTGTGGGCAGAACAAGTATCACCAGAGTGACTGGTTAGTCATTTTCTTCCATTGGGTGTCAAAGGGTTATTTCTGGTTTCTGTTTTCTTTCCCATTTCCCTGAGAGTTTTAAAAATATGAACAAACTATTATATTTGGCATTGTTATCTCATTTTAGTAGGAAATGCTCTGATCAGCTTTCTCCCAGTCTGCTATAGCTGACGTCTCACTAATATCTGTACCTTGATATTGTAATTCAGCTACCCAATTCTCAAAGGGGTAATATTGAGTTGGGATGAAAAATAAATGAGTTGGTAAAACTTAAAAAAAAAGAAGCTGTAAGTGTAAGAAAGGCACAGTTAATGCAATGCACCGCAACAGGAATATGTATCTCATTAGCAAGCGTAGCACAGGGTGGGAAAAATGTAGACTAAGTATAGATAGTCAAAAAGCCCGAGGCTGAATCGATTAAATCTTCCCAGGTTTATCTAAACTGCATAGATAGAACTGATAATAAAGTGAACTAACATTCACCTTTGAAACCAGAAAGGCAACCAGATGCCTGCAGTGGCCCACACCAGAAGCTAAGGAGGGTGTTAGAGCACACCTCCCAGCCTGCCAGCCACTACCCAAAAAGGTTCATTCTTGATTTGGGTGCCCAGCACACGCCTTCCAACCCCTTTGTCCCCGCCACCCCCCAGGGGGTGAATAGACCCTCTAGCCCTGGCTGGCTGGATCCCCAAGCCTCAGGGGGGTTCCCCACCCCTGACAGGGATGCATTTGCTCCCCTCCCCGCACAGGCAAGGGCAGCTGGCAAGAGGGCAAGGCTAAGGGAACCCAGCCTGGCTCTCTGGACTGCAAGGGGTGCAAAAAGACCTGGGGAGGGGGCTTTCCCCACACTGCATAGCAGACCCTAGCTGTGGGTCTAGTGCTGGGCTGGGTGGGTGCGTTCCCTTGCCCTCCAGTCCCTCAGAGGCATGGGCAGCTGGTGAGAGGGCAAGGCTAAGGCATCTTAGCCTGGCTGTATGGGCTGTGGGAGGATAAAAAGCCCTCGGAAAGAGGCTTTCCCTCCATGCCTTGCAGACCCTAGTTGGGGGTTCCTGTACTGGGTGGGTGCATTCCTCTGTCCCCCAGCCCTCCAGGGGCAAGGGTAGCTGGCAGGGGCATGGGGCTAAGGTGATTCCAGCCCGGCTCAAAGATTGGGGGGGGGGG
>NW_005842099.1:1269122-1270080 GCF_000455745.1 Alligator sinensis | reverse complement strand
GGGGGGGGGGGGGGAAGGCTTGATAAGCTCCATGGAGGATGCTTTCCCTTCCCTTGTGATATGCAGATCTGGGC
Source organism: Alligator sinensis (assembly GCF_000455745.1). Taxonomy (NCBI): domain Eukaryota; kingdom Metazoa; phylum Chordata; order Crocodylia; family Alligatoridae; genus Alligator; species Alligator sinensis. The sequence goes on along the minus strand of NW_005842099.1, from coordinate 1,270,006 downwards.
TAGGGTGGCCTGAGGCCCATCTTGCTATGTTGATAGGCACAGGCAGAGGCTAGGGAGGACAGGCTTATTGACTCAGCTCTGTGACAGCAAGACGGTGGGGCCAACCCTGCTGCACTGGAGCAGACAACACAGCCCAGGGCTGCAAGGCATCCTGGGATGCTGGGAGACTGTGAGTTAACTTGAATCAGGATGGGATCTGGGATAGAAGTTCCATAACCTGGTTTGTCCTAAATCAGTTAAGTCTGATACTACACCTATCCAGGTTTATCTTAAACTGGTTTCAGCCATTTTGAAAGCAGTTTATATGCACTGAACTTCTGTTCTGTTAGAGGTTTAAATCAGTTTCTGTGTAACTTCCGTCCCAGAAGTTTGTGTGTACACTAAATTATGTGCAACTTAACTTAGGGTTAAGTTCAGACATAGTGTAAATTGGCTGATGCTATTAAGAATCTCCCGTGGCATTCAAATGCACGAGCCAGATAGAAGTATATTAGGGCACAGTCTACAATTAAGTGTCACAACCCAGTGATTTTTGGTGCCTCGGCACAATGGGATTTTCTTGCCACATGAGAGCCTCTTGCACTGCGAGGGTTTTGCTGCACAGAGAAACCTCGGTGCAAGAGTGTTCCCGCCAATTTGCAGCCTTCTTTGCAGGGTACATTTCTTCCTTGCAGCACAGAAATGCACAGTGCAAAGAGTTCCCGCTATTCGAATGCAAATTTGTGTCCCGCTATTGGCCAGTGCTAAATTATTCACACGTGGCGGCTAGTAATTGGCTCGCTAGCCGCTTAAAATTCCACGCGACTTCCGCCCAAGTCGAAGAGCTTTGAGCACGCTGCAGAGTGCCTCTGAAGTTATCTGACTTGCGGCTGCCGATCGATAGA
>NW_005842099.1:1262028-1264958 GCF_000455745.1 Alligator sinensis | reverse complement strand
AAAGAACAACTCCGCCTCAGAGGAGGAGGGACGTTTAAAAACTGGACCAAGTTCCATCATGATGTTCTCATCTTGCTGAACACTGCTAAACCTTTATGGGATGAAACTAATGTCCAGAAACCCCCACCTTGGAAACCCAAGTTCCAGCCAGATGAGTTAGTATGGATCTCAATACCTCACCCTCATCAGTCTCACCCACAGGTTCACAGAGCAACAGTTCAACGGTCGGGACAGTATCCTAATACCTATTCTGTCCAATTAGAAGAAAAGCCCGATCGTCCTCCTATAGTTCATCACAACTGGATGACTCGCCGTTCCGATGTTCACCCAGTATCCTTACAGTAAATTCAATTATAATTCTCTCGTTTTGTTTTGTTGTTGTTTTCTTTTCTTTACAGGTTTAACCCCAGCAAAAGCGGTAATCCACAGCAGCCTGATTGTGAGATTCATCAAGTACCAGACTGCAGTTCATTCAGATCCATAGAGTGATGGTGGTGAAGGAGACACTGAGACAGCGAACGTCCATTTGCTCAGGACTTACTCTGACACTGTTTTCTTTCATTTTATTAGGTGTTTTATTGACATTGTCTGTTATAGGAGAGGACGGACCGACTACTAGACGAGGAAAGTCCCAAACAGATGTTCTTCAGTCAGACGATGATCAACAGTTGTTGTTATATGTTCAAAGTTATTGTATTTTGTAATTTGTTGAAAAGACCGGTCTACTAAATTGTTTTGTGTATATATATATATTGGTTGTTTAAGTGTTGCTAGGTCAGTGAATCCTGAAGCAAAGATGCCGTGTGATGTGCTCATGTGTCTAAAATTCCAGTTGTGCTGTCGGCAAGGGGGCATGTCACAACCCAGTGATTTTTGGTGCCTCGGCACAATGGGATTTTCTTGCCACATGAGAGCCTCTTGCACAGCGAGGGTTTTGCTACACAGAGAAACCTCGGTGCAAGAGAGTTCCCGCCAGTTTGCAGCCTTCTTTGCAGGGTGCATTTCTTCTTTACAGCACAGAAATGCACGGTGCAAAGAGTTCCTGCTATTTGAATGCAAATTTGTGTCCCGTTATTGGCCAGTGCTAAATTATTCACACGTGGCGGCTAGTAATTGGCTTGCTGGCCATTTAAAATTCCGCGCGACTTCCGCCCAAGTCAAAGAACTTTGAGCACGCTGCAGAGTGCTGTCTCGGACGGCCAGAGCCATTAATAACTTAAAGGCAAAAAGAAAATGGCAGAGTGTTGATGACTGCCAGAGTTTTGGTTAATCTTAAAAGAAATCTAAGCATGCTTAAAGTGTGGGAATACGTCTAGTACAAACACTGAGTGATGCCATGGGCACAGTTTCAGATTGGTACCATCTAATATTTGGGTTGCTTAAGAATGAAATATTATGTGGGACTTCTAATACAAAAAGTTTATTGGAGAACTCAGTCTGACTACCTTGGTGCAGGGACAATGGCCCCTACCACATTACACTTAAGAGTTGATTAACCAATTAATTTGTAACCTGAGCACATGTTGAAGCAATTAATAGCAACATAAAACAAGGAATGAGCCACAAAGTTATTCCACAAAACATTTTAAGAACTTTGTGGCTGGTTCCTATGATGGCATTAATTCAACATGTGGCCAGTTACACTCCTGTAGAAGGAAGGCCTGTCAGCTGCGGGCTCCCAGCCATGGCAGCTTGCTACTTGTCGATACAGGGGGAGCTTGGGATCATGATCCCAGCACTGGGTTACCCCTGCACCAGCAGTAAGGCATGAAGGACTCTGATGCTTAGTCCCACAATCACACCTCCTGTCATGCATGTGTGGCACAGCAGGAAGCGTAAGTGTGTGGATCACGCATCAGATTTTATTGCGTCTTTAAATGCATGTCTGGCAGGGGCGATGTGCTCAGGCTGCTTGCCTTAGCGCTCACATGTACTTGCTCTCTCTTTCTCTCTGATTCTTGACCATCCCAGACAGATTTTCTCAGGTTAGCTTTTGTTTTCGGTTTGTTTTTTAACCATTAAAGAGAGAGTACATATTCCAGGGGTGGACAAAATACAGCGGTGGGCCAGATCCAGTCTGCCAAGGAATTTTATGCAGCCCACGGCAGGTCCTTCAGCTTCACCTGGCCCAGGTGCAGAGGGAGTCTGGGTTGTGGCACATGTGGCTGATCCCATCACTGCTGGGCATGTGGTGGGGGTGGGGGCAGCACAGCAGCTGGATTTGGTTTCCTGGCAGCCCCAGTGGCAGTGGCGCTTTCTGCCCAGCTGTTGCTGCCAGTCTGCCCTGCACTCACCACTGGGGGCCCTGGATGGAGTGGGTAGGGTCACCATGGAGATTGGCCCAGGATCCCTGTGGGCAGGGTATGCTAGGCCAGGCAGGTAGATTCATAGATTCATAGATGTTAGGGTCAGAAGGGACCTCAATAGATCATCGAGTCTGACCCCCTGCATAGGCAGGAAAGATGCACCTTCACCCACCCTAGCTGATGCCACAAACATCAGCCAAGCAATGTGTATCTAGCAAGGGAGACGGGCAGCGTCTGGAAATAGGAGGAAGCTGGCATAGCTCAATGGGGATTACGAACACAACCATCTGGAGTTTCATTCTCTATCGCACCGATGATTCATAGATGTTAGGGCCGGAAGGGACCTCAATAGATCATCGTGTCCGACCCCCTGCATAGGCAGGAAAGAGCGCTGGGTTTAGATGACCCCAGCTAGATGCCTATCTAACCTCCTCTTGAAGACCCCCAGGGTAGGGGAGAGCACCACCTCCCTTGGGAGCCCGTTCCAGACCTTGGCCACTCGAACTGTGAAGAAGTTCTTCCTAATGTCCAATCTAAATCTGCTCTCTGCTAGCTTGTGGCCATTATTTCTTGTAACCCCCGGGGGCGCCTTGGTGAATAAAACCTCACCAATTCCCTTCTGTG
>NW_005842099.1:1260571-1260851 GCF_000455745.1 Alligator sinensis | reverse complement strand
AGCTTTGGCCCGTCTAACTGCCTCCCTACAAGCACGAGTAGAGGAGGTATATTGGTCTTTGGTGATCTCTCCCTGTTTCCACTTTTTATGTGCTCCCCTTTTGGCCCTTAGGCTGCCCTGGATTTCTGCGGTCAGCCAGGGAAGCCTCCTGGCCCCTTTCCCTCTTTTACTCCGCACGGGGATCGTCTCGCTTTGTGCCCGAAGGATCGTTTCCTTAAGGCACAGCCACCCTTCTTGGGCTCCCATCACTTCAAAACTCCTACTCTGCAGTGCGTCCTTG
>NW_005842099.1:1253271-1260540 GCF_000455745.1 Alligator sinensis | reverse complement strand
GATCTGTAGGTCCCCTACCATGTCATCCCCCGTTGCCAATACCAGATCCAGTATGGCATTCCCCCTAGTGGGACCATGTACCTCCTGTGTCAGGTGGAGGTCCTGTACACAGGTTAGAAACCTGCGTGAGCGGTGGGACTTTGCCGTCTGTGTCTCCCAGCAGATGTCTGGGTAGTTTAGGTCCCCCATGACTACCGCCTCTTTAGCTTTTATGGTCTCCGTGAGCTGCCTCAGGAGCCCCGCATCTATTTCTTCCCCTTGATGTGGGGGTCTGTAGCAGACCCCTACCACCAAATAGATGGGGAGTAGAGGACCAAGATGGGCGGGTGGGGCTGGTGCTGGAGCTGAGATTGTTGGACACAGAGCATGGGGCCCCTGCCCACATGTCCCTGCCTGAGGAACAATTGCCCATCACAGGGATGTGATCCTAGCCCTGCCCATTTGTCTTGTTCCTGGACACTGCTCCCCATCCACCCACAGCCCCATTCCATCCACCCACTGGGCTTGCCTTGCTCACAGGGTCCCTGGGCTGGTCTCCATGAAGACCCTGCCTGCCTGCTCACACTGTCTGGCACCCCCAGCGGTGGGTGTGGGGTGAATAGATTAGGGCCATATAGGACCAATTGGCCCCCACCCCTATGCTGGGCTGTGTCAGCAGCATCCCCCACCTCTGCTGCACTGGGCCAGGGTAACACCGCCCCTTCCCTGGCCCTCAGCAGCTCATGGAAATGCCTTATGTGGCTTTCCAGCCCAAATAATTGCCCATCCCTGACATATTCCTCACAATGAGGAGTCAAAACCAAGAAAAAAAGTACTTCCAAATCTAGTTTAAAAAGTCTGCTTACTCTAAACTGGTACCACAAACACTAAAACACATTGTGCATTTGTACACATGTATGCACTGCAGCACCGGGCACTTTTAAAAGTTCTAGGGCATGCATTTGTATAGGTGGTGAAATGCGCATCAGTGCTGAGAAAATGGTGGTGGCACCCTTTTGATCTAGAGCACATTAAAGGTATTTTAGTTCAAAAGCACACTGCCTCCATTTTCTGCACGCTGACACATTTTGCCTTTTGTACATTTGTATGTGATGTGGCACTAGGCACGTCAGCTCACATGCTCCACAGACTCAATTAATTGAGTCTGCTTCGATGCGCTGGATTTCTGGTGTACCGGGGCATACAAAGGTATGTGTATAAATGCCCATTAGTTTACATAACACATTTAATGTAAAGGCATTTGAGCTGATTTGGCTATATTGCTTCAAATACCCAAGCTGTTGGGGGAGTCTATGGTGAGGTGTAGTGGGTAAGCCTGCAGCCTGGGAGATGGGCAGGAGGAAAGTGCACCAACTGCTTGTGTGGTCTAGTGTGGGATGGAGGTCCACATATATATGTTACATAGAGAGGGGAGAGGGCTGCTCGGGGGACCCATTGCTCATACTAGTGTGGCCCCCAGTTGCTTAGAAGTTGAATAGCCCTGTGCTAACTATATGGAGCTGGTTGAAGAAACTGAAGCTCTGATTTTTCATATCTGATTTATCTTTGCATTTTTCAAACTGGTCTTAATTTTTATCCCCACAAACAACAACAGGCATATGTTAGTTAGGTACCAATCTGGCTGCATTTTAAAGTATTTGGATATAGAATATATAAAGCCAACTTATAATTGAAAATCCTATTGCTAGACATGTACCACAAATTTTACAAAATTTATTCACAGTCATTTGCTCTGAAAATCTGTCTCCTTAGTCATTTGTGGATCTGGGAAAATAGGTACTAAAATTGCATCCTGCTTCTAGAAGAAATAGGGCCCTGATTGTCTTGTATTGCTTTACTTATAAAAATCTTGATAGCATAGGAAATTTCTGTCTTGGAATCCAGAATGGCAGTAAATAAAGTCTGGTTTTCTGCTAACATTTATTTTCTGTGCCACTCGCATATCTCAATGGAGAGTAGTGATCCGTAGTTGACTTGTGTGGATATATGTGAGCTTTTGACATATATCCCCTTTTTTGATTTCTTTAATCCCAAACAGTGTTGCATCCTTTCACAGGTCATGACTAATCTAATGTCATGTGATGTAAGGCAGTTTTCCTTGGTGTCTGTTTGTAGCCACAGAGATATTGCATTTCTTTTTGGAGAATGCCTTTTTTCCAGGATTGTGCAGATGTACACATCTGTTATCCTGCTTCAAGTCCCTCTGGAGTATGTTGGATCAAATGCGCTAATACTTTTTCCTGGGATATTCTGTTGGACATCTGTACAGTTATTGTGGTTCGTTCTAGGGACAAGCCTGTCCGGCTGTGTTCTCTCATTGGCCACCTACTGGTAAAGGAGTAGCAATACATCTTGGAAGGGCAACGTGTATACAGGTTTCCCTTGCTTTATGCGGGTTCTGTATATGTGAATTTGCTCTTATGCAATGACGCTTTTTATACCAAAAATGTGTTATATGTGAGGTAAATTCACTCTTTTGCGATTGGTGTGGTGGAAGCTCACAGCCAGCTGCTTTGTGCAGTGCATTGTGGGACATGCATCAAAATATAGTCTCCTATGTAGATCTGTGCTCCCCGCTTATTGTCCGCGACACGTGTTTCTGTAGTCGCCGTCCCCATTATGGCTTCTAAGCGTCCTACTAGCTCATCTCCTACCCCTCTCTGCTGTTGGTACCAAAATTGTCTTGTAAAAGTGGTAGAAATGGGTCTAGGGGTCAGTACAGTTGAGGTCTTGGGACATATCCCTATTTGTTACATTATAAAGTGGGTTCCCTTTATGCAAATTCAGGTTATGCGCCATATTCCAGGAACACATGTACAGCATAAAGTGAGGGAAACCTGTACTGGACTGTCCTGCACCAATTTTAGGGCAAATCTGGGGACAATCAATCTTCACTCAAATGAGACATCTGTTTACAGCTTATATAGATCCTTGATGAATACATCCTACCCTACCCAATATTTTCTAAGCTGGTTGAATTATTTGGTGAATAATTTGGAAGCTGAGCCAGACAGATTGTTAGCAGTCAGGAAAACTAACTGTTAAAACAAATGATAGACACTTCATCTCCTGATGTCTTCATATCAAGACTTGCAGACCTGTCTTCTACATGCTTTAGTTCATCACAGGATATTGGGCTTAATTCAAGAGCAACCAGGTGAAAATTAATGACCTGTGTTATACAGGAGTTTAAACTAGATGACCATTAGTCCTTTCTGCCCTGACTCATATGACTCAATGAATATCACTTTTGAGTCATCTAAGGGAGTCTCTTGGGAGTTGTTGGGAGAAGTTCCTTTTTCCCTTTATCCAGGCACTGAGTAAGCTACTTCTATAGTAAACCCAGATATACCCTTCTCTGGATAAAAATAGGACCAAAAAAGCCCAGGTTGTGGTGCATTGTAATAAATCTTGCTTTCAGTGTTTAGGTGTTTTCATAAATAGTCAAATGTTGTCCCTAGTATATGTGCTGGGAGTTCAGGGAAAGGACTGGTTCTCTACTGTTGCTCTGTATATCCACTGGATGTAGCAAGGAGGAAATAGAAGCGGCTGTACCCATTTCTATCTCTAAGAAGATTAACCAGACAGTGAAGTATGACGTGTTTGCTGAGAAATCTGTACAGAAAAACAATTGTAGAGCATAAACACTGTGCAAGCTTCATAATATCCTGCACCAAATTGAATTTCGAACAATGCCTGAAGAACATGATTGATTCAGGCTAAGAGTGGAAGTGGTAAAAATTCAGGTAACTTAAAAAATCATTGAAAGGAATAGTGTTAGCAGTTGCTCTAAATTACCATTAATGATTTGCTGTTAACCTGGTTTGGCCAAGATCACATTTTTCTTTAAATGTGCTTTGGAGTTAATACACATTTTTGTTCTGGCTTGTTCAGTAAGGGAAAGGCACATCCAGGATAGAGGGAAGCTTTCACAGTATCATTGATTCTAGGTCCTTTGCCTCAATTGGTTGTAACACTCTCTCTACAGTTTAAGGATTGTAGTCAAAGGTTGCTGACAGATGTGGGGTGCGGGGGAGGGAAGTGCTTTACAGGAAGCAGCAGAGTGTTACTTCAACCCAGCTCTGCAGCATCTGTACAGATTGGGTGATTCAATCAGCTATTAGATAAAAGCACCAAAACAAAAAGCCCTGCTAAAGTGTCTGATCTATGGGAAAACTGGGTCCAACTAATGTGATCCTTCTTTTGGGTATGCTCTTGGCTTGGCACAGGAGTGCGCTGAGTTTAAAGTGCCATTTTTTTCATGTCTGTAAGCAGCCTATATGCTTGAAGTTGAGTCCTCTTATAAGACTGACATCAGAGAAGTGCCCCCAAAGGAGGCCAACAAAATGGGGCACATGAATTATGAGGAAAGGCTGAGGGAACTGGGCTTATTTAGTCTGGAGAAGAGAAGACTATGGGGGGATTTAATAGCAACCTTCAACTACCTGACGGGTAGTTCCAGAGCGGATGGAGCTAGACGGTTCTCAGTGATGGCAGATAACAGAACAAGGAGCAATGATCTCAAGTTGCAGCAAGGGAAGTTTAGTTTAGGTATTAGGAAGATGTTTCTCATGAAGCACTGGAACAGGTTACCCAGAGAGGTTGTGGAATCTCCCCATCCTTAGAGGTTTTTGAGACTCCAGCTAGACAAAGTCTTGGCTGGGATGATCTAGTTGGGGATAGTCCTGATTTGAGCAGGGGGTTGGACTAGATGACCTCCTGAGGTCCCTTCCAACCCTAATTTTCTATAATTTTATGAAATATAAAGAATCTCTAATGCATATTAACAAAAATTAAGAATCACAAAATTTGCATCCTGTTCCCACAGATTATTTGACTTCCTGCATGGTCTTTGGTAAATCATAGCCTCTCAGTTTCTCTGTCCATGGAATGGAACAAGAAGTGCTTGAATTTAATCCTTATCCTATATTGGTAATCTGTACTATTGCTGTCCTGTATCAGCTATGCCGATGAGGGACAGCAGTGGAACTATCAGCAGAAAAGTTGAGGTAGGTGTGCTTACAACAAATCTTAGTGGTATATCCTAGCTTAGCCGAAAAGCTTGACATACTGAGGTTTAAATCTCTTTGCATGAATGTTTCAGCTCCAACTTTAATAAACTTGGTTGTACAGCACCATGATTTGATAATTTAGTCATTCTCCCTTACAAACAATATGACAACCTTAGGTATCCTGAATAATATCTTACTCCCCTGAGTTGTTCATGATTGTAGTATACTAGTGATTGTGAATAAAGAAAAGACCATCTACCCCTGAATTACCCAGACATGAAATTGGAAGAGGAGGCTAGATGGAAGAGGCTACATGGAAGAGGAGGCTAAGCAAAGCCAAAGATTAAAGCAAACACAAAAGCCATGTCAATGAACTTGCCCACTTGTGTGATTTCATCATAGAACTTATGGTATTTCGTGTTTTTCTTCTGTATCCCAGTTCCTAAATCCTCTGATTAGGTGACAAACCTCTGCTTTCAATTTAAAAAAAGTATTTTATCCCTCATAGTTGAGAAGAAAAGCCTAGATAGGTGACCCAGCTGCACCTTAAAAACTCAAAGCAAGAAAGTAGCAAAGGTGCTGAAGTCAAACAAGTAGAGAACAAGACAAAATAGGTGAGGAAGTATAGAATATAAACCCTGGATCTATTGCCTTCATTATGAGGCTTATCCAATGAACCAATGGAGCAGCAAGTAGATCATCAGACTACAATATTTGCTTTTATTTTCAGCCCAGTTTGGGCTTTATAAATTGAATCTAGAAGAAGTTTGTGGTTTTTTATAATTAGATGCATCTCCAAGTTTGTGCTGGTTGTAATAGTTCCCTTCATCCCTGACTGTCTTAACAATGCTCACTTTTTTTTCAATAGCTAATTTCCTCATTTCAGCAACAGATGCTCTCAAGAAAATATTCCTTTTTAAATAACATCCACACATGTCCCGATAACAATGATCTTGCTGTAGAATGCTTTGGGTTTTCATTTGGGGTGATTCAGTTTCATTGAAGAAAAAAATGAAGCTGCTTAAACGTTGCCCTTCACTAGAATGTGTACATTGTAAAGAAAAAATATATAAATTAGTAGTATGTGTATTTTTTTATTTATTCATGTTTAATTGCATTGAGGCACTACAGTCCATTTGTAAAGCTATGAATGATACATTCACCAAACAAACCAACCAGCTCCCTGAAGAGCTTACAACTTAATACCTATTAACTCTCAAGATATACAGAATATTTTTCCTCATGTAAGAGCTAGTCATTAAATTTAATACAATAACTGAAGGAGGGAACTGGCAGCCCAATTTTAGTTCAGGTTTCCTGAAACTTTTTATTAAAACACACTGTTTTCAGTGGCTTACAACTTTTCCAAACTTAAACCAATTGGGGTGAATTTTTGTGCCTCTATTGCTTCAGGCCGATGCATTCTTTAGAATGATCAAACTGAAAAAGTTCAGTTATTTCTGACAATGAAGTAGGGAAAATGCTTTTCCAATCATTAAAATACTTTACAACCATTGGACTGAGAAGGTCTAGCTCCTTCTTGCTTTAAAGCAGGAAGATGACAAGGGTCGGCAAGCAGTAGATGTTGCCCAGATGTCAGGGATGTCAGTTTTACTATCCCCATGGCATAAAATTCACCAAGTTAAGAACCCCCAGGTAAACCCCAGCTGGGGTCTGGGGCTAGGGAGGGGAGTTAAACTTCCCTTCCCCGGGTGCAGAGCTGCCCTGCTGCTAAACTTACTAAAACTTATTGCTGGCTATGACTGTGGACTACAAATCTCAGAGGCATCTGGAAGCAGGAAGAGGAAGTGATGAATAACCCTGGTGAGTCCTGCAGCTGTAATTCTGGACTGCAAATCACAGAGAACTTGGGGGCAGCAGAAAGAGGAAGTGAACACACAGCCCACGCTGGCTATGTGCCAGAGAAGCATGCACTTGTGCTTCCTCCCCGCCCAGCTTCTGGCCTGAATGCCAGAATGCTAGTTGCATTATAACCAGAGGCTCATCAGGGGACACTGGGATCTGGGTTATCTTTCCCTCCCGGGCCTCCGGTCCCCTTCAATCTGAATCCCTTCCAAAAGCAAACAGTCCACTGCTCTCCTCTCTTTTCTTTTCCTGAACACTTTCTTGGTTAATAAATACTTGATAAGCAATGTCTACTAGTTGGGAAATAGGCATACCTGCTGCTCCGTCTGTCTTCTGCAATTTCTTTGTAATGTCCGGTGCACTCTGACCTATAAAGATCATATTTACCACG
>NW_005842099.1:1252868-1253187 GCF_000455745.1 Alligator sinensis | reverse complement strand
TCCTGTCGGACCTCATACACCTTACTAAAATTCTGAGGTTTTTTCACAGCATCTCTCAATCCTCGGGGGATATATTCTCGATAGGCGCGGATAGAGGTCATATCTTGGTCTGGTTTCCAATCTGGCTCCTGGGTGGGGACATGATCGTCCCTATTTCCTTGCAAGTTCCCTGCTGTAATTTCCTTTTCCACGTACTCACGGGCTTTGCCTACTACCATTCTCCTCTCCTCTGGTGTCAACAGGACATCTAAAAGAGACTGAACATCTGCCCAGGTTGGGTTATGGGTTTTGAAAATCGTTTTAAACAGGTTTTGTACCT
>NW_005842099.1:1247856-1251900 GCF_000455745.1 Alligator sinensis | reverse complement strand
CCCCCTGAAACAAAAGTCTCACCGGGAAAAGAGATCCCGGGGCGCGCCTGACATTTGATAAGGAGGAGCTGTTGTCTGGTCGCCAGTTAGTCTGGGCAAAGCTTATCTAAAGCAGTGCCATCTGGGTCGCCAAAAACTGTTGAGCCCCAGCTCAAGTCTGGGATCGTGCCCGGTATGCAAAGGCCAATAAAGATACCAGGGGTGAAAGTATAAAGAAGATTTATTGCTAGCAATAAAAGGTGCAAGCGGAATAATTTCACATAACAAGCACACAGATTCTTAATTCTAAGCATCTTTTATACAGGAGTATTGGACCTTCATAAGCATTCTTGTTTGTTAATTGGTTATAAAGGAATGACGCAAGGAGTTCTTTACTGAGCATGTCTCTATACCTGTGTTTTAGCTATGTATCTCATTTACATACATGTATGTTTCATTAGCATACTTTCTCCCCACCTAGGGGCGTAATTTTTAGTATTTTAATGAGCTCTTTGCCCTAGTCCTCTGATTCTGCTTTTGTTTTCAAGCCTCCTTTATCTAAGACTGTCTCCTCCTTATCATTGGAGATGGGCGTTAGTTACATAACAGAGACTTTTGCTTGGGCTTTGTATAGTAGTTTCTAGGTCAAACCTCACATCAGGACCAAGTCAATGAACTAATTGTACAATCTCTGCTCTGTAGAACTAATTATGCTCTAGTCCCATAACTACAATTGGTTGATGCCTGGTGTTCCCATTCTTTAGAGATCTCTAACACAACAGATTTTGTTTTAATTTTGAACAAAAAAACCCAACATCATCAACAAAAACAGGGTGTTTCTTGTGGCTATCATTAAAAATATCATTCCAATTTGACTTAAAAAAATTAACAAAATCAAAATGTTTTGCTTCAGTGAGGTTTATTCTGAACATTTTGACCATTATAGAATGACTTTTATTGCAGGTTTTTTTCCAGAACAAAATTTAATCACAATTTGATGCATCCTACAGAAGGTTTGTCTTTTGGGAAAATAGTTTTTTCCAATGGAAAACATTTTGCTGTGATTTTCCATTTAGGAGTTTATTGAGGGTGAGGAAACAGTCTTTATTTTAAGAACATAATATATTTTTGTTCTATGTTTCGCCATTTCGTTATAAATGAGTAGGTGCCCTGAGGCTACCCCACAGGTATGGAAGTGTTCCTTTTCCAGTTTGTCTGGGATTCATTTAACTTTACTGTGGAGTTTCTGCATGCCCAGAAGCAGAGTTGTTCATGAAAAAGAATAGTAAATGTAAGGGACCACTGAGGACAAAGTATCAGCTTCTAATCTCTAGATAGCAAGATATTTTGGGGACTGATTCTGATCCTGCTTAAGCTATTGTGTCTAGTTTGTGATTCAATTGACCTCAGTGGAGTCATTCCTAATTTATACAAGTGACTCTCAAGATCAGAATCCGGCTGAGTACTGTGAGGAACAGCAAATGTCACTTGTAACTTAAGATTTCTAGTATGCTTGCAGGTGTCACTAAAGACATTCACCATACAGGAAAATTAAAAAAAGATAAAAACAAAACAAAAAACCCAACCATTTCTTTAAATGTAAACTTATCTGAGGGGGACACAATTCATAATCTTATTTTAATAAACATGTTACTACAACAGAGTCCTTTTCTTCATGATAACAGGTTGCACAGAGATTTCTGGTCAATATAAAAACCATGTGGCAGAGAGAATCTCGTGTGCTTCTCATCTCTGGAGACAGAAAATATGTCATTCCTTTTCAATCAAAACCTTCCTGGGTGGGAACCAAAGGCAAATCCAACTCCAGTGAAGTCCATGGGAGTCTTTTCCACTGACCAGAATGAGAATTGCTCTGGGCCCCAAATGCTCAAACATATTTGTCTGACACCAGAAAGTATTCCCCTTATGCAAACTAAATTGCCATTTAACACACTGTTTCTATTTTGTTGCTATGAAAACATGTCTTGCACTATGTCAGGGCTGATATGCTATCAGAGTGCAGTTTGGGCTGAGTCGCCTCAGGCGCAACTATGGCACTATTATGAAGAGCTTATTTGTATGATGCTGCTGCACCTCTTGCTTATTCTATTTTTAAATTATTATGATTTTGGTTTTGCTATTGAAAGCAGCTGATAGAGCCACTCAGCGCAAGGCCTGCCTACATACAGAGGGCTAATGCTCTGCTGTCAGTAAATTGGACCTCCATATTCCAAGTGAGACACAGTTAGTTACACTTAAAGTAAGGGTTTGGGGAGCACAGCTTGCTTTCATAAGCTGAATGGAGTTGAAAACATACCCACTCCCCTTGGCTGGCGCTGCAAAGTGCATAGAAATTGCTCCTTCTACCATAATCTGATGAAGCAAGACTGGAAGGTCTTGCTACAATCAATATTCACCAGAGCTTAAAAAAAGAGTCAGCAAAAGGAAGGATTGTTCATCGCATATAAAATATTTATGAATAGAAGGCATTTCCAGATTTTCTAAATGCAATGAAAAGCTAATGATGATGACTGTATTTTGATATCTCTGAAAAACTTGGAGTTCATAAATATTGATTTTATTCTTCCAGTATATACAATGCTTCACGTTGTCGTCTCATGACCTTTCCTCATCAAAACCATGAGTTCCTGTGATGCTAGAGTAATTCCCAAAATGGTGGTAATGGCTCCTCCAATTGAGCCAATCAGAGGCATTAAATGTAATGGTTTGTTTTATAAAAGCAACAATAAATGTGAACACCTGTCACAGCACATCAGAGTTCCTGAGAGGATCTGTCTTTCAAACTAAACCTTTTTAATGGCTCTGATTAACTCAGTAAGAGACACTATCAGCATCATTTTGTTTATTGCTCTTCAAGGGCTGAGAAGACCTGCTGTCTTTCTAAACCTTTCCACTCTCAGTCCCCCTCCAGCCTCATTCAGGATGTGCTGAACATGCCTCTCCATGAGATTCCATCAGAGAAGCACCTCTAAATGTTGTTGGCTCCGTCTCCACACCAGTCCTGGGAGCACATTTTGTAGGTATGCTGAGCACATTTCCTGATGGCTTCATTTCACCCTCATTGTCCAAAGTCCTTGGAGAACTTCCTTGGAGTGAGAACTGTGGACAGTCTTCCTTGAGGAGTTCAGTTCAAGATCTGTGGGATGGAAGTGGCAGAAACTAACCAGTCCATGCTGGCCTCTGGGTCTAAATCAGGGGTAGGCAATTATTTCGGCTACAGGGCCGCTTAAGGGGCTCCTATATATGTGCAGTGAGGCTGTTCTGATGTGCTGTAATTACTCGATTAATTGAGGCTGCACAAACTCCAGTGTCTTGTGTATTATCCAGGCTCCAACAAACTCCAGTGTCATGTACATTAGTATCCCCATGCTGCAAAATGGCTTTAGTTAAAGCACCCCTGCCACCATTTTTCAGTGCAGGGACACTGGTACACATGATGCTCTGGATGCTTTAATTAGAGTGGCTCTCTGAACCTTTCTAATTAATGTGCACCCCCACCCTCTCCCAGGGCACGTGTATAAATTTCCAAGCAGTTTTTGGTGAGCTGTTGAGGGATGCAAGAGTAGCCCCACCCCTTGACAGGTGCCCTGCCCCCTGGTTGTCATCTTGGAACCACAAGTCTCACCCCTAATCCCTGATCTTTGTCACCTGAAGTCCCTCCATTTGCCCCAGAAATACTCCTTTTGGGAGGGGGTTGTCACCCTGGAACTGGGGAAAAAAACAAATTATATAGTAATAATCAAACATCTACTATAATATATTTAAATTTTGTTTCCCAAATATTTTTGTCCTGATTTATATGTTTTATAGTGTATATAGAGGCTATTGCACAATGTCTCAAAATAAAGCCTTAGTCTTGTATATTGGGGGGGCGGGGGTGTAAGTGCGGGGTGGGTGGAGTATGTGGTTGGGGAGAGAGTGTGTGGGGTGGTGTGGGTGTGTGTTTGGGGGTGGGATGTGGCAACCGGAGGCTAGGTCCTCCACAGAGACACTCTGGCTGCCAGAGTGTCTCTATGGTTGTCCCTCACCCTGGTGCTGAAACAC
>NW_005842099.1:1238976-1247295 GCF_000455745.1 Alligator sinensis | reverse complement strand
TGTGGGCCTTACAAGGGGGGTGGTAGCCCCTGTGGAGGCCATTTGGCCCCCATTGGGGGGGCTGTACCCATTGTGTGGGGGCTGAATCCCCTGTTGGGGGGCCAAACCCCTTGTGTAGGGGTTGAACCTCCTGTTTGTGGGCCATACCCCTTGTGATAGTGCCAAAATCCCTGTTGGGGGGCCGTACCTCTTGTGAGAGGGCTGAACCCCCTGTTGAGGGCCCATAACCCTTGTATGGGGGTTGATTCCCCTGTTGGGGGGCCATACCCCTTGTTTGGGGGCCAAACCCCTTGTTTGGGGGCATACCCCTTGTCTGTGGGCCATCGCCCTGTGGGAGTGCAGCAAAACGTATTCATGAATTCATGAAACATGTATTTCAGTTCACTTTATTATTATAAGAGACTTGCTTTAACACTGTAAGATATATCAATAAAACATTGTTGAAATGATTGCTGTCTGTCTTGCTCTCTGTCTTTATAGTGGTCTTTTATTTTACTTGTGGGGGAACATGGATTCGGGGGTATTTTACAGAGTGACTTCGGGATTTTTTTTATTAGGGATTTTTCAGTTTTCCAGTAGGGAACACCAGAATTCCTGCTAGGGAGGGCAGTGGCAGGACCCTGCTGCTCAGAGCTGGCACCTTGGACCCATCTGGCTGTGGCTGACCTCCTGGACAAATGGGGCCAGGAGGACATGCTTTGACAGTTCAAAGTAGGCCACCATACCTGGAACATCTTCCAGGCGATAGCTGGCCAGATGGCTTGGCAGGGGGCACACGTGGCAGTAGTGTTATACGGAGGCAGCTGGTCCAGAGGGGCAGATGCCTCTACTGGCTGTGCAGTCCCCATCTGGGTTTGGCAGGTACAGCAGATCACAGCCAGGCAGCAGTCTCCACTGCAAGACTGCTGCAGTGGGTAGAGGGTACAGGGAACTCTCCTCTCAGGGCTGCTTCAGTACAGCTGGCACAAGGGGTAGTGTCCCCAGGTACAAATTGGCTGGGCCCCAGAAGCTCCTGAGAGCGAGTAGCCCTGAGCTACTTGCCAGGGCAGCTTTTTGTACTGATGTGGCCAGGACCGGGACAGCACAGGGCTCTAACTCCCCCTGGTTGCAGATTCGGGAGGAGCCAGGCAGGGTTATTTTGCCCCAAGTGGCACAATTTGCTCCACAACAAAGTGCATGTCCAAGCACGTGTGCTGAGGCAAAAAGCCCTGGCTCAAATTTGCACTGCTTCTATTTGAACTGCTGCAAGCGTATGTGCTTGCATGTGTGGACGTGCCCACTATCAGCATTTTGAATACCTGGTTATGCCAGGATCTGTAGTGCCCCTGCTACATACCAACATTTTGTTAATGATGTATTTTGAGATATGTTGGACTGATTTGTTATAATTTATCTAGATGATATTTTAGTTTGACGAACCCACCCAGCATTCAGAACTTGTGCGTCAAGTCCTGCTTCAGCTCTGAGAGAACCACCTATATGTTAAGCTAAAGAATGTGAGTTTGATCGGATCTCAGTTGAATTCTTGGGTTATAATTTCCACCAAGGGCCTAACAATAAACCCCCTTAAAGTAACTACCAACACTGACTGAGCCACACCACACAACATTAAAGGGGACCAACAATTCATGGGCTTTGCTAACTTTTATAGTTTTTTGAAAAAGGATTCTCACACTTAGTAGCACCACTGACTGCCCTTCTTAAGAAAGGGATACTGTTCAAATAGTCTCCAGCAGCCCAAATGTCCTATGAGACACTGAAAAGGGCTTTCACCTCCGCACCCATGTTGGTGCACCTGGACCCCATGAAACTGTTTATAGTCGAAGCTGACTCTGAGCTATGCCATAGGGGCTATTGTTTCTCAGGCCTCAGACACCCCAAACAAGTGGCACCCATATGCCTTGTATTCCCAGGCCCAGACTCCCTCCCTCCCACCTATTCCATAAGAATGAACCCTTGGCTCTAGACCCATTATGACCTTCTACCATTCTCCAGCCTAAGAACTTCATTTGGGGAACTACTCAGCAAAGCCCCCTCTCAGCCATCCAAACAGCCATCATAGATGACCCTCTTGCTAAGGAACTGCGCCAGTCGGTGGGGCCTTCCCAACGCAAATTTTCCATGGCTTGGGATTTTTTTGTTTTGTTTTGTTTTTTTAATTGATAGGATCTGTATGTCTCAGATAGTCCCATAATATCAAGAGTATTATGGTCATGACTTACCTACTGCAAGACACTTTGGACATCTCAAGACACCGCTTCTATTTGAGCTGCTGCAAGCGCATGTGCTTGCATGTGTGGACGCATCCATTGTGTGCGGCTCATGCACTGCCGCCTGACTTCCCAGCCCCATGTGGCACCAGTGTGTGGACCCAGCCCTGCCTAGCCTCAAAGCACGCAGCTCCTGCATTCCCACCTGAGACCCTGGTCCCACATAGTGGCAGCAGCATGCGGGTCAGCCCTGACTGGCCCCAAAGTGTGTGGCTCCCACGTTTCACCTGAGTCCCCAGCCTCACATGGCAGCAGCATGCAAGGCCAGCCCCACCTGGCCACATAGCGCATGGTTCCCTATGCTTCCAATACCCTTTCCCCCAACAGGAGTCCCTGACCCCCAGCCCGGTGGCGTCCTTATGTGAATTTCTACTCTGGCAGGGAGGGAGGGCTGGGAAACAGCCACAGGGTCTCCAGACAAAAGCCTCTGCCAGGCAGAAGCTTCTTGTTTCTAGTGCTCCTTACCTTGGGGCTGGGAGCAGGTCAGGCCAGACTGGGGTGGGGCTCGGTTGCTTAGGAAGTATTGCTGGAGCTGTTACTGCATCGGCACTGGTGCTGGTGCCTCCTGTATGGATGTACCAGCTTTCAGAGGGGCAGCTGAGGGC
The DNA here is from genome assembly GCF_000455745.1 of Alligator sinensis. Classification (NCBI taxonomy): domain Eukaryota; kingdom Metazoa; phylum Chordata; order Crocodylia; family Alligatoridae; genus Alligator; species Alligator sinensis. Next base: position 1,244,420 of record NW_005842099.1, on the reverse strand, counting down.
CAGGGCTGGTGCTAATTGTCTTTCAGCTTTGGGAGAAGCCCCACAGTCCAGATGGAAATGTCTGGCAGGCCATATCCAGCCCATGGGCCATATTTTGCCTGCCCTGGTCTAAATCATTCCCAAACATTATCTCATTCTGTGATTGAACCATGTACTGTCAGCTACAGATTTACTGGGCATTTATACACACACTTTTTCATGCTATGACACGTCGGAGATCAAATTAATCGAGTCTGGTCCACGTGCGAGCTGACGTGCACCACACTGTCACTTGCCATTGTATAAGCAGCAAAATGTGCATCGGCGCAGAGAAAATGGCAGTAGTGCGCTTTTGAACTAAAACACCTTTGATGTGTTTTAGTTCAAAAGTGGACCACCACCATTTTCTTTGAAAAGCACCCAGTGCTGCAGCACATGCATGTGTAAAAATGCCCACTGTTTTTCCCTGACTGAGTTCCTGTTTTTTTCAAATTAGCCTTATTTCTGAGATATATGAGACCCATATCCTAGGTCAGTGTCTTGCATGCTGAGCTGTTGGGACTTCTGGCCTCTTTCTCTTTTTTCTTTAGTCTTGATTTCATTCCAATGTGAGATGAAAAGACATTGTGAAAACTTGACTTTTCTTATTAACAAATTCTTGCTTTCCAGGCAGCAGTAGTTTTGAGGAATATTTTGTGTGCTTTGTGATGCAGATGTGGGTGAAAAGGGTGTGATAGCTCTAGGCCCTGACTTTTCATAATGCCAGTACTACCAGTATTCCTGTGATTCACTATGAATTATACAAGTGTTTGCCTTTGGTTGAATGTTTTCTTTTTTCTGGTTAAATAAAAAGAAAAAGAAAAAAGACTTGCTTCATTGACTCATGTCCAAGACTTGAAGCAATGTCTGTAATGGCCCTAATAGTCAAAACATGTTCTATCCATTTATGCTAAAGACTTTCTTTGCATCAAGTCCTTTGTTACTTTGAATGGAGGGGGCATGACCTCATTATGATCTCACAGTAGGTTTGTAAAACAGAGGTATTAGTAGTCTGCCTCTGCGCAAAGTGTGTATCGCCCCAACCACTGGAAGTAGCTTAAACTGCCTATATGTATTTCTTTTAGTTCTGTTTCATAAAGAATCCTGTCTGGAGTTACTATCAGAACCCTGGAAAACTGATTTTTAAAAACATGCTAAACAAGTGGTTCTCAACCTTTTTAAGACTCAAAGCAACCCTCCATAACTTTTCTGAATTTAGTGGCTCCCCACTTTAAAAACTAGTTTAACTCATTTTTTGACTATGGAAAAATGAGAGAACAATTCTTTTGTTGCAAAGTACCCAGAGAGAACACAACAGGTCAGGATGTTTTTTACACTAATGACTGCTATTTCAAATCTCTGGTTTTATTTTGTGAATCACGTGTGGGCGTTTCACACTTAATAGTGTTAATATTGTGTGTTACCCTATAGCACCATTAAAAGGATCTCTCAGCACCACAGGTAGAGTGAAACCCCAGTTGAGAATCATTGTTTTAAAATACTCCTTATTCTCTAAACTTTTCATAGATTTCTAGAGTCGGAAGGGACCTGGTAGATCATCAGGTCCGATCCCCTGCTCAAGCAGAGAACAGAGCTGGGGTAAAGTACCCCCAGCCAGATGCCTATCCAATCTCTTCTTGAACACCTTCAAGATAGGGGAAAGCAGCACCTCCCTTGGAAACTCATTCCATATTTTGGCAACCCTCACCGTAAAGAATTTCTTCCTTATGTCCAATCTAAATCTATTCTCCTTCAGTTTGTGGCCATTATTTCTGGTAACCCTGAGGGGTGCCCTGGTAAACAGAGTGTTTCCTATTCCCTGTTGACTCCCCCAGTGAGTTTGTAGACAGCCACAAGATCGCCTCTCAGCCTTCTCTTGCGGAGGCTGAAGAGATTCAGATCCCTCAGTCTCTCCTCGTAGGGCCTTACCTGCAGGCCTCTGGCTATACGAGTGGTCCTCCTCTGAACTCTCTCAAGATCCTCTGCATCCCTCTTGAAGTGCGGTGCCCAAAACTGGACGCAGTACTCCATCTGCAGCCACACCAATGCTGCATAGAGGGGAATTATCACTTCCCTAGAGCTGCTTGTGATGCGCTTGCTGATGCGAGAAAGAGTGCGGTTCGCCTTGCTTATTACCTCATCACATTGGTGACTCACGTTCATTTTTGTGTCAACCAGGACTCTGAGATCTCTTTCCACTGTTGTGGTGCTCAGAATGGTACCCCCCAGTCTATATGTTTGTTGGAGATTCTTTCTCCCCAGGTGCAGCACCTTGCCTTTATCCTTGTTAAAGTGCATCCTGTTCTGATCCACCCACTTTCCCAGTCTATCCAAATCTTCCTGAATTAACTCCCTGCCCTCCAGTGTGTTAACTGTACCCCATAGTTTAGTGTTGTCTGTGAATTTGGATGAGGTGTTTTCAACACCTTCATCCAAAACACTGATGAAGATATTAAACATGACTCATCCAAGGACAGAACCTTGGGGGACACCACTGCCCACATCCCTCCAGGGAGAAATCAACCCATCCACCACTACTCTCTGAGTCCTTTTGAGGACTATACTGTTAGAAAATGTGTAGTTATAATATGATTTGCATAGGTAACTGTCATTAAAATTAAAAGGATTTTGCCATGGTCTTTAAATAGAGTATAGATAACAAAATACATCTTATATGTTCTAAAACTTCATCAGGGAATGCTGAAGGTTTTCAGGCTAATATGGCTTTGGCTATCTACCTCTCCTTTCTGATCAGGGAAACATATGCTTAATGCATGGTTCAGGGCAGGTTCATTGGTTCAGTTTCAACCAATAATAAAGAGGGTTACCTAAATATGAATTCCTTTGTGCTCTACTGCAGACAGGGTTATTTGGGTAAATCTGATATCTTTTATTAGACCAATTCAAATATTTGGAAAAATTCTTGTTAGCAAGCTTTCAGGCTCAAACACCATTCGTCAGACTGAGGAAGCATTTGTAGATGGTCTGGATGGAGTGGTAAAGCAGCCAGAGGCCAGTATGGATGCAAGAAAGCCAGTAATTTAAAATGTAAATTGAGGTGGTCAGTAGGTGAGAGACAGGTTGTGGGAGAGGGCAAAGGAGAGATGAATGTAGCTATAGTCAAAAGATGAGAGACAGGAGGGTGGGGTGAAGGATTGAGAATAGCTGGTAAAAAGTGGAGGGTTTACCTGGGGAGTCAGATGTTAGGAAGGTTAAAATGGGTCATAAATCCAATGTCTATATTTAGTCCATGATTTTTTGTATCCAGTAGATTGATGAAGTGAAGTTTCTAGGGCTATCTGTGAAAGGTATTTTGTAAATTCCCTTTCAGGATTAGATCTGAGACACTAGAGAGAGAGTGGTTTCCTTGTGAGTAATGTGCCCCCAACAGATAATTGGGTATTCTTGTCTTTGATAGAGTTTCAGTGTGCACTTATTCTGGTGCGCAGTTGTTGTTTTGTCTCTCTTATGTATTTTCCATCAGGGCATTTGGTGCGTTGGATTAGATATCATACATTTCTGGAGGTGCAGCTGTAAGATCCAGGAATGTTGATGGTTCTGTTGTGGGGTGTGGTAATTGTGGAGGAGGTGGAGATGTGTTGGCAAGTTTTACATTTCTTGTCTTGGCATGACAAGAAATGGATCTAGATCCATTTGACATGTTTTGGGCCATAGGAATTTTGCTTCTTGTGATGAGGTTGGCAAGGTTTGGTGCCTGTTTAAAGGATAGGATGGGTGGTTCTGAGAAGATCTCTTTGAGAACTGGGTCTCCTTATAGTAAGGGTTGCAATTGTTTGAGGATTTTCTGTATAGGTTCCAGGGAGGGATGTTATGTCATAACCAGTGGTGTGTGATTCATGGGGTTTTTTCTTCTGTACTGCAGCAATTCTTCATGTGGTATTTGGGTGGCTACTTCAAAAGTGCAGTCTATCTCTCTGGAGGAGTGTCCTTGTTGGGTGAAGGCCTTTTTGAGATTTATGAGGTGACTAGCCAATTGCTTATCAAGAATGACCAGGGGAGCGAGGGAAAGGGCTGGGATGGAGTGCTGCCACTTAACACCCCATGCTGCCACTGTTCTGCCTCTTGCAGGGAGCGAGGTAGGGGAGCTGACGCCCCCCCACCCTTTGTCCAGTCCTTGGTGCAGCTTTGCAATCATGGTGGTGTTCCCCCATACTTGGAGCACTCTCATTGGCTATTTCTGTCAGCCAATCAGAGCATGACTAAAGTGTTATGGACAGACAGACAGGCGGACTTAGGCTTTTATAATATTAGAATGGTCACGGGTATTCTTCTCAGTGCAAATTCAGTGGTGTTGGAAGGTGTGGCTGTATATTACAGCTTTGTGCTCTACTGAGCATTCTGCTTTCCAAGAATTGGTATAGTTTAGCCAGAAATACAACAAAACAGGTCAACATTGGTTCCTTTCTGCACTGAGGACCATCACTGTGAAGAACACAGCACCTAGGGAGGAAGAACCAGCAGCTTACCTACAGGCTGGGGAACTCCCTTCTAGTCAGCACAGAGGCAGAAAAGGATCTTGGAGTCATTATTGATTCCAAAATGAACATGGGCCGCCAATGTGGGGATGCAGTCAGGAAGGCTAACCGCACCTTGTCATGCATCCACAGATGCATCACGAGCAGGTCCAAGGAGGTGATCCTCCCCCTTTATATGACATTGGTCAGGTCGCAGTTGGAGTACTGCATCCAGTTTTGGGTGCTGCACTTCAGGAGGGATGTGGCCATCACTGAGAGGGTGCAGAGGAGGGCCACTCACATGATCAGGGGGCAGCAGGGCAGGCCCTATAAGGGGAGGCTAAGGGACCTGAACCTGTTCAGCCTCCACAAGAGAAGGCTGAGAGGGGATCTGGTGGCTGTCTACAAACTTGCCAAGGGGGACCAGCAGGCTATGGGAGAGTTTCTGTTCCCCTGAGCACTACCAGGAGTAACAAGGAATAATGGCCATAAGTTGACTGAGAGTCGATTCAGACTAGACATCAGGAAGCACTACTTCATAGTCAGGGCAGCTAGGATCTGGAACCAACTTCCAAGGGAAGTGGTGCTCGCTCCTACCTTGGGGCTCTTCAAAAGGAGGCTGGATAATCACCTTGCTGGAGTCATTTGACCCCAGCATTCTTTCCTGCCCTGGCAGGGGGTCGGACTTGATGATCTGCTCAGGTCCCTTCTGACCCTACCAACTATGAAACTATGAAACACCCTTTTTGCTTCTATTCTGGGCTAACTAAATGTCAGAAAATAAAGCAACACAGCTGCTTTAGAGCAGTCTGAATACATCCTCAGGCAGAGGGCCTAAGACCAGCACTGGTGGTATGTTCAGGGCCACTCTAATGTAGCTATATTGGCTGAAATGCAGACTTGGAGCAAGTGGTTGATTCCTGCTTCAAGCAGTGCTCTTGGGTGCAGCAT
>NW_005842099.1:1194438-1238945 GCF_000455745.1 Alligator sinensis | reverse complement strand
AGAGTGTCATCGTGCTCTTTATCCAAATTCTTGTCCCTACCCTTTGTGCAATCCCACACCCAAAACTAACTTGTATTTTTCTTGGGAAAGTTCAGTGACCCCTAGAAACAGCCCAAACTTTTTCATTTGAGGAGCACATGGCCTGGATATATGACCCATTCACATCAGTGTTATTAGCCTTTACACCTGTAGAAATAAGGAAAAGGCACATGGTGTACAGCCATGCAGTTTAATTTATTCAAATCTGGTGTAAAAAAATTCTGGGAAAAGCTAGGGGTAGAGCTGCAAACATTTAAAATATGGCAGCATGAGTGCTGTTTCCTACTTACCATGTAGTGGTGAGGCACTGTAATAGCAACTAATGTATGCAGCTGCACCAGGACAGCTTGGTCATCTCTCCGCTCTGGACTGTGCTGTAATTTACTTCAGTGTACTGAGCAGATATATATTACTCTAGTATAAAGATGTTGTGTGTCCATGCCCTCTCACTCTTATAAATACATACCATCCTACTGAGCCCTCTGGAAAAGAACTTGATTCTAGCTGAAAGGAAGAGTTGATTTGTGAGATAACTATACTGCACATACCGACACGTGGTCATGTTCATTAACGTATTTTTCATCTTATGCTCTGGAGGATCTGCATTTACTCATCTCTTTTTAGGTGATCAGTAAAGCTTACACTGGAACTTCCCTTTTTCACTGTCTTACAGTGTCCTAAAAATATTACTTTTTTTGGATGAAATGCATGTGACTGGTGTCGGACTAAAGGTGAATTCATCTGCAAAATCCAGTCTCACATATTTGAGTTATGCAAACAAAGAAGGAAAACATTCTGTACTTTTTGAACAAATTATGATTCTTGTTTACATTGCATGGGTTGGGGAGCCCTATGGAAGTCAATCACAAAATTTCCATTGACTTCAATGAGGCCAAGATCATATTCCTGCTTCTTTCTCAGCCCATTGACTTCAGCGTTGAGAAAACTCAGAGCTTGTCTATAGCACATGCATGTTGTACCTTGGGGCATTTACAAACATACGCTTAGACCTGTTTCCAAATGGTAAAGCCTGTCATATTCTAACAGGATGTATGCACAAGCTGGGAGTTATACAAGCATAACAGAAGAGCTCTAATTTGAACCCTGGATGGTGGGGTGGGACTTGGAGTGCTGCTATGACATAATCACCACCCATTTATTTCCTTGTATGCCAAATACTGGAAATATAGCCAGCTTAAAGAGGCCTTGAGAACATGTTAATAATCATGACCAAGCCTGAGAGCAATGCTAAAACACATGCAGTGGCTGGCAACCTGTGGCCAAGAATGGACTCAACAATGAAGACATTGGATCTGGCCTGCAAAGTTTTGATCTATTCCGCTTTTTTTTTTAATGGTGCACCAATCCCCTGCCATCACCCCAGCCACCAGATCCGTTCTGCCTTTTACTGATGGCCAGTTGATCCCTGGTTGCCACTCCAGCTGTCCCTGCTCTGAGTAAAGGGCTACTCTCTCACCTCCTCAATGCAGCTTCTGTTTACCTTCACTACTCCAAATCCTTCCCCCTATGCACATTTTTGGTGGCATATTTTTCAGTAGAGGCTGTGTTAAGGGTGGCAAGAGAGCAGTCCTCTGCATAGAGCAGGGACAGCTGAAGCAGCAGTGGGAAAAGCAGCTGGGGAAACACTGGCTGTTGTTAGAAAAGGTTGCCAACCCCTGATACTCAGGATTGCTCTTGGGCAGCTAAATTAGCTCATATCTGGGGTTTGGTGTGTGTAGCAGGAGCATTTCACAGGATCACTGTCAGGTGTAGCTTGGAAGTGGCCCAGCCAAGCTCACGGTATCTCCCAGTCAAAGGTTTAGCTCCTTAAGGGAGCCAACTTTCAGGAAACAGAGATATTGTTTTGTAAAAACACCGCTTTGATTTCAGAGAATACAGAATGTAAAACCAATCTAAAGATGGTAAGAGCAGAAGAGGTCACTCAGGTCTTTCTTTCTGACAGCCTCTTCTCTAGTTCAGTGGTTCGCAAAACCACATCTCTTTACTAAAATCTCATCCGGTTTGTCTCTGTATGTGAAATGAAGCTGCCTCTATCTGCTCCCTTGGGAGCCTATGCTGCTACCTAATTGCTGTTCCTTCTAAGAACTTTCTCCTAATGTATCCTTAACCTTTTCTGCCTGCAGCTTCAGGCCATTGCTCCTTTTCCTACTATCTTTTGCAAATGTGAATAATTGCCTTTCTATATTAATATTAGCTTGAAGGAGTTTCTAGAGTATGGTCATGTTCCTCCTGAGGCTTCTGTTTTATAGGGCTATGTAAATTTACTCTTCTCCTATGCCTTAGCCTTGTGCCATTTTTCTTTTCTTTCCTTTTTTTTTTTAGCTTTAATTCTGTGTAGTTTTTCATATTCCTCCTAAACTCCGTGTACTGAAAACATAATCACAGGAGTCTAGGTGCAGTCACCTTTACCAGAACAGAGGTGATGCTGTTGCTGCTAACGATGATGAACTTCACAGGGTTCCAACTGGGGGTTGGTTTGCTTCCAAAATTTTAGATTACTTTGAATTTGCATAATTGGACTGGAAATCTTATTATTACAGTCTCTGCACCATGCTAACTCTTTGACTTTCAGACCAGGTATATTATAGCCATAAGCATGAGGTACTGCACACAGAATAATTAAGCTGAACCAAGAAGATACAGTTTTTTTTGGAAAGAGCCAGTTTGTTCCAACCAAAGCTTTTTATTAAAACATCTTAGGTTTGATGATCCTTTGCCAAATTTAAAGCTGGGTTTCTGGAAGTTACAGGTGTATGGGTGCATCTAAATATGACAATACAATGCAATAAACTCTGGTGCAGTTTGTGTTGGAGTCTACTGCTCCCAGGCATAGCGTTTACACATGTGCCCAGGACCACAGCACTTTGAGCCTGGAAGGGAGCAGCCCCAGCTGGCAGAGGATCCAGGGGGTCAGTCTGCCAACCCAGAGCTGCTCCCCTACCCCCAGCTCAATGTGCTGCAGAGAGACTGGCTGGAACATAAGGTTGACAGCTGTCAGGCAGTACTAGCACTGTAGCACCCTCATGCCCCAACCAGTCACCTCACTGTCTACATGTGTATTTCGCTGCACGTAACTACTTTGCTGTAGGATTGTACTTGTGTCAGGCAGCACCACCCTACAGTGGAGTTTACTGAGGCCTAATAGTACAGCACGTACACACGGTGATGCTTTACTATGGAGCTAATTAGTCAGCTCCACAGTAAAGTGTCTTATGTAGATGCATCCTATGACAGGCAGATTTGCCTTGGAGGGTATGCACCCTGGAAGTTCAGGATCTGCAGCTTTGGTAGATCCACCCAAGGCGGTCTGTCAAGGACCTGAAGATCTTCAAAGCACTGGGTTTCTAGCACTCAGGTAATTAGCCTGGCGAATCTGCCCCAGAGACACATATTTGGACAGAGGGCCTATGTTTCAGTGCTTATGAAATAATTTTTTTCTTGTTATTTGTGAATCAGGTATGATTAAAATATTTTAACTTTCATTTTCCAAACTGAAATTTTGAAATGACCTAAAAGCCTTGCTTTTTGAGAAGCCTACAGATAGAGTTGTACTATCTCTATTGCTCTAACTTCCATGAGAAACAGGTTATTTATTATTTTCTGAACTGTTACAAGATAGACCTTTGCATTCACTCTTAGGCATATATGCTAGGAGTAGGAAGACATAATTTTTATATGATGATGTCATGTTGCACAGGCAAGGAATCAAACTGGTGCCTTGATTTAGGTATTGCTGCATCTAACTTCTCAGCATCTGCCCCAGGAGGGTATTTCTAAAGGACCTTGTTAGGTGCCTAGGGACCCTGACACATGTTACATTAAAGACATGATTAATAGGTTAATCACACCTTAAATCAGGGGTGGGCAAAATATGGCCTGCGGGTTGGATCTAGCCCACCAGGCCATTCTATCTGGCCCACAGGGCCCCTAAAAATTTAGAAAATTAATATTTATCTGCCCCTGGCTGCTTGTCAAAGATGACAGGGTGCCAGTGGCAGCATGACCCAGGGGGAGCCAGCAGCAAGACACAGTAGCGTCAGCAGCAAAGCCTGTCCCACCCCCAGTCCCCAACTGGAAGCTTCTGCTGAGAGGCTTCTCACCTGGGACCCTGTGGCTGTTCTCCTGTCCTCCCTCCACCCAAGAGGGAAACTGAGATAAGAACAGGAAGAGAGAGGTGGGTGGGGGAGGATTGCCAGCACAGCTGGAGCCAGCCTGGCCTGGCCACCGTGGTTCTCAGCTGGCTCCTGCTGTACCATGTGGTCCTGGCCATGCAGCTGGAAATCATGCACTGCCAGCCAGGCTGGGCTGGCTCCTGCATGATAGACTTCTGGGCTGCATGGCTGGAACTGCATGGCACAGCAGGAGCCAGCCGGGAACCTCAGGGGCCTGGCTGGGCCAGCTCGATCTGGCTCCTGTTGCACCCTGCAGTCCCAACTATGCATCTGGGAACTGTGCGTTTGTGGAACAGCTGGTGGGCAGGGGGAGTGGTGGCAGCAGGCAGGGAAGGAAGGGAAGGGAAGCAGCTAGGGAAGGGCAGTAGGAGCAGTGGCAGGTTGGGGGGAAGTGACAGTGAGCATGTGTGCATGGCCCATGCCAGTGCCCTGGGGCCTGGGCCGGCAGGAGTCCAGGGCAAGGCAGCAAGAGTGTGCAGCCGAGGCTGGCAGGAGCTCTATGGAGCCGGGCCAGCTCCATCACTCTCCCTGCCCAGCCTGGCCAAATACTGTCCTGGGGCTTGCCAGGACTGTGCACACTGGGGGTCTCCACCTGCCATAGGCCATGAGCACCACATGCACATGCATCCATACCCCCCATGCACATCCCACACTCACACCCCCTCATGCACCCCAGCCACCCTCCTTCCACATCTATTTATCCCCCCACAAACCCTACACACACAGACACACCCTCCCCCACATGCCACACACACACACAGTCACAGCCCCCCACAAACCCTGTACCCCCCATCCATACCCTCCACATCCCTCCGTAACCCCACACAATATACAAAAGTAAAACTTAATTTTAAGCTATTATGCAATCACCTCTATGTGCACTATACAAAAACATCAATCAGGACAACATATTTTTTTTTTAAATCAAATTCATGTATGTTGTTTTATTTTTAAAATATAATTTGTTTTTTTTTCCAGTTCCAAGATGGCAAAGCCCCTAGCCAAAAGAAGTACTTCTGGGGGCAAGAGGAGAGACTTTCAGTGGCAAGGGTTAGGGGGTGGGGCATCCAGTTCCAAGATGATGACCAGGGGGCAGAGCACCTGTCAAGGGGTGGGGCTACCTTTGCGGCCTTTGACAGCTCACCAAAACTTGTTAAGAGCCCCTCCGCCCAAAACAATTATACACCCCTGCCTTAAATAGTAACCCAGCCACACATGCAAGTCAATTTAAGGCATGATAATAAAATAAATGAGCCACAAAGTTATTTCATGTATAATGTGTGACAATTTCACAGCTCATTTGTATTGTGCCTTAAAAAGTGAATGTGCAGTTGGTTGGGATCTGTCATTTCCCACCCCAACCCCTCATGTCATCCACATGACAGATCCTGATACTCATCTGAGTGTTAGGATCCAGCATGGGGCAAGCCCTAGGACACAATCTCTAGCAAAACCAGTCCCTGGACCAGCTGGGCAGCACACAGGATTTTTACAGGTCCTGGAGTCCTTTTATTAATTTTGCCAAAGACTATGTCCCAGACCCTGGGGCTGCCTCGTGCTGGATCCTGCCTGAGCTGGGCAGCCGACAGGGTTATTCCAGGTCCCTGTATTCCAGGAGCTGTAAAAACCCCATATTCTGCCCAGCTGGTCACCACATACAGTTTTGAGGTCTTGGAGCATGGGGACCCTGGGACTGAGCTGACGGGTGAAACCCAGGTCCCCGTGCTGAACCTGTTCCTTGGATTTGATCTATCTACTAGTGTGTCTTTAAAAGAAGGGGCAGAGAGTATGCCCAGCCCAGCCCAGCCCATATCCTGGTGGCAAAGAAGTGGGAAATGGAGGGTGAGCTAGAACTCAGGTCCCCCGTTTCCCAGAAAAGTGCCTCAGTAACAAACTGTTGGGCAACCCACCACTTTTCTGTGTTGAATTCAGTGCTGTTGATAGGAGTGAGTTGTAGGTTTTGGCCATTAAACACTGTGGCTTTCCCTTCAGACTGATGTGGAGCTTGGCTGCTTCCCAGGCCACTTTAAATCACTGCAAAGAAGGTAGGAGATACTTAGTTGCTGATGGCAGTGCTTCTGGCCATTTTTGTACAGGTGTGCATGCTGAAATAAGGCTGCTTGGGGACCCTAGCAATCCCAAATTAAGGTTTGTAAAGCATTTAGGTGTATAAAATGTTATTAGGGTAGTTTTGACCTCAGGCCGAATTACATGGCCTCTTAGGACTCAGGGGGTCTAACTCCTGCATAAATCCCAGAAATATGCCTATCACTTGGCTCACAGATAATTAAAAGTTTTATTTGAAGAGGCCCTAAACATATTGTTTTTCCTAGGTAATGCTGAAAATAAGAAAGGGAAGAAGAAGAACCCTTTTGGGAATGTCTAATGAAAAGAAACTGAAGTAGGTTACAAATACTTTTTGAAAGGTAAAACTCCTTAATGCTATAAAATTCAGTGAGCTACTTACCTCTAACAGAAAACATTTGATTAATATTTCGTGAAAGCTACAGGTTTTAAACTTAATGGTTCTGAAATATAAAGTTGATGCTCTTATTCAATAAATGAAATAGGCTCTGGTAAGAAGCTGTGGAAACATACCAATTTAAAATTATCTACTTGTGGGCTCCCATATTGTTCTCAGAATACATTAGAAATCCATTGAAAAACATAAGAAGCATACATGTATAAAAAGATAAGATCTCTAGAAGGTCTTCTCCCTGTTAAAGTCAGTACTTAGTTCATGGAGAAACTGAATGGGAAATTACAGACAAACAACTTACTTTATGAATATTTAAAATAAACAATTGCATATAACTATTGGTTATAAAGAAGGATTATTTTCATTTTCAGGGAGATACCAGTTATGTGGCAGTAATTACAAAAACAAATAAATCCACTTTCTTTTAACATTGAACAATGAACTTTATTAGAGTCAGCAAAACAATAGAGTAGGTTTTCCTTTTTTTCACAGAAATGTAATGCAATGGATGTTTATTTGGGGGGGGGGGGGGTTTCCACTTACATCTCCATATGACATTTTCCCTTTTCTCTTTCTAACTTTTCAAAAATTCCACATTTTTTTTAAAAATAAGGGCATGGAAAAAGGAAATAAAAATGAAATCCTTTGTTATTCTTTCTATTGCAATTAGTAGCAAAAGGCCAAAAGTATTGAAAATTTTGAAAACTGAAAACTTAACATTTTTAAAAATCACAAAAATATTTCAATTCTCAAAAAGTGTAACTTCAACATTTTAAATTGTTGGTAACATTATTTTTTCCTTTTATTTAAATGTTTTACTTATTTAATACTATCTCAAAAAGATGCTCTGTCTCAGTCTGCTTCTTACTCTGATTCAAAGCAGTCCTTCTGCTAACACCGCCTTTACTCCTTCCCTGCCTGCCTTTGTGTTCCAGAGTTAAAGAAAGAGCTATCCTACTGTCTTTTTGCCACCTTCCCTTGCCCTACTACTCCCATCTTTTTTTTCTGTATACACTTTAAAAAGGAATAGGAAATCTAGATGAGTCATCATTTTGCAGTCATCCAAATCTGGTTACCTGGCCTTTGAAGGTGCTTTTTCCTATTGATTCACGTCTGATTATCAGTGTCCCCAAAGTTATCTAAGTATCTGTTTGATAAGTACAGAACACTTTTCAATTGCTACTTTTCATTAAGAATTACTCCCTTTCACTAAGACTCTGGCACAAATACCATTGCTGTTAGGGTCATGCAACAATTGATTTGGATCTGAAACCAGCTGAAAAATGTCAACTTCTTCCTTTGTACTGAATACCTTGATTAGTCCAACCATGTGGAATCACTGTGTGCATCTGTATCTCTTGACAGCAGCTAGTGTTCAATACTTGTTTTCATCCAGTCCCTTTAGAGGTTGAGGTTTGGTAGGCTTAAAGGTGATTTCTGATGCTTAAAGAAGAAAGCCTGAGTGCTTAGATCTCATGTCTCTCAAGTGCCATGTCTTTAGGCAATTGAGTTGCTCTTGCTTTTAGTCACCGAGGGAAATATTTACCTGCTAGACTGGCAGCATTGTTCTGATCTATCAAGCTGTAAGCAACTATACACTATGCTGGCTGTGGTCACTCATGCAAAAGGCAGGGTAGAGATGCACCTTATATACTAGCTGAATCAGAGATGCATAAGCCTTAATGACACACAGCTCAGTTCATTAAATGCTATGAAAAGACATGAAGTGAGCAGGCTATAAAGTAGAAGAAATGATTTAAATACAGAAGACAGGGAAGAGGGAGGGAAAAGCAGGGGAGAAAGGAAGGAGAGAGGGCAGTGCTGAGAGAGGTGAGTTGGAGATAACAACAAAGCAATTAACCCATAGGGACATAAAAAGTTAATTCAGGTAATAAGGTAAGATCCTGCTTGGCAGGCCAGCCAGGCCTCTCTTGGTCTGCTATCCGGTACCATGTAAATCAGTACAGCCTATTCCATGGTTGGTTTGTCGAAGACTAAACCGATGCCCCCACCTGGGCTAGTCTGGTTGCGGAGTGTGTATGGACACCCAGCAGGACTAAAAGCAACACCATTCAAAGGGTGGATGAGCTCCCTGTGAGCCAACAGCCAACCATACCTGGAGAGGAGATGGGTGCTACCAGGTCACTTTGCTTGAAAAATCACCAACAATGCAAAGCAACTCAATTAACTCATATGGAGTAGAGGAGGGTTGTTACAGCATCTAAGATGCCTCAACAGTTGCAGCGGCCTCTGTGACTTGATGTGTTTAGATCCTGCATAACACAATCCAGTGTGTGGATGATTTCTTGGCCGACAGTTTTCCATTTGAGCCAATTTTTAAAATTCTGTTGGTTAAGAACAGCTATTCTGAGGTCAGTGATGGAATGTCCAAGGTTGTTGAAGTGTTTTGAATTTTATTATCCTGCCTTCTGCCTGGCATCAGATTAACACAGCTACCTGGCTCTGCTCATTGGTCACTTATATAGAGATTGCCCTATACTACAGCTATAGTAATAAAGAATCTTTTTGTGCAATAGTTTTCTCAGAAATCTTTCCATAAATCCATCCTTTTTGTATCGGTAGAAGGGAAAGTAGTAGTATCATTGACAGAATATTGTAACCAAAATCTAGAAAGCAAAAGGATTCAAATTGTAACCATCTTCCACTAGGTTGCAGTGAGAAAAAATGCCCTTCATTTCTTTTATGCCTACGTGTTTTGAGGATCTATTGAGAAGCAGAATTAAAAAAATTCTAAATAAATGGTCAACTGGGACCAGATGGGAACGTTTTTTTTTTTCTTCAAACAAATATAAGATTATCCTTTTGATAATCTAATCCTACTGTTGTGAAGGTGATTTGCTTGGAAAGACTTGTGTAACTCCAGGGTTTTTTTAAGTCCTGGCCTATACAGTCATGAAAACAACATTTGGCTCCACTTCCATTCTGTGACAGTACAATGTGTTACATATATATTACGAGCATATCATCCTGCAAGAACTACAAAGCCACAATATGACTGCCAGAGCGATCAGGCCATCAGATTCAGAGAAATGCCTTTTCACCACAGCAGAAGTCACAGTCTGGATGTGGTTTTCCCTGATAAGTGACTGGGTCACCCATGCTTTACAAATCTGTTACACTTTGTGATTTTGTATTAGCTCTGCTTTTTTTCATGCTGTTCTCTGTGCTTGGGGCATCTTCCCTCTCCCCACTTTCTAAAAATCCTTTCTCAAGCCTCCCTCTCATGACAAAGAAGCTCAAGTGCTTAATGAAATAAATCTCATGATTACTTAATATTGTATCTCATCTCCTCATGATACTGCCTCCCCTATGGTGAGTCATTGTCATGTATTT
Source organism: Alligator sinensis (assembly GCF_000455745.1). Taxonomy (NCBI): domain Eukaryota; kingdom Metazoa; phylum Chordata; order Crocodylia; family Alligatoridae; genus Alligator; species Alligator sinensis. Next base: position 1,228,880 of record NW_005842099.1, on the reverse strand, counting down.
CTGCTTTATTGTTTAAATTAGGGACCCGTCCTTTTATTTTGTCAGTAAAACATTTAGTATGCCCATGACACAGTTTAAAGATACAGTTATTCATATGAATAATAGAAGCATTTTTCACTTGTTTGGGATAATTGGGTTCACACTTCAGTATATCAGAACTGCAGTCAAGATGTCATGTAGCTTCCCTGTATATGAATCGCTACTTAATTTCTGAGAACTGTAAGAATCTGTATTCTGATGACACCAATATCTTTAGCTTTTTTCAGATAACCTGAAATGTCTTTCCTAACTCATCTTATACTAGTACAATATCTGTTTTAATTAGTCCAGTTTTCATTTTCTTCCAATTTGCTACACCCCAAAGTTACTTTATGTGTTTTGACTAAAGGATCTAAATCACTGCAGAATAAAGTTTACTCTGTCAGCTTTCTAATCTTTTACTCCCTCAAAGGGAACTATAGAACTCTTTCTTCTCATTACATGGATTAATACAGGGAGAACTCTTTAGCCTGATCATCTTAAATAAATTGAAAAACCTCAGTCTCACTTTTAAATTAATTAAATAGAAAGCCTGATACAAAAAGAGTCACCATCTCTGCACAAAGCTCACCTCTTGGTTTCTCAAAGTTCAATTTGACAAATTAATGATTAAACTCTCTTTTGTTGATTGTCTTGTAATCTCATTGTAAGTCTCCTAACCTCCAACTGCCTCATCTTGAGGTCTTTTGAATTCTTTGTTCTTCTCCATCTAAAAAAAAAAAAAAAGATGGCAAACTGAAGGGGACCTGCTTGTAGAGAGTAAAACTTTGTTGTATGATCAGGGTGAATGCTAATTGCCAATGTGTAACTGCTGCATCTAGTCAGACCATTCCTAGTACTCTTCACAGCTCACCTACATTTCCTTTTCTCAGTCATCCTTAGCATTAGTTTTATATTTCCTAACCTTTTTCCTTCTTCAGAATAATCAAAAATGAGAATGCCTGGTTCTTTCAATTTTTTTTTCTCTCTCATCTATTTTCACTGTTAACTCACCCTCAGACCTTTATATAACTTCATGGACATTAAGTAAAAGGACTGCCTTCTATCTGAAACCAGTTTTATATTGATATTGTAATAAAAATCATTTTGAAGAGTGGATTGTACTTTCTTGCTTTGGTAAAACCCTTCAGTCTGAAATGGAATAAGTTTGGAGATTTCAAAATGTATTTTTCTTTAAGAATGTGGCTATGCATGTCATGTCTGTGTATGTAGTGTGTGTTGAATATGAAAGAATGACAGACAGAAGTCCTCTGTTTATCAGCAAAGTAAGATCCTTTCAAGGAGTGGCAGGGCATGCTTTCCCAACAACCCCACTACTGTACTGTAACAGGGGAACCAAACCCTGTTATGGGGAAAAGGGGGCCAGAGAAGGAAAAGCTGCAGATTTGTAGAACCCCTTTAAGGCCAGAAGCCTTGTAGCCCGGAGGAGTGGAGGATTGTGTGCTGCAAGGAAAGACCACGCCAGAGTGGAGATCTTGCTACCAGGAGAGGCACCCAGCTGGACCAGACGGGGCAAGGTGCTTCCATAGGTGGGAGCCAGGCCCTGGGCTGTGGACTCACCCTTGCAAAGACCAGCCTGCAGTCAGTTGACTGCAGAACCCAGCAGCAAGAGGGGAGAAAGAGGTCAGTTACACCAGGGCCAGGGGAACAGAAAACCTGATCAGAGATGACCAGGCAGGAGTGGGATATAAACCCTCTTTGGTGCATAGGAGGAAGGCTGGCCCTGGCAGCGAAGGGAGATGGAGCCTTTCAGGAAGGCAAGAGTAGACACGCATCTAGCCAGGAGAGCTGCTGCCCAAGAGGAGAAACCTGTGTCAGCTGAGAGTGAGGGACCAAGTACCTGGGGATTACAATTACTAAGTGTTAGGGTGACAATATTTGGATCTTGAGGAGCACTGGATTTGCAGTGGAATAAAGGCTTTACTCTGTGTCTCAGCAAAGCTGCTGGCCACAAGGCAGAATGATATTTTAAAAGTAACATTGCAAGACACTTAGGCAAGCAGCGTCCTAACAATGTGGTAGTGTGTAGGATATGTGCTTCACTGTGTAAGGAGAACAGAATGCAGCCCACCATCTATCATCAGGAGATAAAGCAGAAGTAAGACCTTGTAGATGAAGAAGGAGTTGGCAAGAAACCACAATTGATTGAAAGAAGCCAGGTTCACTGTTTTACACATGCTCTCATAGCAAAAAGGCATGTAAATGAATGGAATGCATAGGCAATTTCATGCTAATGAAGTAAACAGTAAACAGAGGCGAGGCTTGAGATAGGAGGAGATATGGGTGGAACAAAGGAGGGGCAAAGGTGGAGTAAATGTTAATGAGGATAAGCCAAGGTCTATAAATATGGAAAAAAATTAATGTTCACTGCAGGTCCCCAGTTTGTTGGACCTTTACATGAAGCTGTCTCCATTCTGAATAAAGCTGTTGGCTAGCAATGTGTGCTGATGTTTTCTCCCTGTTTGCTCCCTGAGCAACTGGATCCCGAACAATTGGATCATCGCTTCCCTTGTCGTTGGGCGTTACGTCAGGGTCTAACACTAAGGACTTCTTTTTTTCACACCCCCTGCCCTTTTTCTGGTGCCTTGGGAGGCCTGGAAGGGGTGCGTGCAGAAAGCTTAGGACCATTCATGTTGACTCCACAGGAGCCCTGGGGTCTGAGTATACCCAAGAAGACAGTACTGTTTGTGTTGGCCCAGGAAGGGCCTGGGGGAGTGGGTGTTCCCTGAGGACCAAGGAGCATTCATGAGAGCCTGATGTGGGTCTGCTTTTCATTCCTTTTCTTTTTTTTTCTCTGCTCATGTTGGTGAACTGGGGTGGTTATGAGAGGAGGCATAGAAGCTGTAGAGCCGAGTAGTCAGCACCCTAGAATTCCCTCTGTGTTTTTTTTCCTGTTTCCTCTTTTTTATTTCTTTTGTTGGTTTTGGAGTGGGAAGCAGGTAAAAGCCCTTTTTCAGGTGAGAGACCTGGGAGAGGGTCTGCGCCCAGATGGGTCAGGGTTCTGACTAAATTAAAGTGGGCCAGAGTCTAAAAGGGCCTGAATCTAACCTACAGCCAGGGAGGAGGTAAGAGAAAGAAAGGAGGACATATTCCTGAACTGCCCAGTCAGACCCATGACTGGGAAAAGAGTAGGAGGAAGCAAAACACCTAAAAGACTGAGGCTTCGGTTCCCTAAAGGCAGACTCCTGGAACAATATCTCAATTACTGCACTAAGATGTGGCAGGCAGGAGAGAAAGTAGGCATCTAGGTGCAGCCCAACCATCTGGGGGTACCCAGAAGCCCCTGGAGGGTCCACCCTATTCCTGTACATGTGCCTCAACCCTGACATTGGAAACACCACTTCAAAATGTGATAATTCAATCTCTATTCAATCTCTGAGCTTTTCTGCTGAGACTAGTGCTAATTGTAACTGAGGGTTTGTTTTTTTTTAATGCAGATGTTTATCCACTATGAAAAGGTTTGAGACAACTGACTCATTTCTCATAGGCCACCAAACACATGGTTAATCAGTGCATACTTAATATTAACATGTATAGATTTGATTCATAATCCCTCAATAGGATCACTAATCTATTGGACTACTAGTTTTCCAGTGCAAGAATTATCTTTATCATTTATACAGAATTTTCTAGGGACATGGCTTGTGGTGAATTTTATTATTTAGAATCTGGTACCTGAAGTAAAAAAAATCAGTAAATCCACTCTCTCACATGAAGGAAATGACCTCTGTTGAAAAATGAACTGGGTAATCATTGTAAACATGTCCCAGTTAAATTCTGTATAGACTGATTCAGGTGACAACATCCTTTCAGATTACCTCTCTATAGCACCCAAACTCCAGTAATCTTGTTGCTTCTTATACTATATTAGTCCGTGTTTCTAATCTCTTATGTGTTATTGTTAATTACATATTTTTAATGACTTTAAAAAGGGAGGGGAGCTACTGCTCAGGAGTGTGAAGCCCCTAAGAGCTAGCTGTTAGGTCTGCATGATCCTGTGGCAATAAAAGTGAGTTAAATTGTCATAACCTGGACCCCAAATGAAGCAAGGTTAATACTGGAATAGTGGTTTTGCTATACTGTATCACTACAGATACATGTAGACACAACAAGTTGCATCCTAACAGCTTATATTGATAGCCTTGGATATGATTGTTACATGCAAATATACCCTATATCAGGGGTTCCCAAACTGATATGTGTACCTCTGGGCTTAAGCAAGACATCTCTGGGGGTACATGGGTGAAACTGTGTAACGGCAGATTTAATTTTTATGATAATATAGACATTTAAGGGGTTAAAATATAAAATGTATGCTGATGGGTACGTGGGCAGCTGGTAAATCTGGAAGGGCATATGCAATATGAAAAAGTTTGGGAACCTCTGCCCTATATCAAAGGGCACTCAAGTAAAACTGGTATAAGCGAAATAGGAATCGGACTCTTAGTGAAACATGCTGGTTTATTTAGGATTGCCCGTCTTCATCTTCAGATGCACAGGAGAGGAGGTTTCACGAAAAAACCAGAAAATTAACAACCTGAAACGATGTTATTGTGTGTTACCTTCCACAGGACATGCAATACATGTTCTTATAAAACATACTTAAGAGAACAGATTCAGTGTTTCATAAAGGATTATCTGAATCACTACTAATTTGCAATTGCATTTGTCGTAGTTTGTTAATTTATATTGCGCTACTTCCCAAAATATTTCAGGGGGGTTTCAAATACAGAAGCAGATACTATCCCCATCCCTGAAAGCATATAAATTAGAAATGAAAGGTCTGACCTTCCGCTGGGGTAAACTGACGGAGCTCTAATGACCTCAGTGAAGCTTGGCTAATAACATCAGCTGGACATCCGGCACAAAGTATTTAAATTTAATCAGTCATTTGATGGGGGAAATGTATGCATGAAATAATTAGGAACATTGGCTTTAAGTTCACTGCAAGAGGATCAGGGACTGGATTATCCTGTGTACTAAGGTAAACTTTCATTGAGAGCAGATTCCTGTTCCAGGCTTCTTTAGTTAAGGATATTTATGTGGTAAATAATGTGACAACAGAGAGAGAATTGTTTGCTTTGACAGCTTCTGGTTCCTTATTAGTAATCTGTTTTGCGCTACTAAATCTTCTGGGGAGTTTCTTTTTCTTTTCCTAATGGATCTTCATCTTCTGAAGATGTAAGCCATTATTTGATGTAAAGATGTAAATTTAAAAAAATTAAAAAGTTGGCAGATGGTTGAATAAACCTCCAGTGAGTGCTGAAAGACTAGCATTGTCAGCTCAGGTTGTGTATGTGATGCCCTTAGGGAAACAGGAACTTCTTGGCACTTCCCAGTATATGTCATTTATATTTCATTACAGGGGAAGGGAAAAACTAGGATCCTTAGGGAAAAATCCTCCTACCTATTCAACATCATTTTTGAGCTAGCCATTTGATTTTAAGAATTACACACCCCTGCCATGAAATGTTATGGGAAGTTTAAAAACGCAGATAGGTGAGAGATTTTTTTCTTGCTTGCATTTCATATTCGTTTAGAATAATGTCTATAGAATCCTACTATGTTTCTACAGAGCTCTACTAGGTTGTATTAATGATGTTGCACAAGACATTGTTGAGACCTCATACCTCATCTGGAATACTGTGTGTAACTCAATAATGTGTACCCATGTTCAAGAAAGATGAATTCAAAGAGGAACAGATGTTAAAAAGAGATAGCAGTATGAATAAGGAATGATGAGCCAATCCTACAAGAGGAAATGAGAGGAGCTTTGCTTGTTTATGTTCAGCAAAATGAATTTGAGCTGAGAGGTGTTATGACTGCTTTTTATCAGTATATATCGGAGAGGTAAACAGAAACAGAGACTTTGTGAATGCATTCATGTCTAGCAGTGGCAGGTTTCCATCTCTAGAAATGATTTTGAGAGTGGGAGCAGTACAGGTGTTCAACCTGCAACCTCCGCCTCTCCTGCTCCTCATGCCTTCCCAACACCAGGCTGATTCTGGTCTGGGGAAAGAACGAGCTGCTGCAGGCCTCTCATTCCCAAACTTTCAAAGTTTGCAGAAGATACAAAGTGTGAGGGGTTGGAATCACTTTGGAAGGTAGGAATAGAATTAAAATAGATCTCAATAAATTAGAGAACTAGGCTACAGGCAAAAAAGTTCAACAAAGGTATATGTAAGATTCTACACAGAAGAAAGAAAAAAACCAAATGCACAAATATCAGATAGGGGAATAACTGCCTAGGCAACAGCACTACTGAGAAAGATCTGAAGATTAAGCTACCACAAAAGAGTAAATGCAATTTTGGCCTACACTAACAGATGTATTGTATGCAAGACATGACTTGCATGGGACTGGAGTAGCATGGCAAACCCCCCTGCCCACTTCTCACACTGGGAAGTCTGGTGTGGGAGGAGTTGCAGGGGAACAGCTACTAGTTGTTCCTCCCCTCCCAACCCTTCCCTGTACAGGAGGGGCAGGAGTAGATGCCCCCCTATGCCTTCTCTGGACAAAGGTACCTCTCATCTCTGGAATACATGGAAGCCTTTCCCTGTGGCTCCACTCCTCCTGGTCCCTGGGAGGAGTTAAGTCATGAGAAAGTCTATTTTCTGCCAACAGAAACTCCCCAGAGAGAAACTCGTACATGGTTGGAGTATGGGTTTGGTTTTTTTTCTTGGAACCATTGTCTTTGCTTTGGGAGAAAAAGGTGGAATTGTGCACACTTGTGGTTTGTATCGGGAGAGCGGTGATTCTCCTTGTAGAAACAGAATATTTGCACATGGCTAGAGAAGAGCTATATGAGTTAAAGGACAATGATGGTACCCTAATAAATGTGTATAGAGTGGCCATCAACAAATTTAGGGGAGAATTTAGAAGACAATTCTTAGGAGTTGCATTCTGTAACAGTCTTCCAGGAATTTGTGCGTGTGCGTGGGCATGTGCGTGTGGTGGAGGAAGCTGCTTCTAAGATGAAGTTTGATACATGTATAAAAAGGATTATATGATGTGTTGTCTTTCAGTAGAGTGCACTGGATTTGACAACCCAGTAGGTCCTACCCAGTCCTACATTCCTTTCTTCTTATGAAGGTGTCCTACATATTAATCCTATAGACTTCTTCCTTCAAAAAATGCTACGACACTTTTTTTCTTAAATTTGAATTAAATGGTTACTATTTATTTTCCACTCTTTGGCTAAGTAGACATTCAAAAAGCCCTAGGCGGAATCAATCTAAGTTACGTGGTTTGCTGTAAGCAGAGTAGTTTAGATTGGTGTACAGAACACACATTTGCCCTTTGGTGGGGGGGTAAGGGGAGGGCAAATCTTAAACTGGGTCCAGCTATATTTAAGCCAGTCTGTGTGCCAAACTTCTGTTCTGTTATAGGTATAGACTGCTTTTGTGTGCCAAACTTCTGTTCTGTTATGGATATAGACCAGTTTCCAATCACTTATACTGGTAGAAGTGTAATACCTGTATGTGGCCTTTGGTAGTTCCAGCTTCCAGGAGGCATCAGTGTCACAGCTGCACCAACATCTTCACTTGAGATTTTTCACTATTTATTTTCCAGCTTGACAGGTACAGATAATGAACTAAACTTTTAGGTTCTGATCAGAAAAGTAGTAGTCAATATTTTGGACTTTGCCCATAACTACCTAACATACAATACTCTTTATTGGAACATTGTGTAAGTATTTTATAAAATGATTCAGTTGGAAGGAAAATAAAGTTCCATCTAGTTCAACTTCCTGAACAGATTCTGGATGCATTATTTCTAAACAGTCTCAGATAGTTGCCTATCTGGCCGCTCTTTAAAAACTTCCACTGAAACCTGTTCCACTGTCCTACTGTTCTTACAGCTGGGGACCGTTTTTCCCCCTGAAAGTTAATCTTCTTTGTTGAAGTTTAAACCACTTACTTTATGACCTGTTCTTTGTAATATGGAGGAGAGTTGTTCTCCCTTTATGGAAGCTTTTCAAACATTTGAAGAATAGTGTCATTTCCCTCCTACCCTCCCTTAATCTGCTTTAATTTAGATTAAACGTATCTAGCTCTTTAAACCTTTCCTTGTGGAGCTTGTATTCAGACTCCTTTATCATCTTTGTCATTCACCTCTAGATTTTCTCCAATTTCTCTACCTCCTTAAAATGTAGAGCCCAGAACCAGACACAATACTCCAGCTGAAGCCTAACCAGTGATGAACAGTGTGGTATTTATCACATTCATGTCTTGCATACAATACTTCTGTTACTGTAGGGCAAAATTGCATTTACTCTTTTGTGGTAGCCTAGCCCTCAGATCTTTCTTGGTAGTGATGCTGCCTAGGCAGTTATTCCCCTATCTGATATTTGTGCATGTTTTTCTTCCTTTTGTGTAGAATCTTTGTTGAACTTTTTTGTCTGTAGCCTAGTTCTCTAAATTATAAGATCTATTTTAATCGATTCCTATCTTCCAAAGTGATCCCAAACCCTCACACTTTGTATCTTTTGGAAACTTGATAAGTAAGATCCTTATTTCTTTTTCTAGGTCATTAATGGAAGTAATGAATAAAACAGTACTGAACCCAGAACAAATCCCTGTATAAACCCAGATGAGACCTCTTGCCATTCTGACATCAATCCATTTATCCTTTTTTGCAGTTATTCTATTAATTATATTTTCCAACTAATGCTAATTTTATCTATCCCACCTTCTTCTGTTTACTTATGAGAATTTCATGTGGGACAGTGGGACTATGTCAAAAGTTTTACTGAACTCCTGGCATATTATGCCCACTCATATTATGCATATTATGTGTTTCCTTCATTCACAAAATTAGTTTATCTTGCCAAAGAATAAATCAGGTTGGTTTGGCATGACTTGTTCTTAACAAATCCATGACGGCTTTTTGTGTTCACCACTAGATGTTTAACACATTAAAGATTTATAACATGGTACCTGCTTGTGATCGTCTTTGATCAGCTGTCTTCTCCAGCTGTTTACAAATCTAGTTTTATAAATTTCCTTACTAGCTTTTGAGGTATTGAAGTTAAGCTGACTGGATGATAACTCTTTAGGTCCTCCATTTCCCCCTTTTTTTAAAGATGGGTACTCAGTCTGCTGGGGTCCTTGCCTGTCTTCCATGAATTCATAAATATCAGTGCTAATGGCTCTGAGATTTCTTCAGCTCCCTGGGATGATTTTGTCAGGCCATGATTATTTAAATTTATTCAAACATGTCAAAGGCATTCTAATTCTACTGTATTTTTTTACTTGTTTTGATCTTCAGCCTTTCCTTTCCTCTGTTTATATCAAGTTTGTTAGCTACCTGATTATAGTGGTTCTGGTTTTTATTTTTGTTCTTTGTGAAGACCAAGGCAGAAGAACTTTGCAGCTCTAATTCCTTTGCACCTGTTTTAATAGCTCTCTGGTGGAACCTCAGTTTCCCTGGTTTGTGCTTTGTGTCTGATTATATCTGTAGAACCTCCTCTTGTGGCCTTTAACATCCCTTGCAAGTAGTATCTCTTTTTTTGGTTTTTCCTTTTCTGATTTTGTCCCTACTCATTCTTGCTTTTTCTTAATATACTTTCTTAGTGACTTGCACATCCTTCCATTTTCTGTGTTTCTTAATGTTGAAGTGGCTAAGGATCTCTTGGGATAGCTACACCGATCTCCTGAAGTTCTCTTTGTCCTTCTGCTGCATTGGAATCGGTGGTTGTTGAACTTCCAATACTACAACTTTTGGAACTGCTAGTCCTTCTGGGCTCCTTTATCCTTTAATTTGTCCATCGTGGAACCTTACTGACTTTCTTTGAGTAGATTGTGACCTGCTCTTTTGAAATACAATGTCTTTGTTTTTGGTACTTTTATGTCTTCTTTTCTTAGAAGCATACACTTTACCGTTTCATGATGACTTTCTCTCAAGTCTCTGATCACCTTCACCCTTCTATCTCCTTATGCTACAATGTGGTTTCCCGGCCCATCTTCAGAACTAAGCCTCTTCTCCACAACCCCTCTTTCCTTGTTCTTAGTTGTGCCACAGTTGGTGGGTTTTCTTTCCCATTCCTCATAGGACCTAAAGTAAAGCGCTTTTCAGCAGCTTAGTTAGGCAGAGACCAAGGATGCTCTTCGCAACCTTTGTCCAATGGATCCCAGCTGGACAACAGTCCTTTTTCCTGGCACATCAACCCCCTGCCAAAGAGTCCACAGCTTTCTCATCAACACCACCTTCTGAGCCACAGGATTATTTCCAGAATGTGACAGCCTTTACCTTCAGTGACAAGAATTAATGACAACACTGTCTGTATCCCAAGTCCCTTTTCCCTCCCAGTCAGAGACTAATTGTCTTTTCTGATCTGTTTATAGTAATTCTTGGCAGCCTGGTTGATGCTCACATGTGGATGAGCAGAAAGAAGTTGGGTTCCGAGGAATAGATGATTTCCAGCAATCTCTCTGCTGTATCCTCATTTTGGACTATGGACATGGAGCACACTTTACAAGTCTTCTTCCTATTAGAACACCTAACTGATGTAAAAGGTTTGCAATCAGTAATTTCATTTTGTTTCACATGTTTGTTTGCTGCAGCTTCCCTGGGGAGGACAGAAATAAGCTTTGGTGCTAGAACCTGAGTTGTTTTAGTGCAGGGGAATATGTCAGTAGCCCTGAATCCTTTGAGAACATTATTGCTGGCAGAAACATTAGTATGCTATGATCATTATTTAAAAGGGACAGGTTTCTAGTCAACATTGGGTTGATAGACTGGTTTCTTTCTTTTTCTATAAGTGAGAGATTAATTGTAAGCTGCAGTTGGTGATCATGATGATTTTTTGTTAAATTACTTCTTAGAGCTGAAACAGTTTTTCTTCATTTTATACAGATGGTAGTGCAGGGTGGCACCTTAGAGACTGATTGATTGGTTCAGAGAAGTATGACCTTTCATAGGCAACAACCTACTCCATCAGATGCTTTGTTAGGATCTGATGATGAACTGGTTTTTGCCTGTGAAAGTTCATGACTCTTGGACTCAGTTAATCTTTAAGGTGCCACCCTGCCCTACCATCTGCCTGACTTCAGACTAACATGACTAACCATCTCTTTTTTTTAATGAAAAATTGTCACTGAGTTTCCTGCATAGGAAAGAAATGGAAAAGGAGAGCTTGGTCTTGAATCATGTCAGCAAGTGCTGCCTTAGGTTTGCTGACTACAGTTCTCACTGCAATACAGTCCAGCGAAAGCAGCCCTCAGCTTCTCTGGAGAAGAGAGTAATAATTATAAGTAGTATGCAGTTATTCAATACATTTTCACCCATGACTTTAGGCAAGTTACAGCAGCTCTTTAAATACTCATAGCTACGGCAAGATGTCGAACTTTAGGATGTAGTATGGCTGCTAAACTGACATGTTTCAACAGTTGCGGCACAAAGAATACAACACATGCAAAATCTACTTCCTTGTATCTTTAAATGGGATTTAAATATAGGACTGAGGATCTGACACGGGACATTAGTTAAGATCCAGGGGGATGGGGGATAGATGGGACTTTTAAAAATAACTTAGGGTGATGTCTTTTTTTTTTTTTCTTTAAAGCTCAGTCTGGATGGTTCCAGCATTAAATGTTCTTCACAGTTAAATATGGAACTCTGTTTCATATTTTTCCCTTCACAGATTTTCCTAACTCATTTATCTATTCTCTGTTCCCTAACGTTTCAGTCCCTGAATTGATATGATGCAAAAATAAAGCAAAACAAGTCAGACTTTTGAAAGCCCCACATAATTAAACTTTTATGATTAATTAAAGTTTTAAATGGAGAGACAGATTAATTGGAGCCTAATGGTGCTAAGTAGAAATAGGAGCAGTAGGCGAAGTTCAGACCTAGATCTAGAAATCCAACCTTTCCACAGTGGTTTTCAGATGTTTTCTTGTTGAACTGATGAGGCTAGCAGCCCACACCTGCAATGAATGTCACAGATACTTTTGAGGTGTTTATGCCTGGGGCTTTGTTTCTGTCTCATTCCTTCTAGTAATAATTATCCATAGGATATATCACAATATGGTAAGTCCTTCCCTGATATATTATGTGTTCCATAGGCAGGGACAGAACAGTCAGAATCTCCATGAATTCTCTTTCTAGAATGATTTCTTATATTCGTACGTGTGTTTGGGATTAAGTGGATAATGTGCTAAGGGGAATGGAAGAGAAAATTGACAACAATGTCTATTTAGCTTTGATAAAAAAATGTATTTATTTTCTCCATAAAATGAAGGATGATCTTGAAACGAGCATAAAAATTAGACGAATGCATACCAACAGTGCCAAGTAACTGGTGTGAGGTTCATAGCCAGGTAGGATTAGATTGCAGCTTTCCACTGAGAATCATGTTTATGCTCTGCAAGGTGTGCAGAGAGAAAGGGGCCAGTGGAAGAACAATTTTCAAAAAAGGAGTAGAACAGTTCCAGCCCTGTTCGGGAAACTGGTAAGAAATTAAACAAATCTGTGGTGGGATTCCATAGCTTAAAATGCTGCAAAGCAACTCAAGGTAGATTATGTTCAAAGCGCAGTATTTTACTGGGGATTAATTTTAACTCTTCATAATCTTGCTAATCCACAAATATGTCAGCTGTGATCTTGCTCCTTTGCTAGGAGTTTAGGTGATTTTTTGGGGTGGTCTGCTAGGGAAAATGGAGTGCTACTGATAACAAAGTAGGACCAAGTCAAGATTTTAGGGTGGAACAAGAAATGTCTTTGCTAGACCCGCTCCTTCCCTTTTGTAGTCTCCAAACCTTGATAGTTCTGGAGTGTTGAGATGCTGTAGTTTAGTACACATATGTGAAAAATGCTAGGTTAAATTTATGGGGTAGAACAACTACAATATCATTGACTTTCAGACAGACATATAAGTGTCTGTTGCTCTGCACACAGGCTAAGGGAATTTCAAAGTTATGCAGCTAGACTGTTCAGTTTTAATTGTAGCGGGCAGTAATGTTCTCATTATTGTGCAAATGTATCCATGCTTCTCAGCATCATTTGGTTGGCAGATGGTTTGTGGTTTGTGCCCTAGTAGTATTTTGTGTTCTAAGTTATATACTACTTGCAACCAGCAAGCTGCCTAGAATATTGAGTGTATACCACTTCTGTTGCTATGCTGTGTTGTGCTATGCTATGTTATTATACCATGGCATATGATATCCTAAAATAGCACAAACTGGGTGTGTCTACAGGAGACATTTACTGCTCAATAGACTAATTAGCTATGCAGTAAATGTTGCAAGTCTACATGTGTTCTCCTATTAGGCTGGAGTAAATTAATGCACTCCAAAGCAGGATAGTACTTGTAAATGCAAATAAATTTACAAGTACTTGTAAATACAAGTACTATCATGCAGCAGAGATTTTTTTTGTAGATGCTGCCCTGGCTGGCTGGGGCACAAGGTTGCTTCAGTGCAGGGGCTGCCTGCTGGTTGGCCCTGTGCTGATGCTCCTTCATGGCCCAGCCAGCCCTCCACAGCAAGTGGAGCCAGGGGAACAGCCCTGGGTTGACAGGCTGACCCCGCCGGGCCCCTGCCAGCCCTGGCTCCCTCCCAGTCGGTTGGCTGCTCTGACCCAGCTGTGATCCTGGGCACATGTGAAAACGTGGTGCTCGGGAGCAATAAGCTCTGAAGTTTATTCATGTACATTAATTGCACATGCAGACTCACCCACCGACTACTAACTCAGTTTAATGATTGTGAAGTGTCCTACAAAAACAGTAAAGGGTAGGCAACACAAATGATTATTTTTCTCCATCTATCTCATATACACATCTTATCTCCTATTCAAAGGGAGCACTTGGAAGTGATAAAAGCACAGTTTAATGCCACATAGATTGAAAATGTGTTGAGATATACCTGTGAAGGTATTTTCATTCATATGTTGTCTCCAGGATGGAGCTGATTCTTGAGGAAAACTCAAAGATGATACCATATGTACAGTGGAACTGATCTAGGTTTTGGAGGTGTCTGTGAGAAGGAAGCAGAAGCCACCAGGCATCAGCATCCGAGTACAAGGTCCTGATGTGTGGAGTGCAGATTAAGCTAGATTGTGGTTTCTTGAAGCTGCTAGCTAGTAGTGGTTATTTGGTAAATGAGACTGACTGAAACATATTCTTAAACTTAAATTCTTACAGTTTGGGGTCCTGAACTGCTTGTTTTGAGATGCAGGAAAAAAAAAGGCAAAACTAATATATGTTTTCTTTTGCACTTGAATGACAGAGTATGTGTGATTAGTCTGTGTCCCAGAGCCTTGCACTGACTTTCCTCTTGGAGCATGCTGTGCTCGTTGTAAGTGCTGCCGAAGATTGCACAAAGCACTCTATGCTCCCAAGTGGTCTTGGAAGGGAAATTTACCTGGAGAAAAGAGAGTTCAGAGTTTTCCATTACTGGCATTTTGGCCAAGGCTGTTAAATAGAAGCTTATTGTTCATTACAGTTAATTTTTTCAGTTGTCACTGGAATTCCAGTTTAGCACATCTCTAATGTGAAACAAAAGGGTTATCATTAGATTGCAATCAGGTGTCCTTTCCAGACCTGGGTTTAGCAAGACTCTACCGAGTCTTCTCTACCTGAGTGCCTCTATGGATACTAGACCCACAGGTTATTGTTAATGAGTCCAGGAGGCAGAAAAATAAAGAGATTTGCTTTAAAGACTGTTTTTATATTGATTACAACCTAGCATTGCCTTTACTATCCCTGTAATCCTACAAGGGAATAAAAGCAATTGCAAATAAACTAGGTCAATTTATGAAGAACTAAATAAACAATGGGACTCTATATTTTTAATTAAAGGGCTATGTTATTGATGTGGGCTTTCATTGCTTCTTAAACTTGCCAGCGCAAATTGGAAAATAGTATTAAAGTGTCCATATCTTGGAGACATTAATAACAACGATCCTTTTCAGGCACTTCAAAGATAACATAATGTTTTTCTTTTGGTTCTTAATAGCTTTAAAGGAAACAGCTTATCTATTTTTTTCAAGATGCAGAGGCAATTGACACTGTAGCTTGGAATATTTCTGTGTGGCAGGTAGGGTGGTGCAGTGCAGAATGGTTAAGATCTCACTACAACTAATGACGTATGAATGTTTAGCTTTGCTCTGAACTTGTTTTGAGAGCTGCCCCCAGCCAGCCCAGTGACAGATGGGCACGTGTTCATTCTAACTAGGGAACTGGAGACATCCAGATACAGGATCCTGGGAAAGCAGGGTTGGAAGGCACCACAGAAAGTCATCTAGTCCAGCCCCTTGCTTAAGGCAGAATCATCTGTGACTAAACCATCCCTGCCAAGTGTTCGTCTAATGTGCTTTTGAAAGTTTTCAAGGATGGAGATTCCATAACTTCTCCAGGTAGCCTTTTCCATTTCCTGACAACTCTCACTGTCAGAAATTTCCTCCTTATATCCAGCCTAAATTTTGCGTGCTGCAGCTTGAGGCCATTATTACAAGTCCTGTCCCCTACAATCACTGAAAAAAGCCCATCTCCATTCTCTCTATGATCACCCTTCAGGTATTTGAAGACTATTATCAAATAATCTTCACTTCTCTAGGCTAAATTATGCTAGGTCTTTCAGCCTTTCCTCTTAAATATGCTAACCACATCACTTCTGTCACTCCTTTGTGTGCTCTTGGCAATGGAAGCAGTTATGTCCTACCAACACTAGCCTTGGCTCAGGTGGACCAGGACAGGTTAAGTGATGCTGATCATAATGCCAAGGACTGTATGTCTCAACATCAGCAAACAGGTAGGTCATAGAGAAAAAATTATACTGCAGTCTGAGTAGTTGGCATCTCAATATGTCACCCAGGAGAAGTTCCTGTTTCCACGCAACTGTTGTCACTTTTGGCTCATTCTTAGATTTAGGGATGTGATTCTCTGCTACTACCTTTTGTGCAATCATTAACACCTGTGCACAGTGGGTGTGACATTTTACACCCACTCTGTGAAGATGTAAATGGCTGTATATTGTGCAGGACACTGGCGAATCAGACTGTAAAGTGTGCAGTCACTGCAGAAACCGCTTAAGAAATGACTGTCCAGGATGCACCAAGTGTTTCTTATCAGCAGACAGGATCACATCCATAGTGTGAAGACTAGGTATGGAAAAAAGGCAATAAAAGTAAGAACAGATGGGGGGAAAAATCTTAATTCAGCTGTGGGCCTCCTGTCTTCTTTCCTGTCCTATTTATCCCTTTGGTTTTAGCTCAGTTCAGGATAGGTGTTTGAGGTTTGCAGCAGCCTAGTGTTTCAGGTATGTTTGTAGCAGCAGAATTATTATACTGTAGGCTATAATTTACAACCATCAGCCCAAACCATTCCCCGCCCCCCATACTTTGCTTTCATTTACTCTAAACAGTTCATGCTGCTGAGACCATAATGTTGTCTTCTGGCAGCCTCCAGTATTGCCTTATACGAGTGTACCAAAACCCCATTCATTCAAATCTTCAGTGAAAATTCCATGTGTCCTTGACATTTGATTGCTAATTTGATATTCTGATGACATGGAATGTGTGCATGCAAAGGAGCATTTTTGCATGCACATCTTATTATCCAGTTACATCTGCATCTAGAGCTCCAGACAGATGAGATTTATGAGTAAAGTTGAAATCCATTTTTGCAGCCTCTAAGGCAGGCATGGAAAAGGCTGCATTAAGCCATCCTTGTATTCCAAGTTAGTTGATTCAGGCCCCAGCACAACTGGAAGCAAGTTCAGAGATGCTCTAACATACGTTTGGCTGCAGCTGTTTCCAACAGGGTCTCCTGCAGCTGTGAGTGACTCACACAGCTACATTCTGCTCCCTCCAGCCACACTGTTCATTCTGACTGGGGAATTGGACACACCTGGATTATAGGATTGTAGGAAAGTAGTGCTGGAATGGACTTCATAAGATCATCTAGTCCATCCTGCTGCTCAAGGCAGGTTCATCCCAGCAAAATGTCTGTCTAACCTGCTATTGAAAGTTTACAAGGATGGAGACTGTAACTTGCCTAGATAGCTTGTTACAGCGACTGATCACCCTCATAGTCAGAAATTCCTCCTAGTCTCCAGGCTAAATTTCCCCTGCTGTATCTTGAGGCATTTGCCCTTACACAGCCATATTCTGCTCCATCCAGACACACTGTTGGTGCACACACCTTGTACTGGGGCTCTGAGGGGGAAGACACAGCCTTCCTGGTGCAACTGGAGAACTTGTACTCCAGGGGAACCTGAGCCAGCCAGTTTCCAATAGTTTTTATGCATCAGACCAAAGTTTTGAATCGCATGACATTTTTTATCTGTCATGAAAAATCCATCCGCAAATTTGTGTGCTGTTTCTGGAAATGAAGCTCTGAAAGTTTTCTTGAATAAATAAAGCTATTTTTGCCTTGATTCAAAGAATAAATGCCATCTTGTGGTCTACAGGTTATGTACATTCTTTGTTTTTGCTACTTTAAACCAAAAGCAGAAAGGGAAATAGGATCCCCATATCAAAATTAATAGTGACCTGCTTGTTCCCATTTCCTTCTATTTAGGCCAATGCTTGAGAGTGTACCAAACTCTAAAAGCCATCAGACTTGGCATTGATACCAGCAGGAGAGGCAAATTCCATTTGGTCTGTTATTTAGGACTTTTAACTTGAAGATTGTTGCAGAAGTGCTACATGATACCTGAAGGGAGAGGTGCAGCCAAACTATATAGTGATTTATATATCTAAAGTAATCTATGGCTTAGTGGGTTATAAAGTACAGCAAGTTCCTTATTGTTAATTGCTATAAATTACTACAAGCAATTTCCATTAGTGACTGACACATAAGGGAGCATTTGATAGAAATCATATTAAATTTCAATGGCTATCCACACATTATCTTTGACTTTGCAAATTCCATACAAATGGTGGTTATATACTTATTTTTAGGGATGCCCTTTCAAGTGATTTGACATGTTTCCTTGGAGCAAATGTTTCATGTAGCCTCATAAGAAAAAGGTGTTTCTCTTACACAGTGTGCTAATTTTTAGTTTGTCAGGAGTGAAGTGAACTACTTAATGTGTAAAAGTATTAGGACAACTGGAAACACCTTAGGTGAACTTATTTTTTTTTTTAAAAGGATATATTTGTTCCTGTAAAATTGGTTATGAATATATATCTTGGGTCCCTCTACATGTGCAGGTAAAAGTACTATGGGATCTAATGCATGATCCACACAATTGTGCCTCCTGCCAAAACCCCATGTGCATGGCAGGAGGCATAGGAGACTGGTAGTGGGGGCACGGGGCGGGGGGGCATGTGCCCCCCCTCCCCCGACAGAGGCATCCCCGACACCAACACTGCCGGCAGCTTCTGCGGGTGCTTACCAGCCCCATCCCTGCTGTCACTGGCTTCTGCAGATGGCCCCGCCCCAGACTCAGGAGGCATCAGTCACCTATGGCAGGAGGTGCAATTGTGGGATCATGCACAGCATCCCATTGCACCTTATCACTGGTTCAGGGGAGCCTGGAATCACGATCCTGGGCTCCTCCTCCACTGGCTCCTGCAGCTGCGAGCCATGCAGCTGGAGGGGCTCTTAGTGTGGCAGTGCTGGGAACGCTTCCCCCGCAGTGAGTGTCATTGACTGTAGGGCCCTCAGTGGAAGCTCACAGTGGGAGCAGCAAGGAGTGCAGGGCTTGCAGTGGCAGCAGTGTTCCCAGCACTACCCACCCAAGCAAGCCTTGCAGCCAACATAGGCTACAGAGCTTGCAGTGGGAGCAGCATGGTGAATGTTGACATGGTTGTAAGCCCTGCACCTCAGGAAGTTTGCAGTGGCAACAGCATTCTCCCCCTAGCCACGACTGTGAGCCCCACACCTCACGAGGCTTGCAGCAGGGGCAGTATTCTCCCTGCTGCCCCCACTATAAGCCTTGCAGCAAGGTGGCCTGTGGGGCTTGCAGTTTGGGCAGTGCAGGGAATGCTGACTTGTTTTCCCTGCTGCCCCCACTGCCAGCCCCACAGCTGAGGAAGCTCGCAGGAGGGGCAGCCTTCTTCCTGCTGCAAGCCCCGCAGACAACAATGCTGCCACCACTGTGAACCTTGTCAGCTGTGGGGCTGGCAGCGGGTGGTATACCCCTGTTGATGGGGCTCCCGGCCACAGGAGAGCCCTGGGCCATACATTCAATTATTAGCATAATTAGAACGAGCCACAAAATTATTCCACATTTTTGTGGAATAACTTTATAGCTTATTGCTTGTTTTATCACACCATTCATTGGTTCAATGTGTAGCTGGGTCACTACGTAAGACATAATTGCCTAAGTGTAAAGTGTAGAGAGGGCCTTGGCTTTCCATAATGAATTATTGGTTCCTTAATCCACAAATAAGCCACTATTTTGTTATGGCAGAAGTCACCTAATATTGCATGTATACAGGGATGGAAGGAAAGGAGGTATGGGAGCAGCCACCAGCACTGCAGGCATCTCTGCACCCCACTGCTGCTCTGTGCTCCCAGCCTCACCCAACTACTGCAGGCAGGCAGACTGCACTGCAGGTGTCCTTGGGGATTTTTTTTTAAGTTCCCAAATCACCTAAGGATCTGCCCCCACTTCTCCTCCGTGCTCCAAGGCACATCCACCTCCTTCCCAGCCGACCTGCCACTGCTGCTTTTCGTGGTGTCCTGAGGGTAGGGGAAGCATAAAAGTAATTTCTGCAGCTGTAGCCAGGTTGTGTGGGGATTGGGCTCAGCTGGGAACAATGACAGTGAGAGCAGCAGTGATGGGCAGGGTGATGGGTTTCCTCTCACTTCCCAGTGCCCTAGGAGGAGACACGATGAGAGGCAACCCATCTGAGCCCTTTCCTTATGCAGCCTGGCTGGAGCAGGCAGGGGTGGCTTTGAAGTTTCTTCTGCTTCCCCCTGCCCCTCCCCCATCATGGGGCAGCAGGTGTGGGGAGGGTGGGAAGCAACAGCAGCAGACAGGGAAAGGAACATGCTTTTGAGCCCAGAGAAGAAGGGGGTGGGGATTAAGATGTGCTTTGGGGACTTTAGAAAAGTCCTCAGCGGTTCCTATGGCACAATCCAGTCCAAAAGGGGGCACCCTGTCCCTGCACCCTCTCTGGGTCAACCCCTGCATATACACAGCAGTACAAGAATTTAGTCTCAGCAGAAATGCTTGTAGTTGTTCCTTTCTGGATGTAATATTCCTTGGAGGGAAGAAGTAGCAGATGGCAGAGTATGCTAGGGGCTTTGTTTTCTACACCAGGAGGCAGTTCTTGTGATGGAAAAACTTCTCAAGAACTGAGCATTGGTGTGTGAGCTGACATTTGTGAAAGAGGGCATTGACTGTGGCAGGGACGGCCAACACATGGCACGTGCTACAAGTGGCACGGGCAGCTGTGTGCAACATGCAAGCCTGGGTCTTCAGCAAAGGGAGCTGGAACAGAGGCAAGGGACTTCGCAGGAGTGGAGGCAGGATGCTGCTGGGAGAAGAGTTGTCAGGTTTCACTGCCAAGAGAGATTAACCCTTCCCTATAGATGCTTGTATATGCTGCAGGTACTTGTGTATGCTGCAGAGGTAGTAGTCTAAAAAGGAAAAGAAGCCCTCTGCTCCTCCTGTAAGAGAAAAGAAAAGAAGATAACTCTAATTGACTTGCCTTACAGCTCTATCCTACTTTATTTCTCTTTAATATTGTGTTGTACTGTTAACAGTTGGTTTATCTTCTGATTTTTGGAAATGATATGATAGATTCAAGGTAAATGTATTGATGAATAAAGTGGTGGATATTGGGGATCTGGGGTTACCTTCAGCTTACAGGTTGGGTAGGAAGCTCAGATATAACAAGGAGTCACGAAGGACTGCCTGAGAAATCACAGGCTCTGTTAAGAGCATCTGCTCTAGCTTTTTTTTGTAGAGATGCTGAACCCTGTGGAAAGCTGCTTCTGTGGACCCAACAAAGTCAGTGGACTTGACTTTGAGGGACTGAATTTCTGGGACTGGAGTATGCGGCAGCTGAGCAGGTTGAGCCAACACAGTCGAAACAGGTTAGAGCAGGAGCTATTGTGTGCTTTGCTGCTGGATCAGAGCGGACAGGTGGAGAGGAACAGACCTGACACCTATTTGTTTATCATTAAGCTTATTTGAATTTGTTCATGAAATGGTAGTGGGGAACAGATTGTCTTGCAATAAAAATTCTGAACTTCAACAGGTAAGGAAATTAATAACTGGATTTGTGGCATCAGCTATTTCCCACATAGTCTAGGATTTGCCAATTTTCATTGTTAAGTTAGTGAGGGCTGACTACATATTTCCCAAACAAGAGGCAAATCTTTGGTTTCACATTCCCAAAGATTCACGTGTACTTGTGAATGGGGAAGAGATGCCTGGAAAAGATGACAGATATTTAAAACCTGCCAGGCCATGGCCTTGGCCTGCTTGGCAAGCCACTTATACCAGCCTTCCACCACTCCAGCTGACCATTTAGGGTTTAGGCCAAGCATGATGTTCAGAAACCTTCATCTGGACCTAGCCATTAACCCTGACATTGGAGTGGCCAGCCAGGTCTAGCTGACCCTCCACCTGTTCCCATATAGATCCCTGACCCAGAAGAGAGAGTGTCTGGACAACAGGGCTCAACCCCTACCCAGACTGCCTCTGTTTCTTATGGCTTGTACCAGTTCTTCACTTGATCGCCTGGCTACCCAACCCAGATTGCCCTCTGGCTCTGCACTGTGCCTGACTCTCCAGTTTCCTGATTTGGTTTCTTGGACTGATCTACTGCCTTCTTGACCCAGCCCATGCCAGGATTCCTTTCACTCCACCTGATCCAGGTTGGCACTTTGTTGGCCCCTGACCTGGCTGCCAATGACCTGGCATGACAAAACCGCAGAGTGTATATACTCATAGCTTGAGCTCTCCATTTTACTTATTTTTCAGACTGGTCCCCTAGGCATATTACTGATCTCACCCTGGACACTGAAGTTGACAGCAGGCAAGAGTGATGCGTTCACATCAGGCCATCCATCAGCCCTGGTGAAAGAGCTCTGCTTTGAAGTTTTGAAAAAATATGTTGTTTGGCCATCTGGGCTCCTTTGCCCCAATTCCCTGGGATGAAGACATAGGCAGAAGCTCAGTAACAACAGTCCCTGTGTATTTTAGTGCTGGAGAGGGTACAGAAGTGGATCCCTTCCTGATCCTGGTGTCACCAGAAGTGATTTTGTTTCCCTTTTTCCTGGACAGAAAGCATACCCCTTTTTCTGACTTTCCTCCCTCAGGGCAGGGCTCTTTCCTCTCTGGGAGGAGCTATACCCATCAAAGGCCCCCAGTGGGTGTGCTGCACACGTACACAACCAGAAAAATAACTCGGTTACAAACAGATGTCCTTGCCTTATACAGGGCCTAGTAAACATCCAAATCTGATCATTTCTATTAACAGCTGATTATCACTCTCTCTTGCTGTACTACATAACATGCAGGACTGAGATTGCCCAGCAGAGAATGTCAGGGTGACATTAAAACATTCTTCTGAGTTTCCGTTTATCATCCTTTCATTTCTGCAAAGTACAACACAGAGGTGCAACAGGGTGTCTGGGTGTCTGGGTGCCTGGGACTGTGGCAATGCATGGGACAGTGGCAATTTCTAGCTGCCAGTGTGGCTGCAGTGGCAGCTGTTATTTTTCTGCCTTCTCTCCCCTCTCTCCCCCAACTTAAGTTGGCAGCCAGGGCTGCTGCCCTGATTGCCCGGCCCTAGTTATGCTACTGCTACACCACATGATTTGGAAAGGATTTCAGGGGGAAGGCTTTACATAGCATTGTCACCAGCTTTTAATGCAATTGTGATTATTCTTGGCTTATCTCAGAAAGTAAGAAAATGTTTTGGTTTATTTAACTGATTGGTCGGTTGGTTCTTTAACTGTCTTCTCTTTTCTGTTCTCGTCCAGTGGCCTGCATATACCATTCGTTACTTGTAATGGACAATTTGCTCTTTGTTGTTTTCCTTTACAACATTCATCCATCAATGAATATTAACTCAAAAGGAAAAGGTTGGTGCATTTATGCTAAATTAATGATGCACCAATGTTAGCTTTTATGTTCTTAATATCCATATTTCTGACATTTAAAATACATGTCTTCATTGTTTGATCAACTATGTTTTAAGCGCTTGTGGAACTGGAATAATATTATAGAAACTATAGTAAATGTGACAAGATTTTAAAACAAAATAAAATGTAAAGCAACTTTAGAATCATTTAATTCAGAGAATGATAAATTGCTCTTTGACAATATTATTACTCAGCCTATATATGACACAAATAAGCAACTCAGATCAGATCATAAGCCAATGTGACAAGTACCTGAATTAACCAGAACACTAAGGAGGGTGGTCTCCATTTCAATACGGTCTGTGAGACAATTTGTCAGAAAGTTCCTGGAATTCATGCAGTTTGAGCTGGAGTGAAAGAAGTCACTCTCTGACTGCCTGCCTAAAGAAAAGGTATAAAACACCTCAGTCCCATATCATTTGAGGCACACAAGTCTGACTCCCTCCCTTCCTTTTTATTTTTTAAGTTATTCACCTGAGTTAAAAAATAGATGTCAAAATGCCACCAATTCAGAGTAGTTATGGTTTGTGCTGACTTTGCACAGTGCTTTCCCAAAGTGCAGGGAGTGAAGATTCAAGCCCTCTAAAAGAAAATGCAGAAAAATTCATTTTCAGTGTTACGCTGCTAAAAGGTAAGGTCACCAGAATCCAGGCTTAATCCAGTAATGTTTAAGTAAAGCCCCACCTAGGTCATTGAGGTCACTATCTCAGAATATAGCAGTTTTTCTGCCATGTACATTTTCTTAAGTTTTTCATGTTAATCCTTAAACACTTGCCCATCATGAGATGACCCAAGAGAAGGCTCAAGATCACTCAGGTCAGGACGGGTCACAAACTTGTCTATACTGACATTCTCTTTGCTATATCAGATATTGCCTGGAATCTTATTTTAACAAGCCAAGACTATGAGAAAATTCCGAATGTCCTCCCTTTTCCTGGATAAAGTTCTTTGGATAAATGTGATATTTTTTATTAGACCAACTAAATGGTTGGAAAAATTGTTCTTTGCAAGCTTTCAGGCACAAACACCCTCTTCAGGCCTAGGGAGAGTCTGGTGGTGGTTTGTGTGCTCTCCTGGGTGGACTGGAAGCCAATATGCAAAATGCAGTTCTTTGAAAATGCAAATGTGTGGCAGTGAGGATCAAAGGGAATGGGAGACAATACGTGCGAGTCAGGTAAGCACTTGCTCAAGCTCCTCCATTAGCTGTCATTCTATCCACATTTAGCTAAAATAGAGGCATCTCATGGGTTTTTATAAGTTTTTACTTCTGATCAGTAACATAACTGAGGGGAAAGGAAGGGGGAATTGCCTGTGGGAACAGCCCCAGGCACTGCCTTTGGGGGTGCATGAGTGCAAAAATAGCTGTGACAGCAGCAGTGACTGGCTGCACCACTGCTATCAGCACCATGGCAGACAGTGCTGCCCCAGGCATGGTGGCTGCCGCAGGGACAGAGTTGCCCTGCTATGCCTCTGCTCCTGATTTTCAATGACCGACTTACTAGTATTAATACAGCCTACAAAGACTTTTGTTTCTCCAGTCACAGTGTTTAGTCCTTTAGAGAGAAGATTTCTTGGCATTCAATACCTTACCTCTTTTTATAAAAGAACTTACTTTCATGCTCACATGCATCAGTGTAGGTGAAGGAGTCTAATGATCCTCTTTTGTCTTTGTTCCACTATTAAGCATCCACTTGCCAGGCGCTTGTTTTAAGAACCTGTAATTAATATTATAGTAGGAACTGAAAAACCTCTTTTAAGTCTGACTGAAATTTTCTTTTTTAAATAGTCATTAGTTTTAAAGTTGAGCTGGGGGAACAGGAATTTCAGGATAAACATCAGCAAAATTCAAAGGAAGACTTGATAACAGTAGCTCTAATGAGGGCAGGTTGTCACCTTGCAGTGGAAAGCAATAATATTTTGCAATCAATTTGAGGTTTTCTGTAAAAGTTCTAGCATGACAGACATCTAGTTACAATGTATAAGCTTTTTTCTTGTGATGGCACAAAAAATACAGGTTTTTTAAAGAGAAATTCCTTGTGGGGCCCTTTGTTTAATAGGCAGAGCTATATACAGCAGAAAGTAAGATTGGGAATTTACTGCAGTCAAGCTGAAGACTCTTAATGACACGCTGCTGAGAGGGAATACATTTGTTGGGAAAGAGAGATCTTCTGCTTAAATGCCTACACCTAATAAAAAAAGCCCTCCTTAAATCCTTCAAGTAACCCAAGAGAGGTAATCTTGGACACATTTTTAACAAGAAATAAAAAATTCTCTCCTGAGAAAAGTACCCATACCTTTAGGGTTTTCTGTTGAGGGGTCTTCAGGCAACTAGCAAAACTAACCTAGGCTGCTTTCCAGCAGGGTAGAGGCAGGAATTTTCCCAAGTTCTAGGTTTGTGACACAGCGTTCATGGCTCGTTGCCATACAGAAAAAGTATAGTCTATGCCAGTCACGGTGAAATCAAATGGAATTGTCTGCTTACAGTTAGAGCTGGCTGAAACCTTTTTGTTTCGGTTTGCAAATCGTTTATGAAGCAAGCTTGATTTCTGAAAATGTTTTTGTTATTTGTAAGTATTTGCCAAAAAGACTGGACTGCTTCTTCACAAACTTGCTTTAACTCTTTACTAGCCATTAAATATAGCGTGTGATTGGTCATCTAAATCTTGTTGTATTGTTTCTGCTCTGTTATTTGTTGGCTGAAACCTTAGCAATTGCAAAAATATGTAATGGAAGAAGATAAATGATACACTTCTAGTATGAACTTTCTACTGTTCTACTATAAGAACATTTGTTTCTATCAAAATTTGTGAAATGTTGGGACTGACAGCAGAATTTCCATTGATGTGCTACACTGCCTTTGTTCACACTGACCGACTTCTTCTATGAACTACTTATATCCATGTCATACAATTCAATTTAAGTAAAACTCCAAGGTATGTTAGGTACAGACTGACTTGCATATAGCAAGAGAAATAGAAAAATACAGCAGGAAAAAAAACCAAGATTAATTTTTACCTTTAAATTTATATTATAGGCATGCCCATAGGTGTCACATAGGATCAAGGACTCTTTGCAATAAGTTTTATTAATAAGAAGTAAGACACAAGTCCTTCCCCATAGAGTTCTTAATCTGTCTTTCGGTTATATTAGAGGGATCTGCTTGTACAAAGCTCATGACAGAATTGCAGCCTAAATGGGCAAGGATGAACATGAGCTCAAAAACCAACCAACCAAAATGACATGTTAGACAAAAAGGTGGTGAAGTTTCTAATCGTAATGTCACTAAGATCCAGTAGAGCTCAGGCTAGTCTCTCTCTGTAGAGGTTTTGTTGCAGCTTATGTAGGTATGTGCTGGTTTTTAAAGTGCAGAAGCTGGAGAGGGAGATTAATAAATATGTACTTAGTGATCAGAAGTAGCCCATGAAGAGGGTAGCTGTGGGACTGCTCTCTTCTTCCACTGAACTCCTGCTGCTGATCTTGCGCAGTTTTCTTGTTCTATTTTGTTAGTCCTTAAATCAAAAGGGAGTCACCGAACTGTAACAAGGCAGCTAGAGAGAGAGAGACAGGGCTCATAAGTGTAGAAGGAAATGAGTGTTTTCATTGATGTTGATAAATAATAATAATAGGATAATTAGGTAAATATATAGTAAACTCGGATTCAAAATTAGACTACCTCATTAGCACATCATCTTTGCTGCCAGAATACAAATGGGATTACTTTTGATGCGTCTCTGAATCTTGTGAGCTGAGTCTTTTTCCTCCTAACAAGACAGACAAGTTGATGAGTTAAGTGTTCACAAGCAACAATCCCAGCAGAGCCCTGAGCAGAGAAGGGAAGGAGCCAGAAGACCTGCCAGATATGTCCTTCCTCTTATCTCTCAAATTTTAAGATGCATTTTTCTTTTCCTCAAACTCTTCCTTTCTGAGCTCCTATTCTAATCATTCTTCATTTAATAGGTGATCTGCTGCAGCACTGATGTGGCATAAGAAATATTAGTATTAAAAAGTGCTGACATCTATTATCATAAAAGTAATGGTGAAAACCATTATGTCTTCACCATGTCACAAACTGCCAATCTATTAATACTAAGATAACGTGTTAATTAATCACAGCCCCTAATTGAAATGTAAAAACTTAGTAACTGTGATCTTTTATTACTAAAGCCACTTAGCATCACCTGAAGGAAAAAAAAATGACTAATGGAACACAATTAAAGTACATGCCATTAAGTTCCTTCAGACTTGTGTGTGTGTGTAGAATAACTTAATTTCATTACGCAAACTGACACACATTCCAGGGTTGTTTCCTACTGGATAACAATTGTGTCATAGTGCTTATTTTCTAAAGGTCTGATTAGCTATTTTCTTTTTACTAGTTTGGTTTGTCTATAGAAGTACCTGAAAAAAGCTCCTTCAAGGAAGACTTTTGCAGGAGACTCTTTTTCCCTGCCAGAATGCATGATATGGGGAGAATAAAAACCCCCAAGTTGCTTGAAATGAAGCTTACTTTCTCTCTTAAGCCTCTACACATATACAGTATATAGGACTATCACAGGAGCATTTGAACCCAGGCTAGGAATAACTGAGTTTAAACTATAGTTGAAGAGAGACTAGTTATGCATCTGACTTAAGAAAGCTGGTATGCTCTCTGCTACTTGCCTGAGACATTATTGTTTCAGTGTTACATTGTCATCCCTCCTCCACCTGTTGTCACTCATCAAACACTTAGATTGTAAATTTTTAGGCAGATTATGTTATTTTTATTTCCTATGTGTGCACGGTCCCTTGTATGAGATGGCCCTGAATCTTACTGAGGTTTCTTGAGGCAACTGTAGCACAAATAAATAATAAGAATAATAGCTAGCACAGTTCGAAGCGTAGCCTGGGCAGAGTCTACATTTCATGAAGAAGAGCATTTCCTCTGATCTTTGCAGAACTGGGTGAGGATCAAAGCTCACTGGAACGGGAATGATAAGTCCAACATCAAACAGAACTCGCTTACCAGCAGCTTATCAATTCAAAACCATCTTAAGCTACAAATTAAATTGGATTGCTTAGGAATATCATTCATGACTGCAGGAACTGCAGAGCTGAACTAGTGGATATATATTACTGTTCTTCAACAAAAGCCAGTAGCCTTAAACCGCAATGGTATATTAAAGATGGCACAAACTCCATGCAGAATATCTGTAGTTAAAAGTAGCTCTTCAGTTGTTCTGCTAAATAAGGGCCCTTTGGACCCAAAGATTAAATCAGTGGGAGAAGTTTTATTAAAAAAACTTTGTGTGGAGAAAATAAAACTGCAATCCTTAAGGGGCTTATTTATTGACCTGTGATTTCTTCCAAGTGTTTTTACCATCTTTTCATATAGCACTCATTTTGGCTCCTTAACACTCCTCCTCCTGCATTGCTTTCTCTCCCTCACCCCATTTTTTAAAACTATTTGAAATCTATGATCCTTTACCACTGAATTGTGGGTTCTCTTTCTAGCTGTATACACCATTTTGGTGGCCCCCTGCAGTGGCACTGAGGTCCAGATAATATTTCAGTTTGAACAATTGATGCATGTCATCACACAGGATACTTCCTCAGCTTGACAAAGGGTTTTTAAATTTGAAAGCTTGCTAAGACCGTTTTTTCCAACTATTTAGTTGGTCTAATAAAATATATCAGATTTACCAAAGAACCTTGTCTTCCCAGGACAGATGACTAGGACTACCTTTTCCTAGCTTTTTCAGAAAAACTTCCATGAGTTAAAACCAGCCCAGGAAGCTTTCAAGTGCCATAGCTGAGTATTACCATGCCAATAATGTTGCCATCTTCTTGAATCCCTATTTTGGCTTAGCTGGTGAAGAAGGTGTAGCTGACTGCACACTACTTATCCCAGACCTGAGGACAATTCATAAAGGAGGCCACTGGTCAGTGCAATTGGGCCACTGTGCTTCAGAATCTTGAGCTGCAGATTCATTGGAATGAAGGGTTTCCCTCCACAGCTACAAATCATCCCTTTGTGGATCACAGGCCTTCATGGTCAAAGTTCAAATGATTATTGATTCATAGATTCATAGATGCTAGGGTTGGAAGGGACCTCAATAGATCATCAAGTCCGACCCCCTGCCTAGGCAGGAAAGAGTACTGGGTTCAGATGACCCCAGCTAGATGCCTAGCCAGCATTCTCTTAAAGACCCCCAAGGTAGGGGAGGATGCCACCTTCCTTGGAAGCCCATTCCAAATTTTGGCCACCCTTGGTCATGGTGCCTATACACGTGCTTCAATGTGTTCTAGTTGGAACACATCAGAGCAGACTTGAGAAAACTCAATTAATCTAATTAGAACACTTCAGCATGCCTCACCATCATGAGTATTCAGCATCCCATGTTTCAAAATGGCGGGAGGGTTGCTTTAACTAAAACTTGTTGAATGAGCTTTAGTTAGAGCACCCCTGCAGCCATTTTGAAACATGGGATGCAGAATACACATGATGCTGTGCTGTGGTGTTTTAATTAAAGCAACTGTCTGGGAGCTTGAATTAAAATGCCCCACACCTACCCTGGAGCATGTGTATAGACACCCTCAGAGAGCCAACCATGACTCAGATAATATGTGCAGGACTGTGAGATCTGAAGCCTAATCCTGGTTTAACCATAGTTTGTATCTTTGCTCGGCTTCCCTACTTGTAAAAATAGTGATGATGCGTCTTAGAATGCTTTCAGACCTATAGATGAAAATCAGGAATCAAGTGCTAAGTATTAATAAATATTTAGAAATGCCAGCAGCTATCTTTCCTGAGCAGTTTTACAAATCACAGTTTTGCAGGATGGAAGAAAGTTGGTAAGGAAAATTATTTAATTTTCAAGCTTCATGCATCATAGTGCTGCTTCAGTGTAATGAAAAAAAAGCACCATAGCAATTTAATTTAAATGAGTTGCTTTTCTCTCTTAACCAGTTTAAAAATTGTGCATGATTGAACTCTGTCAGTATCTAAATCTTCAGAGCTGGGAGAAAGTACACTGCAAAATAGAACTTGGGTAGACTCAGGTGCACATTTTTAATTCAGATTTTTTTTTCAGTTGGTGTTGGTAATTGTCCCATAATATATATAAAAAAGGCTCCAGAATTCACCATCGTCTTTCTGTAGGAATTGTCAGACAGCCAGAAAGAGACTTTAGAGTCTAAGGCATATTTTAAGTACCTATGCTTTAAGTGAACCAGAAGCAGGGAAAACTAACAAAGCAGGCAAGTTCTCTTTGACCCTCATCTAAGTATTTAATTTTATAGTTAATGCAAAACCTGCCAACACATCTCCACCACCCCCACTATTACTACACCCCACAACAGAGCCATCAGCATTCCTGGATCTTACAGCTGCACCTCCAGAAATGTAATATACCTCATCCAATGCACCAAATGCCCTGATGGAAGATATGTAGGAGAGACCAGACAACAACTGCGCACCAGAATGAATGCACACCGAAAATCCATCAAAGACAGAAATAACCAATTACCTGTGGGGGCACATTTCTCACAGGAGGGCCACTCTCTCTCCAATCTCTCAGTCCTGATCCTCAAGGGAAATTTACACAACACTTCCCAGAGACGAGCCTATGACCTCCATTTCATCAACCTCCTGGTTACTAGAGATCATGGACTAAACAGACATTGGATTTTTGATACATTATAATCTGCCTGGCAACTGAGTCCCCAGCCCAGCCCAGCCCAGCCCCTGGCTTCTTTACTTTTCATTCCATCCAGAAAGGGCACACACCAACTGCTGTTACTTCCTTAGCCTGACGAAGGGTTTTTGAACCTGAAAGCTTGCTTAATAAATATTCTCTAACTATTTGGGTTGGTCTAATAAAAGATATCAAATTCACCCAAGGAACCTTGTCTGACCAGATTGGTCAGGCATTATCTACCTGCTACAAATCCATGCTGGTTGCCCTGCTGCATTATTTTTCCCCCTGGGAAAATACGTACAAATATGATCCTTTATAATCTTTTCAAAGACCTTTCCAAGGATTGAGGTAAGACTAACTGACCTATAGGTACTCAGATCTTCCTTCCTCCCCTTCCTGAAAATAGGGATCACATTGGTCCTTTTCCAGTCCTCCGGGACCTGACCTGAGCACCATGAGCACTCAAACAGCCATGCCAGTGGTTCTGCTATGACACTAGCCAATTCCTTCAGTACTCTCAGATGCAGCTTATCCAGGCCTGCTGACTTGAACACATCTAGTCCATCCAAGTGACTCTGCACCAAGTCAGCGTTGACAGTTGGTGGGCTGGTGTCCCTCTGATGCCCATCTAGAACCCATTAGGAGACTTATCTTGAGCCCTGTTCAGGAACACCGAAGCAAAAACTCATTGAATAGCTCAGCCTTGTTCCCCCTCTCTGTCACTAATTGCTTCTCCTTGTTCAGTAGGGGTCCTATGCTCTAGGAGTCCTAAGTCCCTTTCCCCACAACCTCCATGTATCTTAATCCATAATGCCTCAACTTTCTTCTCCTCTGATCCCATTTTGATTAGGGTAGATGTATAATGCTCCTTTACATAGAGAGCTACCCTGCCTCCTTTCTTCCCTACTCTGTCCCTTCTTTACAACCTGTAGCCCTCAATGTGTGCCATCCAGTCATGGGTAGGGTCCCACCAGGTTTCTGTTATCCTCACTAAATCAAAGTTATTATCTGCAAGCAGAAGTGCGAGTTCTTTCTGCTTGTTCCCCGTGCTCCTAGCATTAGTATAGAGGCCCTTGAGCCCTCCGAATGGTGCCTTTGATACCCTCCCTCCCCCCAGTTCTGATGCCCAAAGGGCCCCTTGGTACTTACCTGGGGTGTACTGCTGCATGTCTCGCAGATTATGTGAAACATCTAGTTGAAACATTTCATAGACATTAGTGGCTGGAAGGGACCTCATGAGATCGAGTCCACACACACACCCACACACACACATGATTTCTTTGGCCATCCTTGACTGCTCAGGGCTGTACAGAGCCTGGAGGCATGCGGGGAGCTCCCCACCCTATCACTGTTGGTCAGCAGCTAGAGGTATACTGTGCAAACACACACATACCCACTGTTTGTATGTGTGTTGTGCTGTGAGTGTTTGTATTGTGCTGGGAGTGAGTGGGTGTGTTGTACTGTGTGTGTGTTGTGTGCTGTATGCGTAGCTGCCTAGCCCAGCAGCTCCCTTCCTCCTCTCCCCCTCCCCTTGCAGCCTGGCTGATCCCCTCCCCACTCACTAGCAGCTGCTTCACTGTCCAGGATGTGTGGGGCTGAGGTGCATAATGGAGCCCAGAAGGACAGCTGGTCCTGTCCCAGTACCTCCTGGGATATTGGAGAACTGTAAGTTGGTCGTTGGATCTTCTGTGAACAATTAGAAGTTGAATTGGAATAGAACACTGTTTAAGACCTAGAGTGATGATATGCATTAACTGTTCAAACTGAAATATTATCTGGATCTCAGTGCCAATGTAGGGGGGCACCAGTATGAGATTATAAGTGTATACAGCTAGAAAGAGAATCTACAATTCAGTGGTAAAGGATCGTGGATTTCAAATAGTTTTAAAAATGGGGTGAGGGAGAGGAAGTAATGCAGGAGGAGAAGTGTTAAGGAGCCAAAGTGACTGCTATATGAAAAGATGGTAAAAACACGTGGAATAAATCACAGGTCAAGTGATCCCAGCAACGAAAATATCCAGATGTTTTCTGAAAGAGTCCAGAGTAGGTGCTTGCACCATCTCTGGGGGGAGTCTGTTCCAGACCCTGGACACACGCACTGTAAAGACCTTTTTTCTTATGTCTAATCTAAATCAGCCTTCCTGGAGTTTATGGCCGTTAGACCTTGTTATTCCTTGGGGAGCTCTGGTGAACAGATGCTCTCCCAGGTCCTGATGTACCCCTCTTATATAATTATAGGCTGCTACCAAGTCCCCCCTTTGCTGTCTCTTTTCCAGACTGAAGACTCCCAAATCCCTCAGCCTCTCCTTGTATGGCCTGTCCTCCAGGCCTTGGATCATACGAGTGGCTCTCCTCTGGACTCTCTCAAGCTTCTACACATCCCTCCTGAAGTGGGGGCTCAAAACTGGATGCAGTACTCCAGCTGCAGCCTCAGCAAGGCAGAGTAAAGCGGGAGGCTGACATCCCTGATTTTGCTTGAGATGCATTCGTAGTGCATGCAAGAGTTTGGTTTGCTTTGCCAGCCACAATATTGCATTGGTGACTCATATTCATCTTGTGGTCAATCAGGACCCCCAAGTCTTGTAAGTATGTTGAGGGTTCTTCCTACCAAGGTGCTGCACCTTACACTTCTCTACATTGAAGGCCATCAGGTTTTGGTCAGCCCACCTTGAGAGCATGTCCAAGTTGGCCTGTATCCCCAACCTGTCCTGCAGTGTGATTGCCCTCCCCCATAATTTGGTGTCATCCGTGAACTTTGCCAGTTCACATCTGACTACCAAATCCAGATCATTAATGAAGATGTTTGTCTCAGACGGCCGAAGCCGACTTGAGGAGGATCGCAGATTACTCCGCCGTCAGGCGGGCTGGTGGATGGAGAGGCGGGACACAGCGTATTGGTTGCAAAATAACTTTTACTTTAACTTTACTTACACCGCTGGTGGCTGCGACGCAGGTGGTAAGGTTGCTTACGTAGTTACAGGTAACTGGCAACAAAACGAGCTGGCAAGTTTGTAGACAGAAACGAGCATGCAGGATGAAGGATACGTCGGGAACAGATAGTGATGGGGAGATGTTGGAGGGTGATCAGGCCGCCAGCTTTTCTCTGCCACGTGGCAAAGTTCTCCGTACTCTACCACGTGCTCAGAGCTCTCCGACTTGGGCGGAAGCTGCATGGATTTTTATACATTTAGAGTAGCCAATAACAGACTGCCAGGTGGGAATAGCTAATGAGGCAGTACGTACCAAATTTGCGGTTATTCAGGGCAGTTCTATTGTGACAGGGGCACTCAACTCATTTGGTTATGACATGCCCCCTTGACCATGTCACAATAGACAAGGGAATTTGGTTACAAGTAATTTTCGTCTAGGAACTCGTCATCTTTACAAGGTTCAAGCGGTAAACAGGTATATACATAAGCAGATAGCTTAACAAATCGCTTTTTAACAAACTGTAAAATACAACAACCCATACATACAACAATGGCTATTACTATTAATGGTAAACACAAGGCAATGAGGGAAGTCAACAATTGAATTAATTAAGACGAAGCACCCCATCCTATTCAACCCCTGGCACTTTCTTCATTCCTTTCAAACACCCTTCTATTTCTTCTACTGTCACCTCTCTTCCCAGATCGTCCCTTTTCTTCTTCTTTTAATGTACAGGTTCCTAT
>NW_005842099.1:1192637-1194057 GCF_000455745.1 Alligator sinensis | reverse complement strand
CAGAAATAGAGCGATGACCCTGCTCGCGACATATGAGTAGGCGGCCATTGTGGCGTCGACCCGGATGTGCTGCAGGTTGGTGTTAGGTGATTCTCGCGATCAGGCAGTCACAGATTGCCGCTTCGTCACCGCTGGGCCTGTAAGGGGACAAAACAAGCAACAAACAAACAAAGAAAAGGGTGGCCATAATCGGTGAACAGCAGGGCGGCAAGTTAGCCAGTTGTAATGAGCTATGATGAGCGACCAGGTTTGATCGCCTTCTAGGAGCACAGAGTAGGTGCCAGGATACTGCTTGGGTTCGCAGATGACTTCCTTGTGCACTCGCAGATGTGGTTGATGAGGGTGTGGAACGGTGACCCAGACTAATTCGTCTAGGGGTGAGCTTCGGCTTCCATGGTTGGGGCTTTTGAAGCGCTGGTTCATCCCAGGGGGGCTTGTCTTTATATGAGGCATTGTGTTGGTGACAGCGTTGACTTGGGTACGCCGTAGGACGTGGTTCCATCCCACCGGAGACTTTTACCGTGGGATCCATCAGGGCCTGTAGCCGTGGCATCTGGCTTAGCAAGTTTTCAGCCAGCTGACCGGCCAGTGGCCCGAGGAGAAGCCTGAAAGTCACGGCCTCTCTTCCCCCGTAAACCTCTACACATGCCTCAATACTGTCCAGGGTGGTTGGAACATCCCCGGGGCGACCGAGATGATGATGGGGCCACGGCGCGTTACTCTGCACCTGTGTCAGTCCCAACGAGTGTACCCTCGGGTTCCAGGACGTGTAGGATACTCCGATGATGGCCAGCAGGAGCTGCTCTGAGGACGGGTTCGGCGGCGGACGGGTTCGACAGTCGTCCATTATGCCACTCATGAGATTTGTGGCACACTTGACCTGCAACGAGAGCTGGGAGCGGGATGGGCCAGTAGGTGTTGCCCGTTACCACGTTTAAGTCGGTGGTGTGCCCCCCACTCCATGAGGCTTGACGAGTTAGGAAGCTAGCCTCTTCCAAGTCTAGCAGGTCTGACCCAAATTCTACTACTAGGCGCCCCAGCCACATAGCTAGGGTTTCACCAGGTTTCACTTTTGATCCTCTGCACAACTCCTGCAATTCGCCCCAGGTGCGGGTGCGGTATGTGATGGTAGTATGAGTTGCACCCTGTGCATCAGTAACTTGCTTGACCAGTGCTATTGGGTGAACTGCGGCCAGGAGAGGGTTAAACATGTCGGGCGGGAGCACTGGATACATCTTTCCTCCCTCATGTGGGGGCGGGTTTTCTTTCTGCGTCACTTTGAAGGGCGGGCTGGGGGCATGGCTGTCCGTTGGTGTCACTCCGGGGGGCGGGCTGTCTTTTGGTGCCACTCCAGGGGGCGAGGCCATGGGCGGTAACATGGCCGGCCCACCTCCCAGGGGGGTTATCGCGTCCTTTTCGC
>NW_005842099.1:1191974-1192585 GCF_000455745.1 Alligator sinensis | reverse complement strand
CGCCATTTTCGAGCATTGGCTCGGACCCCCCCGCCGCCTGGTCCAGTGACTCCATGCTCGCTGTTCGCAATTGCCTTTTCTAGGTTGGCATTTTCTCGCAATAACCCTGCTACCGTTCGAAATAACACGTTTATTATTTTTTCCTTGTTCCATTTTGGGCCTCCCCATTTTGCCGCGTGGTGACCCTCGGTCTCTAGATCTTCCCGGAGCTGGCCGAGGAGTTCGTAACCATGCGATCCAGGCACTAAAGCCGGACAGTTAAACCAGTCCGGTGGGGTGGGTTCCCCTCCTTCCCTCAGGTACCGGGTGCACTGGGCAAACTCTTGAGCGGGGGTCAGATTTTCCACCTTCTTCGCCTTCACCCCCGCTAGGGATAGGGTCGGTGTTTCATCCGGGGGTCGATAGCAAACCCGGTCACTGCCCATTACACACCCGAATGCCCCGGGAAACAGCTTTGCTCTCCATTCCTTCATGACTGCTCCTTCCCCTTTCACCGAGAAGTAGCTGTCAATGTTCCTTTCATCCCCTCCTACCGCCTGGTGTTAGGAGACATGCACCCAGAGTTCATCTGCGTTTTCCACGCAGTGGGTCCCGGTGCGCCAGAGGCAGGC
>NW_005842099.1:1170425-1191695 GCF_000455745.1 Alligator sinensis | reverse complement strand
AGTTTGTAGACAGAAACGAGCATGCAGGATGAAGGATACGTCGGGAACAGACGGTGAC
Source organism: Alligator sinensis (assembly GCF_000455745.1). NCBI lineage: Eukaryota > Metazoa > Chordata > Crocodylia > Alligatoridae > Alligator > Alligator sinensis. The sequence continues at coordinate 1,191,637 of NW_005842099.1, read as the reverse complement.
GGGGAGATGTTGGAGGGTGATCAGTCCGCCAGCTTTTCTCTGCCACGTGGCAAAGTTCTCCGTACTCTACCACGTGCTCAGAGCTCTCCGACTTGGGCGGAAGCTGCATGGATTTTTATACATTTAGAGTAGCCAATAACAGACTGCCAGGTGGGAATAGCTAATGAGGCAGAATGTACCAAATTTGCGGTTATTCAGGGCAGTTCTATTGTGACAGGGGCACTCAACTCATTTGGTTATGACAATGTTAAAGAGTACCAGCCCAAGTACCGAGCCCTGAGGGACTCCACTGGTCACCCTGTGCCATGTTGACTTGCTCCCATCAACTAGTACACTTTGGGTCTGACCCCATAGTCAGTTACCTAGCCATTGGACTGTAAGATGATCAAGGCCACAGTTCCCCAGCTTAGCCATGAGGACATCGTGGGCAACAAGATAAAAGGCTTCTTGAAATCCAGATATATGACATCTACGTCATCTCCCTTGTCCAGGGCTCATGTCACCTGGTCACAGAAGGAGATGAGATTGGTCAGGCAAGAAGAACTTACTCTGCTTAATTTACTTTTCCAAGAGAAATGCCAAAAGATATGTCAAGCAAATAGGTCAGTTCAAAGTGCACAGACCTGGCCTGGCATCAGGTTCATTGAACAAGTTCAAAGAGGTCTTGTTCCTGAAGAGGTCCTTGTTCCTGGGTATTCACAATTGTGTATCACCTGTTAGGCTATCAGTTAACTACCCTTTAAGGAATTAGAGAACAGACACCCCAGTGACTGTGACCATCAAACTAGATCAGGTTCAAATCTCATCAGAACTACTATGGGGCAAAAGAGGCATTTCAGAAAGTTTTGGCAATAACAGCATTGTCTTGTTCCTATTTTATTTGTAAGAGAGAATGTGTTTTATTCCCCATCTCTTCAGGTGTACCTAGTTAACAAGCTTCTCTCTTTTGATTTCCTTTCTGAGTTTTTCACAACTTTTTCCCCTTTATGTAATATTTCTCCATTACTTAAGTAGACCTAATTGCCTGCAGTGACTGATAAGGAGCAACACAAAGTGGAAGAATTTTAAACAGTTGACAAGATTTTTGACAGGTCTTCTTTCCCTGCAAGGTTACTTCATGTCTAAATGGGCTCTGGTAATAACACAGGTAACATTCAGATCCAGAACAAATATCGATGCAAGCTGACTTTCCCTTTTGACCCTTGTCTCTGTGTTTGTCAAGATATGTATTTAACTTATTTCAGGAAGCCAAGAGCAGCTTTATTTCATGTATAAAGCCTGCCTGTCTCTCTGTAAATTGTAAAAAATGTGCTCATACCAAAAAACAAGAAAACCCTAAAACCATTTTCCCCCACCTTGAACTTAAAATAGCAAAAAGGTACAGTCAGCACTTTTGTTCATAGCCCTGGAATCCTTGCACAATTCTGATTTGATCAGTGAGTAGGTCAGGTATTTTTGATACTTGTATATGTCCTCAGGGAATGAGGTTATGCTGTCCTGCTGTCACTACTGGAAACCAGATGTCCCTGGGAAGGTTCTTTCAGAAATGATATTACATATAGGTCAGCAGTTTAAGATGTGTGGTGTCTGTTGTGGAAGGGGAAGGAATACCCTACAGGGGTATCAGGCAGTCAGATACACACTGTATGGGTGTGTCTACATGTGCAAATAAAGGCAATTAAATTTAATGGGGGTGTAGGTTGTAGCCGTGTTGGTCTAAGGACATAGGCAGACAAGGTTCTTTGCGTGAATCTGATATCTTTTATTAGACCAACTTAAATAGTTGGAAAACAATTATTGAGCAAGCTTTCCAGTTCAAAAACCCTTTGTCAGGCTAAGGAAGTTTCAGCAGTTGGTGTGTGCTCTTCCTGGATGGAATGAAAAGTAAAGAAGCCAGCAGCTGGGCTGGTATGCATGCAAGACAGGCAGTCAGTGAAAATGTAGATTGAGGAGTCAATCGGTGAGAGACAGGCTGGGGAGGGGGGGAAGAGAGAGAAGAGGGATGAAAGTGGAGAGATACCTGGGATGTCAGATGTCAGGCAGGTTATGATGTGTCATAAATCCAATGTCTATATTTAGTCCATGATTTTTAGTATCCAGAAGGTTGATGAAGTGGAGTTCATAGGCTCGTCTCTGGGAAGTGTTTTGTTTCCTTTGAGGATCAGGGCTGAGAGACTGGAGAGAGAGTGGTTTTCTTGTGAGAAATGTGCCCCCACCGGTAATTGGGTATTTCTGTCTTTGATAGATTTCCGGTGCGCATTCATTCTGGTGCGCAGTTGTTGTTTGGTCTCTCCTACGTATTTTCCATCAGGGCATTTGGTGCATTGGATGAGATATATTACATTGTCTGAGGAAGTTTGCTTCTGGTTATGAGGTTAGTGAGGTTTGGTGCTTGTTTGAAAGCTAGGATGGGTGGTTCTGGGAAGATCTTTTTAAGAATAGGGCCTCTTTCTAGTATGGGTTGCAATTGTTTAAGGATTTTCCGTACAGGTTCAAGGGAGGGGCGCATTAACCTGCATTAAGTGATTTTTGGCAGGTGGCTGCACATGCAAAGACTTCGAAGTAAAGTTAGTCCCAAGTCCCTGCCGTCCTGCCATGTGCCCCTGTGGCCACTGGGTGGAGCTCCAGCCTCCAGCCACATGGCTGCCAGCACTTGGCAACCATGCTGAAGCCAGACCCAGCTGCCAGCACTTGCAAGCTGTCTTGGAAAGTCTGATCCCTGGCTGGCCCCTTCCCTGCTTAGAAGCTGCATGCCCAGCACAGGGGCAGCATGCACCAGCTCCCTCTTTGCTCACCCTGCCTCCCCATGCCAGGGCTGCTCCAGGCCCTGCCCTTGCCCCTGCCAGCAATATCCAGTGCCCCACTGCTCCAGCCCAGCCCAGACCCTGCCAGTGATGACCAGTGCTCTGCACTCTTGCTGGCCATGGTGCTGGCTCTAGCAGCCGTCCACCCCCTGCCCATGCCTCAGGAGAACCAGGCACCCATCAGCAGGGGCTGGGGCATCAGCTGTGGGAGCCCCTGGTCAACCCCCTCCTCCTGCACTCCCTGCTCCAACCCACCTGCCCCACCTCACACACATCCCCTACCCCCTGCCCACCCTCAGCACCACTCTCAGGTCACACACATGGGTGAAACAAAAAACTTTATTACCCTCACAACACCCACCCCCATTCCTCCCCCCATCGACAAACAACCTGCTCCCCCTCCCCCCTCAACCAACAGTGTCCCTCCACCACCCTTCCCACCCACAACAATTAAAAACCCTCTTATAAGTGGAAAACTATATACAATAATTTTGGTCTTCAAGCCCAGAGTGGGTGGCCTAGGGGGCAGAGCCTGGGGCAGTTGCCCAGCACCTCAGCCCCTGCATATTCCCCTATGGGTCTGGGAGCCATGGCCACCCCTCTACCACCCACCATCAGGTGGTGGCCTGATGCATGGCCAGGTCTTTGGCTGCATGGTGCAGGGGAGAGTAGTGGATTTGGGCCCAGGTAGGCAGTGGCAAGTCTGGGGCAGGGCCTGGATCAAAGGGTCTGCTGGGCAGGAGGTACCACAAGGTCATGCACCTCCTCTTGAGCCCAGCTGGGGATCCAGGCAGTCAGGATGAGCATGCACACAAGTGGGGCTGGGGCTCGACAGGGAGGGGGATGAGGATTACATGGTCATCCCACGCCGGCTCTCTGGGCCCCCACGTGGCTGGCCCCGGAGAGCTGCCAGCAGCACTCAGCAGGGGGCACAGGGGCTGGGAGCCACCCAGCAGAGGCACTTTACCACAGCACCTACAAAGAGATGCTGCTGGGGATGAGCAGCAGCAGGGAGCAGGTGCTGGCCCTGCTGCCAGAGACAGTCAGGCAGCAGCCCTGGGGAGAAAACATGGGGCCTGCTGGGTTCCGGTACACAAGAACAGGCTTGTCCAGGCTCCTGATGTGTGTGCCCCAAGGCACAAAATGTCTGCAGGCTTTTATAGCCTTCAGCTAGGGGCTGCCAGAGAGCAGCCCAGCCCTGGAGCAGGAGAGGCAACAAGCCAGGTCCCTGGCGCTGGGCTCAGGCCAGCCCCCTAATGGCTGGGCAGACCCGGCACTAAAGCTAGTGCTGGGTCACATGTACACGTGCATTAATGCTCATTAACTAATTGTTTCTAAATTTGATACCTGCACTGAGGTATCAAATTTAGGTGTGAGTAGCCATTTTTAATGTGCAGTAAGGGTGCACACATGTAGACACACATCCATAATGCACATTAAATTAAGCTAATGCGCATCAATGCATCTTGTGTATATGTGTCTTATGTCAAATACCTGGGTGAGTCAGAGCAAGTGACAGCAAAGTCTTAAAACCCTTTTAAACTATAGATTATTTTAATATTTAGTGTATTACCTGATTATCTCTTAATGTTTTAGCAGCTTTGTCTGTGACCTTCAATGGATTTTAGTCTTTAATCTTACACATTCCTAGCCAGCAGCTCAGCAGCTTTACATCCTCAAAAGTCACTGATTGAAGGCTAGATCCAAAAATAGGACTTCCACTTGATGCATTTTACACTAAACTTTGTCACTGGTTAAAAAAAAGGGGGAATTGTCCCTTGAGCAGGGTTCAGAGCCCAGAACCCTCTCTTCCTAGCAATGTGCCTTAAACACTGACTACTTCCTGACTTCTTCTTTCCTCTCCTTCTGGCCCTGGCAATCTTGTATTACTTACTTACATTGGCCTGGATACAACAGGAGAGTTGGAGGGTGCCCCCATCCAGAATAACTTGGTCATTAGGGCATTTGCTTGAGAGGTGAGATGTGCAAGCATGAATCCCTTCATGCTGAGAATAGAATTGACTCCAGTTCCATTCCACTATCTGGGTTAATTGTTTTAAAGGTTAAGCTGTTTAAAAAGTGGTGAATGGTGGGATAAGAACAACACGCCTTTTTAAAAGATATGACAGTGGACCCTTAGTTTTCTTAGAAAATGAAATGGACAGAGGCACTTAAGTTCTGGAGAAGAACAAAGTTTCAGATGCATAGCTGTATTTAATATTTCTCATTGTCCAGTTGTAGGCAAAAGAGCAGGCTATAACTGCTTGGTCTGTGGGTCTTGTGGCTCATCCTTCTGAGCTATCAAACTTCCACATGACAAAGGAGACACAGGGGGGGCTAGGTACTTAACTCAGGATTTTAGAATTCCCTCCTGGACCAGGCATGGACCAAGTTTAATATTGCAATGCCTAATATGTAGGAACACTAAATCCTTTCTTAGGTCTGACCCTTAGTCCAAAAGCTGTTTTTTTGAAAGTGCAGTAGACCAAATTTTATCTCTATTACTTTGATGTAATGCTGGAGTAATTCCACTGAAATGACATCATTTTCAGGCATTTCAAAGTCTAATAGGCCAAAAGGAACATGGAGCATTTTTTATTATAAACTGCTCCAATACTGTCAGCACAACAAGCGAATCATTACTCAAGTCATTATTCTGCTTGTTTAGCTCAAAGGTCACAGTCCCCATCCAGCAGTACACCAAGGCCACAGAATAATTACAGTCTATTGAACTGTTCCAGTAGACAGTGAGGGAGAGCAGTGACTGGATCCCACGCTTATGTCTTCCTATTCTCTTCTCTGCTAGGTTAAATATAAAAGGAAAGATTTTGCTCTGTTTCAGTGATGAAGATCACAATGACTCCTATAGCTCAATACCAAGTGCAAAGACTACTGTTTATATTGCGTTAGCAAAATTGTTACCAAGAAACCAGCTGCTTAGAGGATAATAGAGTATAATAGCTATATATGGTATGGAAATATTACTATTTGGGCTTGGTGGAATAAAGAAGAGCACAGATTAAAATAACTTGAAGGACTCAGTTAACTTTGTAATACTTCAGAAAAAGTCAAGCAGTGCTGCATATGTTCCCTCACGTAAATTAATACATATTATGCAGGTAGTTTTCAAGGTCTAGTCAGGCTTAGCCACAGGGATGCTGAAAAAATTAATTTCTGCTTTTTTGATGATTCTTAAAATGAATCTTTACAAAGATAAATTGTGTAATTCCATACTCTTTTCCATTTTCCTCTCTTCTATGCACATGGATCATTGCTTAGTGCTGGGCACTAAGCAAATAATTGAGGTAACCAGCAACTTCCCTTCATCCTAATATTTCATTTCTTTTTTCACAGCAGCCTTAGGAAAAGCAGCAGATTCACACTCTTGCAAGGGTACTATATACCATGACAGAGTAAAGTCTTTCTGTGGCACAATATAGTAATCAGAAGGAAATTGCACTATTCAAATTTACCATCACCAATCACAATACCTGTAACTATGCAATAATTGCTGTCATAGGAAGGCAGAAAATATAGTAGACCAATCATTAAACAAATACTGTGACCATTAATAATAAGCACCACATAAAAGAGACAGTTTTCTGCTAATTGTTATACTGTAGTTGCAGTGCAGTGTGTCCATTCCTTTTCATAAATTAGGATACTCATATGGAACTAAAAGAAGCACATACTTACAAAAATGCTTGATCTATTAAAGCATTCTGTAATGAGATACAGGTATTTAAATAACTTGTGCAGTGTATAAAACACTACACACTTCTTATGAATATGTATGTGTTTCTATGGGATCTATATTATGTACTCATGGGCAAATCTAGGTTTTTGAAAAGTGGCGTGCAGATGGTGTGGTGCATCACTCACAATGCAACACATTTTCTCCACTTAAAGAGAAACAAGAAGTTTTACTAATTTGCTAGAGGGCTAGCTTTATATTATTCAGTTTAAGTTCAAGACAAAAACAGATATAACTTTATTGGTATGTGCACTAATTTGCTAGATAATGTATTAAATTTAAAACGCAACAAACTAGGCAAAAATAGTCAAAAGATTTTGTCTCATTAGTGCTGTAGCATTACAGTTAAATGTACAACTCTCATTCAAATTCATAAAACAAAATCTAGTCATCTTGAGTATCTTGACAGTGCCTCCAATACTTCACTGTGATTTTTCACAGCTGAATTAATATTACCACATCTGAGTTAAGGTTTTTAGCTAGAGATAAAAACCATCTGCAGGGCTGTGAAATAGAAGAGAGAGCTTACCAGGAATGGCTAATAAATAGCATAATTGCAAAAGAAATTGCTTGAATAATGGAACAGTAAGACCATTAAAAATGAGAGAGGATCATTAACACCTGTGGACTGAAGAGAGATTAGCAGGAGTCAGGTAGATGATGATGAGCCATGAAGTCAGTTGACTCCCTCAGAGTTGCCTGAATAAAAATGCTGCTGTCTCTCCCAAGCAGTTGGTTTTAAAGATTGGGTGGAGCAGGAATACAAAAGGGATGCAAATGCACCGCTGTACCCTCCCACCCCAACCCCCCTCGGATCCACTCCTGTACATACTGTTGACTTCACTTTGCTCCCCAATTGGTTTCCTGTTACTAACAGCACATCTTACTCCGGTTCTTTGTCTTTACATTCTTGTCCCTCCTATATTTGTGTCCTCATTTCCCAGTCTCCCATCTTTAATGATCTATTCAACCATCCTGCTTAACTCTTCACTTCCCTTTTACCTACTGTAGATTTGTGTCTTCTAAAACATTGTCCTCTACACCTGGAATCATGTTACTTTCCTCATCAATCCAGTATCCAATGTCAAACCTGTAGCTTGGTAGTTAGAGTACAACTGCTAGGAAGTTGGAGAGATGCAGGTTCATAATCCTCTCTGGGTGAGGGAGGCTTAGAACCTGTGTCTAGGTCAGTTGTCCAGGCTAAATCATGGGAGGGTAATCATTCTCTCCCACTGGCCTCAGACTTACAGTTTGGTATACATGTACGTAATTATTCAGTTGCTGGCCAGTGCATAGCTTACTGTGCACATTTAGTAACAGAATCACAAGCTGTGTGAAGAGCCAAAAATGCCACCTCAGTGTCTGAGAAAATAGCATTTCTGCACATAAAGGGTAATAGAATCCAGCCCATTACATCTATCTTTTGTCTGACATTATGCTTTCCTCTCTAATTAGATAGTTCACTTAGACCTTCATACCAACTACATTTCTTTCGCAATGAGCTTTGCAGTTTTGCAGTTGTTTAAATAACCCTTCTTTAAATTGATCTTTTTCGTATAAATTAAATATCTTTGACAGGTTATTGTCTTTTTTTCATATACATCCTAAAAAGATGGAATAACTAAGACAAGTCTCCCTCTCCTACAAATCTTTATCATAGTTTGAATAAAAAGAAGCAGTCACAGGTTTTGAACACACAGACTTTCCATCATCTAAGTCAGTTCTTTGGTCAAGCCTCTGATTTTCAAAGCAGCCCCGTACAGTCAAATACTCATCCTGGAAATTATGGGGGAATTGAGTATTTAATTAAATAGTTCATATTTTCCCTGGTGGTGTTACAGAGTCAAGCAAAGTAAATATGAAGGGGCAGGTTCTCTGCTTTACTTTTCTTGAGTATATAAGAGCCTAGCCCAAGGGTAATTACAAACTTTATGCTTGAAACAGTGGAATCACAGGTCTACTGGTTGAAATGCTCCATGAGCAAGGGTTCAAAGCACATCAACATAGTTTTCTGTGGTGGGAAGCCAATCACCTGCCTCCAGCAATCCCTATCAGCCAGGGAAGCCCACATTGCTGCCTGGGGCCTCTCCGGCTGCAGGGTGTTGCCAGCACAGGTAGTCGTCATGGATCCGGTCTCAAATGCTAAATGTGTCGACTGGGTGCACAAACCAGCTGAATTGCAACTGATTGAAGTAAATGCTTGCATACATCCTAAGAAGTAAGGCTAAAAGCTCCCATTGAAAGCTGGAGCTCTGGTACATGGTGTCCCTGCTCTGCAGCACAGTTGCACACCCTGTCCTGGAGGTTGTGACCCAGTTAATCACATCTTAAGTTATGACCTGACCACACGTCCAATCAGTTAATGGCATGATTAAAGAGGGAATAAGTCACAAAGTTATTCCACAAAAATGTGCAATAGCTTCATGGCTGTAGGATTGTGAATACCATTCATTGAACATGTAGTTAGGGGTGTCCTCATGGCTGAGAGTCCCATCGACTAAGTCTGCCTTCCAGTCATGCGGACTCACCATACATCCCCAGGGCTGGGGGTTCCATTGGCTAAGCTGGGCTCCCAGCTGCAGGGATGTATGATACATCTCTGTGGATGGGAGCCTGGCTCAGCTGACAGGACTCCCAGCTGTGGGGACATCTAGTGTGTCCTCACTCTTGGGAGTCTGGGCTTCCAGCCATGGGGATGTCTAGTGCATCCCTGCAGTTGGGAGCCCTGTCAACTGAGGGGGCTCCCATCCATGGCAGCTTGGTACTTGCTAGTGCAGGGGGTGCCCAGGATTGTGATACCCAGCAATAAGGAATCTGATGTTCGATTCCAAAATCATACTGCTTGACATGCATGTGAAACCTGCGCATCTGGAGGGGCTACAGTGGCAGAGTGTGGCTGCTGAAAGGGAGAGTGAATAAGGTATGACCAGGGTTTTTTTCACTGTTTTTCTCTTACTTGCTGTCTCTAGTATTTAAGGTCTAGGAAAGTCTGATTCAGAGGCTGTATCCCTAACTCCCATGCTCAATAGCTACTGATAGACCCTTCCTCCAATAATTTGTTTAATCCCTTTTTTAATTTGGCTAAACTTACAGCTTCTACAACATCTGGTGGCAATGAGTTCCACATTTTAATTACATGCTGTGTTAAAAGAACTTCCTTTTGTTAGGTTTAAATTTGCTACCTACTAGTTTCATTTTGTGACCACTAGTACTTGTATTGTGAGAGATAGTGGGCATGTCTACACATCGCCCTACGGCAACGTAGCGACGTGCTATGTCACCATATGGCGCGCTATGGCAATGTAGTGATCATGTGTGTCTACATGTGATCATCAGCTACGTTGCCATAGTGGCACACTCCCCAGTTATAGTGTGCCACTACAGTGATGTAGCAGCAAAATTTACTCATCCGCCACATGCATAGCGCAGTAACTGCCTATACTGCACCATGCTTTAGGCTTCCAAAAGGAAGTACTAAAGCGCGGTGAAGTGTAGATGCACTCAGTAAGTAATAAATCCTTATTTACTTTCTCTTCATCATTTAATATTTTGAAAACCCTTATCATGTCCCCCCTCAAGCATCTCTTTTCTAAACTGGATATGTCTAGCCTCTTTAGGCTCTTCTCATGTGGAAACTCCTCTTGAATTTTGCTACCATAGACGCTGGAAGGGGAAAGACCTTAGGTCTCAAAATATTTTCTAAAAATCTCCAGTTTAGTGGCCTGAACCGCACTGTTTATCTATCTGGAAAACCCTACCCTGATTCAGTAGAGAAGAAGAAATTAAGCTGAATCTCATGCCTCTTTCTGATTGTGGTCTGTAATTTTCACAAGAAGAAAGTCCATGGCTCATCTCAAGCCTAGTTCATCTCAAGACACAGATAACAAAGGAAAATAAAATATCCTGTAACAAACTAGCACATCAAGTAACTGAAACATACAGACAGAATACCCAATCAGCATTCCCCTCTTTCCCCCTGGAGAACTAGAGACTTCATGAAGTCCACTGGAGCCGTTGCAATTGCTACTGGTTTTATAGGAAGGCACTCAAGTACCACAGGGATGGTGGCAGTATAAACTAGAGACAACTAGATAGAAAATCACATTTTAAATGTTCTTGTCTGCTTCATCAATTGAAAACAAAGGCAAAAGGAAACAGATTTTTTCAACATTTCCTTTTGCAAAGTTTTCCAGAACTATTGCAGTTATTTCAACAGGAATTTGGGGTAGATGGTAGTACAGCATCTAACATTCAGATAAAACTTGAATGAGTACCATTTTAATTTGGTAATTTATATCGATTTCCTTGCCCTCTGTCTAATAGCAGGAGACTGACACATCCTCTCCAAGGCATCTTCAGAGGGAGATGATGCATAAAACACCGTATAGGAGTTGCTAGTGTTGTCATAGCTTGGATTGTTCCCATCAGACCCTTACAGAGATGGGGACTAGTTGTCTGGGCTGAATAACCTTTTTGGCCAAGAGACAGCATGAGGCATGGTGATGTAACTAGACGTAGTCTCTCTCTCTCCAACATTTCTTGTGAACTAGAGTGAAGTTATGAATTTACATAATTAATTGTGTACCTCATTATTTCTGATTTGGGATTTGCTGTTTGTTAATAATGTGTGTTTTGTCACTTCAGTACTGGGAAGCTTGAATGGCGGTCAGCAATTTACCATATGTTGGCAACCTTTTGAATCATACACATAGCTCCTGCAGAAGAATTTGAAACCCAGTTACCAATTAACTTGGAGGAGGCATTTATCAGTTCCTTGTTTAGTAATTTAGAGTTTAAAGTTATAGATGTTAAAATTACCCCATGTAGGTCTGTGACAATTCTAACCCTCAGAAGGGTGTAGCATTTGCAGGTTTAAGGTATAATCCAGATAAGCAGGTTTAAGCAGCAGAAATGGCTGAGCAGTGACTTACGTTCATGAGACAGTTTGTTACATGAGCTATTTTATGGCTTTCACAGTTGATAATGATGGTGAATTGACTGAAGCTGTGAACTATGCACAGGAATTGTCCCTTGTCTAGGATGTCCTTGAAATTTGCCTTTACTAGCACAAATAGTATAACTGAGTTTTTCCCACATGCCTAATAATCACTGCTGTTATTTTCAATATATCTCCATTGGAGCAAACAAACAAACAAACAAGCAGTAAAAAATCATGGCATACAAAATGCTTCTCTCATTAATAGCCATGTAATGACCCTGTTATATAAATACTTTGTTTTGGTTATATGCCTCTGTTCTCAGTACTTTCCTCAGTACAGTCAAGAAGTCCTATTTGTTTCTAGGTTTTCCTATTCGTTCCTCTTAATGGTGATTTCCCAAGCTACACCCACAGCTGATGAGTGTTTCTGATTTTTATAGCTACACCTTAATATATTCAAATTGGGTATTTTTTTTTAATGATCTGTAACTTGGGAACAGTTCAGTCAATGTGTGTAACACTGCAGAAAATTCCTTCCCAATCCTCAGGGCAAACCTTGCTATTTTCAGTTTAAACCAGGTTTGTTAGCCAATTTTTTTTCCTTTTTTTTTTAAGAAAGAAGGAAAGGAGTGAGTTCTAAATATTAACTTTGAAATAGTTCCTGGTGGTAACTTTAATAATATTGGTGCTGATTTTAACTGCTTTGCAACTTCTGTGGCCATTTATACATGTGCTATGGTGGCAAAAAGTGCTCATAAATCACAGTTCATCTATCATTTAAACCAGCAGAAGCATAGCACACTCAGTTTTTACAAGTGTAAATAAGGACTCAAAAGGCAGGATAATGGAGCATTAGATCCATTATATCTGGAAAGCAGTGTAATACAAAGTTTTAGTTCTCCACAATTTCCTGGTATTTGAAAGAAGTAATATTTCAAAATATCTCTTATGGAAGCCCTGTGGCCTGATGTCTTAGAAGGTAAAAAGCTCTCTGCTCCCATCTCATGGTTAACCAGGGGAAGAATGGTCATCGAGCTGCTTCATCTGCGTAAGCTACTTACCCAGAACTCCCAACAGAAGTTTGAGAGGAAAAAGAAGAAAGTCCCCATCTAATAGTAAATAGGGAAAAATATGGTTCATTTGTGTTAGTTTTTTTACACAGGATTCCTCCAGGGATATATTGAAAATAGGTGTGCTGGACATCACTGTTCACAAACTCACGATTAATCAGATAGGGGAACTGAACTGAGAAAGAGATAAGAAAAGGGTTTCCCTCTTGTGCATGGATGCTCTGTTCAAGGCTCTTGCATGTAACTAGCCCTCCTTTCTTGAGGGTAATATGATATTGAGAAGGCGATGGTACAAACTGGGGATTCTGCTGTGTGAACTGTTGCAGAAGACTATGATGTAGGTCAATGTGGAGGGACTGTTTCTGAGGCTGAAAGGAATACACAAGATTTGAGTGAACTCTTCTTAGAAGGTCTCTCCCTGCCTGGTCCCTGCCAGTCCAGAAGCAGGCACAAGGAAGGAAAATCTGCCTACTACTGCTGCTGTCTCTGGCTTCCTGCAGTCAGACGTGCCAAGTATGTGGGGGCCTGAGGACTCTGTCCTGCCTCAGGAAGAGGGTTGTCATCTGAAATGAGTAAAACTTTCCACTTGTCCATCATTTTAGGCCTCTCCCCCCAGCAAAAATAATAGTCAGTGCCTATGCCTAGGCGCAGACCTGGTTGGAGTGGGACAGGAGTGGCTAAGACAGAAGCATCAGCTGTCAGGCATATGCAGAGGGAGAAAATATTATTTGGAGGGGCTGAGTGCATGCACGCTTGTGTGCACATGCACCCCCCCCAGCAGGTCTGTTGTGGGGAAGGGGTGTGGGGGGATGCAGATTGAGGCCCCTGCAGTGAGGGAGGGAGTGGGGTGAATGGGTCCCCGGGGTCAGGGTGGGTCGTGGGATGCTTGGAGCCTGGGCAGCTCATCTAAGGCCATAGAGGTCGGGGCGGGGCAGGAGGGGAGGGGAGGAAGGGCTCCTGCCGCTGCACACACCCCGGTGGAGGCCTGGGGGGCATGTGTCCCCCAGATCTGCACGTGGGGTGGAGGCAGGCTGCTGCTGCAGGCTGGGCTCTGTGACCTGCTGCTGCTGCCTTTGGAGCAGCATGATGCCATATGCCTGCCACTGCCAGGGGCAGGGGACACAGGCAGGGGACACAGTGTAGTCACAGTGTAGACACAGTGTAGTCAACGCACAGCAGGCACATGGTGTCATGTCACTCCTGAGGCAATGTTAATGGGGTGCAGAACCCATCCCACGGTGGCAGCCCACCTCCACCCTATGCATAGATCTGAGAGGCACATGCCCCCTATGCCTTCCCCATGGCGTGTGCAGTGGTGGGAGCCCCCCACACCCTGGACGAGCCACCCGGACTCTGAGTATCCCACAGCCCACCTAGGCCCCAGGGCCCCATTCATGCCAGCCCCTGCCCCACTCCCTCCCTCACCGCTGGGGCCTCGATCTGCCCCCCACCATGCTCCTTCCCCATGACAGACTTATCTGTTGTAGTGGGCAGTGCTCTACATGCCTCTGGGTTGCTGCAAGCTGCAGCTGCATGTCTGAGTCTGTGCGTGCCCCTCTGCCCCTGTTGCAGTCTCCTGGAGCTTACAGCTGGGCTGCTCTGTGGCCCTCTCAGCTGTCACTGCTGCCCCAGGTTTTGGGGGACTAAGCCCCATTAGCCCCAGCCTTCTGCCACCTATGCTGTCAGGTCTACTTCTTGTACCTAGAGGCACATGGGGAGAGGGAAAGGGGAGGGAGAATTGGAGAGGAGGGAAGGGAAGGTGCCATTGAGTATGGAGAGAAAGGGAGAGTGTACTGAGAGTCAGGGACGGGGGGCAGGAGAGATTTTTACCTGATTCAGTGACTTTAAAAGTATGTAGCTGCTGTTCTCATGGGGGGAGAGGGAGATAGGAGCCGGGGAATGCAGCCACCTTTTTAGCACCAGTTATTGTTCCCATACCCCCCTTTTCACAATCCTGGATCCACCTATGTCAAAGTATAAGTGGAAATCAGCAGGTAGAGAAGGGGCAGTGATGGGGCAAATTTGCCTATTGGTTATTCGTACCCTCAGGGCCAGACTTAATAACTACTGCCACAGTTACCAAAGGGAAATATTTATCTTTCACATATGCATATCATTACAGGATTTTACTGAATTGCTGATGAGTCCTACTTTCCCCCCCAAGTCAACTTTCCATTGCTTTTTACACAGGCTTGTGCTTGGGGAAGTATTTCCTGTTGTTACACCAGAACATGGGCCTCCAGGTCTGGAGCCACTCAGGGACTGAGGCACTGACCAGAGTCGGGATAAGCAAGCAGAGTCCAGTGACTAACCAGGTCAGGGAGCCAGGAGGTCTGTCAAAAAGTGGGTTTCAAAAGAATGTCTGGTCAAGAGCACCAAAGGAGTAGACAGACTGAGGTTACCAACAGGTTGGGAGATCAAGCTGAGAGTGAAGTATAGGAGGACTAGACATAGGTCAAGGTTACCTTGTGAAGAAGTTGGGCGATCAAGTGGAGAACAGCGTCTATGAACAAGCTGGAGGGAGCAGCAGAGCAGTTATGTGTCAGGTAGAGCCTTGTTGCCCAGATAATTCCTGTTCCTGTTCAGGGGTTTATACAGGAGTGACCCCAGCCAGCATCTCTGGGGACAGGGAGTTAAGCCCTGCTGGAAGCTTCAGGCCAGTCTGGGAGCAGTCTGGCTGACCAACCTTGGAGTGGCAGGCCAAGATATGTGGCTGTGTTTGCTAGGGTGTGGTGCTCAATTTGAGGCTATAGCCTGACATCTATTAAGGGTACTCAGAGATGGTATTTAGTGATCTCCAGATATTCTAGGTAGGAGCTTGAACAGCTAGGGTTGTCAGGTTTAAGAGGGACCTCATGGTTTTTAAATTTCACCCTTGTCCCTGCTGACAACAATAGCAAAAGGGTTATCATCACTGAAAAATCCTTCCTTAAAAGGAAAGGTTAATTGGAGTATTAAGAAAACTGGAACTCAGGTAACAAGCCAGGGTCAGGCTCAGCCTCCAACATAGGATAAAAGGGAGGCTTGGGCAGAAGAAAGGAGCTCTGTGACTAGGAGGAGCTCTGGCTTGGGAACTCTGAAGGACAGCGAGAAAGTGAGGAAACAGGGTAATGTCATGGGCAATGACTGCTGGAGTAAGAGAACCCAAGGAAGGGATTGTGATACTAAGGCCAAGCAAAGGGGAGGTTGGAAATAGCTATTGGCTTGAAAGCTTCTGGAAACTTTGATCTTAGGGAGTTGGGCTAGGGCTCCCCTATCACAAATCATTTTCTTACTTAATATGAGAAACCTTACTGCTGGACAATAAAATGATTTTCTTACTTAATATGAGAAATCTAACTGCTGGTTTACATAAAACTCAGTCATAAAACCTTACATGGACAAAGGCCAGCATTTGGATCTAGGGCTCTAGGCACTCCCTAGCCTCCTGATCCATCATGTCAGGACTGTGATCATGTGTGACCTTTCTCTACTTCAAGAAAGAGAAGCCAAGTGCACTTTAAGAGAGGTATAAATCCCCTAAAACCTGGACAGAATCACTGGGCTGTGAAGCAATATTTCTTTAAAGTCCTCATAGATGCTAGATTTTTAACAGAGGCTCTGGAGATGGGGAGGAGGGAATTAAAATAAATTTAGGTGGAACTAAACTAACAACTCTATCTTTCCTTTTGTTTGGCTTGTGCAGAATCTTCTTATTTCAACATGCACTGCAATGGTAGTAGAAAACAAGAAATGAAAAAAGAATTAAGGGAGTAGCAACCTACTTTACATAACTACGATCAGAAAATATGCTTATGGCTTTAATATGATGAGAGCTCAAACAATAACATATGTGGGCATTAATAGCAATCCAAGTGGGGGGGGGGTGACTCAGTCTTCAAGTCATTTTGTTTCATAAATTGAATGATGTTAGTCTTTTCACTGAATGATTTAGAAAATGTATAGCAATGTAACACACACAGAATGTATAAGCTATGTTGTATCACAAAGTATGTTGTTGTGTATATGGTTTTAGTTTAAATATGATTGTATTTTTTTGTATCTGCTTTGCTGTATATATTCATGTTCTATATACTTGCTGTGTATCTGGCCATCTCTTCTCTGGCTTGGTGATTTCAGGAGAAACTGCATGTAGGTAGATACCTGTGACTTCTGTCTGAGAACACCCCTGCTGTGTACTGTAAGCAAAAGCTGGTTTAAATCACCTTTAGGGAGAGGGAGATCAGACCCCTTGCCTAATTGGCTAAACTAAGCAGAATTTTTTGAAATTAATTGGTTAAGAGGAATGCAAAACTGTACAATGCTTGGTTCAGAGATACCTTTTATTAGACCAACTAAAAAATTGCACCCCCCCAACTTTTTTCGCAAGCTTTTGGGCACACCCACCCTTTCTCAGGGAAAATTTAAAAAGTCCCCATAGGTAGACTTCATTTTGCACAGAGGAAGCCAAAGGTGGAACTCTGTTCTTCTGGGTCCGTTAAAAGATGGGCATGTTTTGGTCCAGGGCTGAGGAGCTGGTACATTTGTTGTTGTTGCAATGTCTTTGCTTTCAGTCTACTGTGTGGCTGAACTACAGCTGTATGTTTTGCTGGTAGATTTACGCCAGGATTAAAGGCCTGGCAAATTGGGGCCAGACTTTAGGCCTTGAGTGGGATAATACCATGGGGGTATTAAACCCTGGAGCAAACTGTCCAGGAATGGAGTCTTGGCAGTTATTGACCAGGATAGGCCTGGCCCCCTCCTTTGGGCTAGGGACAGTAGTTACATACAAACCAGTTTAAGTGATCAGAAACTGGTTTAAATGTGTAACAGATATAAAGCTCACTGCACATAGACCAGTATCAAAATGGCTGAAACTAGTTTAAGATAAACCTGGTTGAATGTAGTATCAGACTTAACTGATTTGGATTAAACCAGTTTATGAAACTTCTGTCCCAGACCCCTTCCTGGTTCAAGTTAAATCAGAGTCCCACCGCATCCCAGCATGCTTTCCAGCCCTGGGCTGTGCTGTGCTGTGCTTCCTGCTCTAGAGAGCAGGGCTGGCCCCACCCATCTGCTCCCTTGCTGAAGCAGTAACTGGTTGACAAAGGGGTGTGGGGGATGCAGGCCAATCTATGTGTGGGGGAGGGGTGAACTGCCCCCCCAGGCAAACCTGAGCTGGGGTCTGTGGCCAGGGAGGGGGGTTAAACACCCTTCTCCCACTCAAACTTACTGCTGACTACAACTGTGGATTGCAAATCCTAGAAGCATCTGGAAAAAGGATGAGGAAGTGATGAGCAGCTTTGCAGAGTCCTGCTGCCATGATTCTTGGCTGCAAATCCCAGAGACCTTGGGGGCAGCAGGAAGAGAAAGTGAATGCACAGCCAGAGATCCCTGCTCTAGTGCCCCCCAGCTTCTGGCCTGAGCCACTGCAGGCATGCAGCTGCATTTCCTGAGTCAAAGGTGAATGTCTGTTCACTTTTCTTTCAATTTAATCTGTGTATTTTAGACAAACTCACACAGGCTGAATCAATTCAGCCTTGGGCTTTTTGACTATCTGTACTTAACCCTGTTGTGTTATAGCTGTTTTGTCTCAGTCTAGTTTGTGTGCTTGGCTATATTCCAGGCCCTGATGCAGATAGGTTTGGCTCTCTTTTGTTGCTTAGTTCAGGCCTGGCACAAATAGGCCTGGGTCCCCTTTTATTGTTTACAGCTGTTGTGTCTCAGCCTAGCTGTGTAACTGTTGCCCTGCTGTATGTTTGGGCCCCGGGCCAGGGTAGGCCTGGTTCCCTTTCTTTAAATTCTTTGCAATTTTCTGCCCCAGCAGAGCTGGGGATTGGGACTAGGAATTTTGTGGGTATGGTATGCTGACTGAAGCTGCAAGTCACCCCCTCAAACCACCATGTAGAAGTGGTGATTGGTAACCTACAGCTTTTCAGGGAGCAATGAGGGGCCTCTTGCTTTGCTGAAGGACCTACACTCTCTAGCAGCTCCCCAAGGTACAAAGAACCCAAGAAGCATCTCAGGACTATCTGGTGTGGACCCCCTGTCCAGCCCATTGCTGAAGACCCTCAGAACTAAGCCCCTGAATAAGCCTCCCCACAACCCCCAGTTTCCAGACTGCCTGGGCAAGGAGAAATCTCCACAAAAGGAGACTATAGCTCATAGATTATAGTGTTTCAAATTGCATTTGCTGTTTTCCTTGCCTTTGTTTTCCATAATAAATCTGCCCTTCATGTTTGCACTGCTTACGAGGAGGGGGGTTTGTATTTGTGGAACACCCCAACCAAATTCAGTTATCCCAGATTTCTGGGTGAGGGTTAAAGCCATAGTGAAAATTATTGGTTACCCTGACATTTGAACTATTTCCCTGTTGCTGCCGACTGGTACCTGGTAGAAGGGTTACAGTAAGACTCTCCATTCCAGAAAGCCTTTCTCAACTTTCTACATGCTAAATTAATGCATGTTATAAATAAAGTTAGTCAAAACTTTCAAAACAAAATATTTGTATTAAAAATTCATCTTTTGTAACTGAAAGTTTCTCAGTACAAGTTTTGGGCTTTTATAAATTACATCATTGCAAAGATAATTGAAAAAATATCCAAACTGCAAGTCAAGAAAGTTCATGACATTCGTGAAAAGTTGTGGAAACTGCAATATCAACAACCTCCACCCTGAAATTTTTCTTTCATGTTTTTCTTTCTTTTTTCTTTTTTGGTTTTGGGGAGGTGGGGGGAATAGACTTTTACTTTTTAGCTGACTCAATGTGAATGACAGTTTTTACTTGGCAACAGTTTACTGCCTTTGTAGAGTTTATTTTTTATTGAAGTAACAATATAATTGCCCTCTTACTTATTTCTTGTCTTCCTACAATAAAGACTGCCTAGAACACATGTTTGAATGTCACCATCTGCAAGGGCATGGATTTAGCAATGATTTGGTGATCTTGAGATGAGGTATCTGACAGTCCACTACTTTCTTATGCTCACTTATGTTACCTGGAAAAAGCCAGGCAATGATTGTAGTGTTCCATGAACTAGTTGTATAAGATTTTAGTATTGTAGGCCCATGTGGCAGACACATTTTTTTAGTTGTAGTCTGCTTCTTTGTAATGTCTCCAGTTTAACCTTTCTATATGGTCTGCTCCTAATGGTGTCAGTGCAGTGTCAGCAGCGATCGCAGACTGCCTGCAGATGCCTGCAGATGGTGGTGTTGATGACAAGGGTGTGGGGGGGGTGGCGAGCAGCGACCATCTGCAGGTGCAGAGAGCAGTGTCAGTGGTGCCTTTTCTCCGGGGGTGCATCGCCATGCTCAGGGGGTGCATATGTACCCTCATGCACCCCCTACAAGTCGCCAATGGAAGCCAGGGACCCTGTATTATAACTACAGCACTTTTCTTAGGTATGTCCTCAGAGACACTACATAGCAGCTGGAGAGAAAGCCCCCATCCTCCCCCATTTAGATCTGCAACAGAGATTCAAAGTGCTATAACATTAGCATGCTTGCTGTTTATAAGTCTGTGTCCTATAGTTGCATTTAAAATGATGCTTTATTCTAGATACTTATCTGTTATAGAGCACTAATAGGGTAAATAGCCCAGTACATGCTATCCTGAATATCCCCACATCTCACATAAAATGTAATGCTTTGTTTTGCAGGGTACCAACATGCAGTAAATAATTTTTACTAACAAATTCTATGTTTATCACATAACAACGTGAGGCAAAAATCTTAGAGTTCTTATACAGATGCTGATGGCATGGAATGATTGCTAGTGTAAAATTGTTCATAATTAGATAAGCAACTAATAATAATACCTGTTTTAGGAACTATTGTGAGATGCAGCCTTAATAGTCATCGGGACAAAATGAGATCCATATGAGATTGATATTAGGAGAATAATAAAGCACCAATTGAAAAATATTATTACCAGACTATAGAAAGAGGCAGTGAGATTTTTTTTTTTTATAGAAATTTTTCAAGAGCTTAACTCTTGAAAATGGATGTCGTATACTTAGACTTCAGGAAGGCCTTCGATACGGTATCCCACCCCATACTGGTGAACAAGTTAAGAGGCTGTGACTTGGATGACTACACAGTCCGGTGGGTGGCGAATTGGCTGGAGGGTCGCACCCAGAGAGTCGTGGTGGATGGGTCGGTTTCGACCTGGAAGGGTGTGGGAAGTGGGGTCCCACAGGGTTTGGTCCTTGGACCGATACTCTTTAATGTCTTCATCAGTGACTTGGACAAGGGAGTGAAATGTACTCTGTCCAAGTTTGCAGATGACTCCAAGATGAACATGAGTCGGCAGTGTGACGAAGCCATCAGAAAAGCCAATGGCACTTTATCGTGCATCAACAGATGCATGACAAATAGGTCCAAGGAGGTGATACTTCCCCTCTATCGGGCGCTGGTCAGACCGCAGTTGGAGTACTACGTGCAATTCTGGGCGCCGCACTTCAAGAGGGATGCGGATAACCTGGAGAGGGTCCAGAGAAGGGCCACTCGTATGGTTAAGGGCCTACAGACCAAGCCTTACAAGGAGAGACTAGAGAAACTGGATCTATTCAGCCTCCTCAAGAGAAGGTTGACAGGCGACCTTGTGGCTGCCTATAAGTTCATCACGGGGGCACAGAAGGGAATTGGTGAGGTTTTATTCACCAAGG
>NW_005842099.1:1167710-1170389 GCF_000455745.1 Alligator sinensis | reverse complement strand
CCTGCTTATGCAGGGGGTCAGACTCGATGATCTATTGAGGTCCCTTCCGACCCTAACATCTATGAATCTATGAAACTGTGAAGGGATAGTTTCATGATAATTAATTGGGATGCAATGCTTTCTGAACCAAAGATATCTGTTTACTCTGTGCTAGGTGGAACACCCATGTAAATGTAGGAATATTCAACTTCTGTATACAGGGTCATTATTTCAAAACACCTACTGAGTCCTGCATTGTGGAAGTAATGAAGTCCTGCTGTGTCACTCTCAGATATCAGTTAGGTTTGATCCTTTGATAGGTGAGGTCTTTCATTCCATTTATAGCTGGAAATATTTCTCTGTCCAGGTAGTTAGGACTTTACTGTTGTCCTGGAGGGAAGCGCTTCTCTTCACTTAGGATTCTTAACTATGAATCCTTTCCTTTGGAGTTTGGCATCTGAGACAGTTGATGCCTTACAAAGAACCAGAGAGACAAACGCTACCCCATGGTCCTCATCTGGGAGGTGTCAGATTTTTTTCTTTCAAATCCTTAATTTGGACCAGGGATTTTATCTCATGTTTCCCATATCCCTGGAAAGTGCCTTAACCATTGGGCTATAGGATTTTCTGAAGGAATCTCTCTGTCTGGTGAAAATGTTTGTCTTTTCATAATTGGCAGGCATTGGAATGGGCACTTGAACCATACTATCCACCATTATAGGCCGAAACTACCAAGCTTTAAATCACTCTCATCCATAAATATACTTCTGATTCTAGACATGTAGACCTCACTCAGTTATCTTTGCATAGCACTTCATTGACTCATAAAGACATATCCTTTAATTCTTCTGAGACATCATGGAAATGTCTTAATCAAAAAATAGTTTTGGTTAAAATAATTTGGAATTCCAATTTTTACCACAAAATTCAGCATTTACTGCTTTAAATTTGGAAGATTTTTTTGCTTTTGGTGTTGAAATTTTCTGTGAGGAAAATTCCCTCTTGTTTTCTGACCAAGTTTAGGTTCCTTCCTTCCTTCCTAATGCATAGATGGGATGTTTTCCTTGGGGACCGGCACTTTTATTGTAGGAGAAGCAAAAGGGAGGAGTGGATTTACATATTTCTGTCTATTGGCACAGTCAGATTCATGATCATTTTGAGGTCCCTCTGCAAGGGAGTGCCATAGTCATTTGTCAATTCAATGGCAGTTTTGCCTGAGTTATGAGTTGAAGATTTAGTTTGTTGTGTGTGTCCAAGTAAGATATATGTCATTAGGATTAATGAGCCATTTCAGACAAATAAAACGGAATTTGAACCTTCATCTGCATGTTTCAACTGAGCCCAGAGAATATGCTTGGAAGAAATCAATCACTTTTTCATCCTATTGTTTTCTCCCTTTCTTTTTAATGATCTCTGATTCTTAGTTCCAGCCAAGACTAGCAGAGAAATTACCAAATACTCTGAAAGTGGTTGTTTCCAGCTGAGCTGAAAATGCTTCAGAATCACAAAAACAAAAACAAAAAAAGCCTGCTTTTGTGAGATTTTAGACCAGCTTTGCAGACTCAAAAGGTTCAGATACGGGAAGCATCCACACTTTTGGCTGTGTTTCTGAACCTTACACCAAATTCTTAATCTTTTAAGATTCAGGAATTACTAGTTATTCCTGTAGTAAGAAAGAAAACTTCATATGAGCTGCACTTAATTAACAGTGCTAATATTGGCACTCTATACAATAAAGGGCAGTCAGATGCATACTGTTCGCTGGGACTAATCATCTGAGGGAATGTCGTCCTGTATGAGCTAAAATATACAAAAGTATAAAGGATGGTAATAAATATTATTTACTAGACAGTACTAAAAAAGCCAAGTTTGTAAGAATGACCCCTGGGGACTTGTAGATGTGTCTAATCTATTTACAGCTTCTTCCCTTACTCTTAAAAAGCAAATCTTTACTGGAAAAAGCCATATAATCCAGCTTGCTATGGAGAGGTCAGTTCCAGGGACTCCTGTCCCTGCTAGCAAGTGACTCAGATGATAAATTGCCAGTACAAATCATTAGAGTGATGCCTGGCAGGAACTGGAGCCAGCCTTGTGCAGTACATTTTAATTAAAAAGAAAATTATATATATTTATTTTTAATGGAGGAGTACTGCAAGAGAAAGCAGGCAGAGGTCAGGAAGGAGGGGGGGAAAAATTCCAGAGGTCAGAAGGTTCTGTTACTTTTGAACCATAATCAAAAGGCATTATGAAGATAAGGGGGGAAATAAAAAAGAACCTGGTACATTCATAAAACCAATCACTTTAACACAAACTGCCTAAATCTGTCAGGCTCCAGTGGCGTGTTATTCTCCATTTTGAGGTCTATTGTAAATATGAAAACAATAAGGGTAGTCCTAACATTATGGACTGGGGCATAGGTGGATATAGGATTTCTTAAAAGGTATGCCACCCCTCAGGCTAGTATGGGAAGGGGGCAACATGTGGTTGGAATCCCTGGGCCAGCAGGGTATGCCAAGGAGCTGGGCAGGGGTCCAGTGCTAGAAAGACGAATCCACCTCCCACCATTGCTGCTGTCCCCAGCTGACAGGCATGGGGGGAGCCCCAGGACTGTTTCTGACCTGTTCCATCTAGAGGCTGTGAGCTTGGTCAGAGACAGCAGCAGTGGTGATGGAGGGAGTGCTCCTTCAAGCATCTGCTCCC
>NW_005842099.1:1135676-1167700 GCF_000455745.1 Alligator sinensis | reverse complement strand
GGCAGGAGTTGCAGGGACCAAGTAAAGGAAGAAGAAACCTGCCCACTGCTGAGCACAGCATCCTGTGTAACTGCAGCCTGTGGCTAGAATGGGGCATGAATAGCTTTGAAGCTCCCCCTGCTGGGAACAGCAGTGACAGAAGAGGGGGTGCAACTGTGCCTCTGCCCCCCCCACCCTGTCCAGAGTGGAAACGACCCTAAATGGCACAGGGGCCATTGGTAAGGAAAACAAATTTGTAATAAATGGGTTTGAATCTACCTAAGAAGAATTGAACCAAATTAAAATTGGCTCCAGTCTGAGTTAAGTAATCCTTTTTGAATGAGGATTCAAGTTAATGCAGACTAGGCCAGTCCAAATTAGGCAATTTAAACTTTGTTAATTATATACAGGTTGTTTTTAGGAAAAACAGCCCTTAGAAACTCAGATAAACAGATAAGCATTGCAAGTATCAACCCCTCCCCCAAGGGAAACTCAATTGGGTTTTTGCAAAACAATAGAGGCTATCAGGCACAAAGTAACACCTTTAGAAAGTCAAATGTGCCAACAACACCTCACTCTGCTAAATATTAGGCCAATTACAGCTTCTGGAACAGCACTTTAGATAACTGCAGCAATGTAGCTGTGCTTACACAGGCTTATTATCACCTCTTAATTACTTCCAACCTGTGTTAAAGGGCTGTCAAGTATATAGACTGTGTATAGCCAGTTGCTTCCTGCAGTGATGGTCAGTGATCATCAAGGATCCTGGTTTTCTCTGATTAAAAATTGCAAATTCTTTGATAAAAATCCCAAATCCGTGATAAAAATTAAAGGCCCCCCCCAGCCTCCCCCCAGCACTGCTGGTGCCCCACACTCCCCCCCACAGTCTCAGCAGCCCTCCTGATGCCTCTTGCTACAGGCCTCCAGACCCACAGGCACAGACACAGACACTGACACCCACCCCAGCAGGTAAGTGTATGTGGGGGGAAGGGGCAGGGCAGGGGAAGGTGCTGGGAGGGTAGATCAGGAAGGAGGGGAGTGTGCCCCTGTGCCCCTCCCAGGAGCAGGGCCAGGGGGTGAGGGCAGGGGCGCCACTCTGTGAGCCACATACAGGAGGTTCGCACCTGTATGAGGTTCGCACATGGAGGCCGCTACCGCAACTCTGCTACTACACCCTGCACCACCATCCCACGGCCACCTGCACAGCTTTGTGGGCAAGTGGAGCAGGGCGCGGCAGCAACAGTGCGGTGGCAACCACTGTGTGTGGGTCACATATGTGCCACCTGGCCGGGGGGTGAAACAGGGGGCTTGCATGCAATGGCATGCCTGGCAACCATCTGCACAGCTCTGTGGCTACATGCAGGGTTGGGGGGGCTTTGCGGGCAAGCACCATCACCATGGAGCCATGCCCTTCGCCCCTGGATCCTAGAGGTAAGTGGGGCTTGAGGGCTGTGGGGCAGGACTGGGGAAGATGGTTGGGGGCTGAGGGAGTGGGGGGTGCTGCCAGACCCAGGCGGCACACTGCAGCTGGGAGTAGGGCCAGGGGGTGAGGGCAGGGGTGCCCCTCTGTGGGGGGGATGGTTAGTGGGCAAGCGATGCAGAGTGCAGTGTGGTGGTACCTGCTATGTGTGGGCCACATACATGCTGCCCAGCTGCCTGCCCAGGGGAGGGGGAGAGAGAGGCTGGCATGTGGCTGGGGCACAACTCCATGGCCAGCTTTGCAGCCATGGTGAGGGATGTGGGGGGCGGGGGCTCGCACATGGCAGCTGCTGCCACTTACCTGGAGTGCCATGATGGCAGTGACAGCTGCTGCCTACAGAACCTCCTGCTGCCACTGCGGAGCCGTGCCCGGAGCTCTCTCCCTCCCCCCTCTCCCTCCCCGTCTTGCCAGGGCCGGGGGTTTCTTTTCCTTTTTGCAATCGACTCTTGCAGGCTGGAGCTGTGCCAGCCTATAAGAGCTCTTTGCAAAAGCGGAGAATCTGCAGATTTTTCTGCTAAAAAAAGAAATCTGCATTTTCTCTGATAAAAACTGAGACTCCATGATTTTCTCCATTTTTCTGTGGGATACGGAAAACCTGGATCCCTGGTGATCATCTATTAAACCTTAATTAGAATTGAAATTTGATTCAAACTATGTGATGCAAATCAGTTAGCCGGGTTTAGAAATGTCTGTCTTCAGAGAACTTTCAATAGAAAGAAATCCATTGAGAATGAGTCTGCTCTTGGAAGGGACCAAAATACTGAATTTACTCAAATCCAAGACAAAGTTTTATTTCCCATTCAACATATAGGGGGAAGGCCCCTTGTCCTAGATTCAAGTACAAGGCAGAGGTGGGGGCAGGCAGCTGCTTGCTTTTATTGATGAACAAGATGAACTGCCATAAATGCTACATAGGTGAGAGATGGGGACAGATTTGCTTGCTTTATCAAATTAGAAAGATTTGATGGCCTTTTATAACTTCATTCAAAGAGGAATGCACACCTCTTTCAGGGTATGACTAGATTCAAAATTAGCAGCTGTCATCCTTTCATATTAAATTCAGCTCATGAATAAGCAATCAACTACTGAATATGCAGTTATAGTCTAATATTCTTATCTTGATTTGAATTGCTTTTCTCATTACAGTGAAGTTGTTAGAACAACCTTAAAGTTGGAACTCTAATTTTTTGTATTCCCTCAATTTTTGAGTGAATACAATAATTGCAAATAATTTCAATTCTGTTTCAAATTGGTTTAATCATATTTTCTTTCCATATGAGTCTTTCATCTTCAAAGTAGATTTTTAAAAATTCTTTAAAACACTTTAAAATTCTTAAAGAGATTTTTAAGTTTGAATAGTCATTACAGAAGTTGGCCATTCCTTTTGAACAATGTTTGGAGAGGTGATTCTTTCTGTATTTGTTAAATTGCTTCAAAATTGCAATATGTTATTATAAAATATATGTACATATAAGTATTAAAGACCAATATGGCTCCTAATATTAGTAACCAGTACTAGCAGGATCACCGGATTCCAGACTGGTATGCAAAGTATTTTACCCTTGCATATGAGATTAGGAAGCTAATTTCATTAGCTGCTTGCACTTAGCTACAAAACATTTGCAAATAAGCATCACAGAAGAAATTTATTTCAACATTAAGGACCAAATATTTTTTTCACCTTTAAGCAGGAACATAAATTTAGAAGTAAGAAAGGTCTTTTGCAAAGCTGTTTCAAGCCATAAATGTTCTCCTTTTCAGTAGAGGAATGCTACTGCCCCCAAACTTTAGAGTGCTTTGTAAATGCATTAGTTTTAAGAATAATTTTCTAATGGCTTTAACTAAGGCTCTTTTCTTCACTTTTTTCCCAAAGGAGAGAAGGGGAAGAAGGGCTATCCTTCAAAGTGTCCTGAGTAGAGAAGATTCTTATTCTTTTTAATTTGGATTTAAAAAAATAAATATCTTACAAAATTACTTGTAATGATAAAAATCCTTTCTCCCCAAAATTAGGAGTTTATGTCAGATAGATGTGTCCTGATACAGTAATGTGGACTTTATCTTTATTTTGGCAAAAATGATCCTTAGATCTATAGTGTACCATTTGCAGTGCTGTAATTAACCATCATGTATTTAATACAAAGCACAAATATGCTTCAGGCTTATATACATCCTTCAAACCCGGCGGAGATAGAGCTCGGATTAGCGTCCAGGATTAAGGATAACAAAAAGTCCTTTTTCAAATATATTGGGAGGATGAAGAAGGCGCCGGGTAATGTGGGGCCCCTGCAGGATATGCGGGGCAATCTGGTGGTTGCGTCAGAGGATAAAGCGGACCTCTTTAACCAATTCTTCACCTCCGTTTTCTTGTGCAGGGACCGGGACTTCCCTGCTGTGATAGAAGCCGGACGCGAGGGGATCGCCTTCAGACCTCAGGTTGGGGAGGACCGGGTTAGAGAGCTTCTGGAGGGGCTGGACGCGTTCAAGTCAGCGGGTCCGGATGCTCTCCACCCCAGGGTGCTGAGGGAGCTGGCTGGGGTTATTGCAGGGCCCCTGGCACGGCTCTACGAGCGATCGTGGTGCTTGGGCCAGGTGCCAGACGATTGGAAGGTAGCTAATGTGGTCCCCATCTTCAAAAAAGGGAAAAGGGAGGACCCGGGCAATTATAGGCCCGTCAGTCTTACCTCAATCCTGGGGAAGCTCTTTGAGAAGATCATCAAGGAGCACATTTGTGATGGGCCGGCATCCGAGATGATGCTCAGGGGCAATCAGCATGGATTTATTAGGGGGAGATCATGTCAGACCAACCTGATTGCCTTTTATGATCAGGTCACAAAGGCCATGGATGCAGGTGTCGCGGTGGATGTAGTCTTTCTGGACTTCAGCAAGGCCTTTGACACCGTCTCTCACCCCATCCTAATTAATAAACTAGGCGACTGTGGCATAGATGCCTACACGGTCAGATGGATTGCAGATTGGCTGAAGGGTCGCACTCAGAGGGTGGTGGTGGATGGATCATATTCGACTTGGGGGGAGGTGGGTAGTGGAGTCCCCCAGGGCTCGGTCCTGGGGCCTGCGCTGTTCAATTTCTTCATCAGCGATCTTGATGTTGGGGTGGAGAGCAACCTGTTTAAATTCGCTGATGACACCAAAATTTGGGGGGAGGTGAGCACGCTAGCAGGGAGAGAGAGATTGCAGAAGGATCTGGATAGGTTACAGGGGTGGGCAGACAGGAACAGGATGCGTTTCAATACGGACAAGTGCAGGGTGCTGCACTTGGGTAGTAGGAACCAGCAGCACACTTATACGATGGGGAGCTCCCTACTTGAGAGCACGGAGGCGGAAAGGGATCTTGGTGTCATTATTGACTCCAAGATGAACATGGGCCGACAATGCGAGGTCATGGTTGGCAGGGCTAACCGGACCTTGTCGTGCATCCACAGGTGCATCTCGAGTAGAGCCAGGGAGGTGATCCTCCCCCTCTATGCGACGCTGGTCAGGCCGCAGCTGGAGTATTGTGTCCAGTTCTGTGCGCCCCATTTCAGGAGGGATGTGGACAACATGGAGAGGGTCCAGAGGAGGGCCACCCGCATGATCCGGGGACAACAGGGCAGACCCTACAGTGAGAGACTGCGGGACTTGAACCTATTCAGCCTCCACAAGAGAAGGCTGAGGGGGGACCTGGTGACCGTCTATAAACTCACTAGGGGGAACCAGAAGGGTTTGGGGGAGACGCTGTTTCCCCTAGCCCCCGCTGGCATAACAAGGAGTAATGGGCACAAGTTGATGGAGAGGAGGTACAGATTGGACATCCGAAAAAACTACTTCACAGTTAGGGCGGCTAGGAGCTGGAACCAACTTCCAAGGGAGGTGGTGCTGGCCCCTACCCTGGGGATCTTTAAGAAGAGGCTGGATACTTACCTGGCTGGACTCATTTGAGTCCCGTTTTTGTTTTTAGGGTGAGTGGTTTTGTTTGTGTTTTTTGGGTTGTTCTCCCGCCCTGGCGGGGGGTCGGGCTAGAAGATCTATTAGGTCCCTTCCGACCCTGAAACTATGAAACTATGAAACTATGACTATAAGAACAAAACAGTGTATAATGTTGAAACTATATAGATGCTATAGCTTCATTTCTAGAGTGTGTAGACATACTGGGGTGTTTTATGGCTGAAGGCATTATCTCCCTTGGGACTTAAGACTTGTCCATGAGCTTGTTTTTGTTTAGCCAAAAGCAGGTTTCCTGGAATGTTTTCCTTTAATAACAAAAGCAATGGAAATATAATCAGGTATTATATTATTTAGGCATTGTTTATAGCTGTATGCATCTTCTAAAAATTCAGAAAGACAAGGGCAAATGTATAATAAACTGACATTGTAATGTTAAATTATAATTAGTGTTGTTAATAACATTTGTATCAACTTTGAGGTCTGTTTCCTACATTTACATTATACGTTCATGGCAGCATTCAAGGACTTTGGCAGGGTGGTGTAAGCCAGCATTTCTCAACCCATGGGTCGTGACCCAAAAGTGGGTCTCAAGAATATATGAAAGGGTCATGAACAAACTTTAAAAATGGATTCTCCTTTAAAAGATAAAAATGCAGGAAACCACAGGTTTCCCTTTGCAGTCCCCAACCCTGCAGTCTGGCAAAGTTCCAGCCTGCAAGGGGCTTCTTGAGGCTGGTGGGAGCAGCAGGAGGGCGATCAGGCAGGGGGTGCCATGTGCATGTGTACCCGTGCACATGCACGTGGCAGCCAGGCAGCATGGAGAGAAGCTCCTGTAGCTCTCTGCAGGTAAGTCTATGGGGCTGGGTGGGGGAGGCATAGATAACATGTTGGGGAAGCTGGGGTGAGGGAACAGTTGACACATCAGGGAGGCATGGGGGAGCATGTCTCCCCCCAGGTTTGTGTGCCCAGAGTGGGCATGGGGCTGTAGCCTGTCTGGATGGGTAAGAGCAGGAGCCAACACTGCAGCCCAGCAGACAGGACCCAGTGCAGGAGGGCAGAGCAAGGCAGTGAGACTTATTGCTGCCACCTCTGCTTGGACCTCTGTGCCAGCTGCACTGCCAGCAATATGAGAAGTAATGGATGGCGGGGCAAGCTGCCTTCACGTCCTCCTGCCACCAGCTGCTCACCCTCTACCCCGCCACCAGGGCCCAGCTGTTTCCACCACTGCTGCTCCCCTCAGGCCGCAACCCTATCCCAGAGGGGATGTGGGGTGGTAGGCAACACGGGTGGCCTGAGAGGAGCAGTGGTGGTGGCCAGGCCATGGTGGTGGGGTAGAGCCACAGCCCAGTGCACGAGCAGCTGGTGGCAGGAGGAGGTGAGAGCAGCATGATCTCTCCCCTGCCTCCCCATCCATTACTCCTTGCACTGCTGGCAGCACAGCTGGCGCAGGGGTCCCAGCGGCGATGGCAGCAATGAGTCTCACTGCCCTGCTCTGCCCTCCCTTGCTGGGTCCTGTTTGCTGGACTGCACAGGTGGCTTCTTCTCATGCCAGTCTGACAAGGCTGCAGCTCCATGCCTGCTGTGGGTGCACAAATATGGGGAGGCACATGCATCTCACACACACTCCACCCTACCCCACACACCCACTCCCTATGGGGTCACTGTGGCTTGAAATGCTGTTAGCTCTCATGAGGCCCAGTCCAATGAACTATATGGTAATTCATGAACATTTGGCTTTGGGCTAATATCATTCATAGCTTGTACTAAATATAAGTAGGTACAAAAGTACTGCTTAAAAGTGTGTTTATGGAGTACCTGTGCTTAAAACTTGCAATAGTTTCAAAAAAGATAAAATACATCAATTCTCATTAAACTAAGTGTATGAGTACCCATAGTGATTTGCCTATATGCTTATTTCAAAGTCAGCATTTCCACATTTGGTCTTCACTTCCATGTGCATAGGTAGAGCAAGATCTGACAGTAAGGGGGTGGGGGAGAAGGGGCCACAGGGGGAAGAAGTTGGAGGGGGTAAGAGAATGCGGGGGGCATCTGACCCCCCTCCTATTTATTTTCCCTACTTTAGCAGTGGAAAGGAGACAAAATCAAGGCATGCCTCCAATAATTACATTCAATACCTGGAAAATTACATAAAATTTATATTTTTTTCATATATAGAATCTAATTACTGGGAAGCTGTCTTATATTCGTGGTAATCTTATATTTGAGTAAATATGGTAAATTTTGTATCCAATCCTATTAAAAGCAGACATCTCATTGCCCAAAGAATAACATTTTCAATAAACCCACAGTTCAGAAATATTCTAGATGTACCAAAAATGATTTATATTAAGAGCTTCCCTTTTAACACTGTTAGTCCCTACTCCTGAATATGGACCTCTATGGAATAGAACTGTTCCTGTTGTATCTTGTCATTGCTTCTTGTTGTTGACACTAGAAAACAAAAAGAAAATCTTCTTAGAAGGGAGCCAGAATACATTTTATTTCTTCTAAGAGCCATGTATTCCTGGTGTATATCTGACAGCAAAGGACAATGATGTGAGAGAGAGAATACTGTTGTTACCCACTTTGTACTACCTTGAAAATGGACATGTAGGGCAAAAAACTGGTGAAAATAGAAAAATATCACAAGTGATTTGTAAAAATGAGGAGTCTGCTATCATAGCACAAGGCAGGGCAGTACATCTTTTTAGCGAGAATCGACTGCAGTGTTTAATAGCAGCAGATGACATTCAAAGGTCCACTTTGTGTCTTAAAAATAGCATAAATTTGGCTATTGAAGTAGATGCTGACTTATGTTGGCAAAAGTCTTAAACTGCTCCCTTTATAGCCATGCAATTATATGACAGTTTGACTGCACTGTTGGAGGGAAGGTGAAGTCATTTATCTGGTAAATAGTATCTAATCCTAACTTGATATAATGGTTCACACCTGCCAGAAGTCACCTGCTTCATAGGACAGCATATTTAAATATACCAGAGGATGAATTTTGGGTGCCAGCTAACACAAGGACAAAATGACAACAAAGGGACTGAAAACGCACATTGTTCAATGGCACCCTTGCTTTGGACAATTTTTTCTGATTAAATGAATTGCATTTGAAACACTTTCCCCCCACCTCATTACCCCATTCTAGATCATCTACATCACAATCTAAAACATACACTTTCTTCTTTTCCTGTCTATGATGAAGTAAATTCAACTGATTTTTGTAAAAGTAAGAAAAGTTATTTGCTACAAACAGCTTCTTCATTGTACAACAGTTCTTACAGTTAGGAAGTCTTTTTTTTTCCTTGAGACTTAACCTGTTGCCTCATGTGTTGCCTTCTGTGGCATGTGCCTCATGTGTTGCCCCCTTCTTTATTACAGCCTTTCAAATAATTGAATATTCAATTCTCTCAAGCTTTTCTTGAATGCTTCACCATTGGACAATCTCCAGTTTCTCTATATCATTCTTAAAATTCATTACTCAGAACTGCACACAATACTCCAGCTGAATCCGAACCAGTGCCAAGTAGCGTGGTACTATCACCTTTCATGTCTTATATACAAACCTTCCATCATAAAGCCAAACTTCCATCTGTTTTTTTTGTGACTATGGTATGTTGCCAACTCGTGTTGTGTTCTGCTAGGCCCTTAGGTCCTTCTCAGCAGTGTTCCTGCCCAACTAGGTATCCATCATTCTGTATTTGTGTATAAGGTTTCAGCTCCCTAGATATTGCACTATTCATTTGTGTTCCTTGAATGTAGTGTTGTTGTCTACAGCCCCTTTCTCTAAATTACCAAGGTCCTTTTGAATTCTAATTTGATCCTTCAAAGTGTTTGCAACCCCTTCTGGTTTTGGCATATCTGCAGACTTGATTCTTGAATCCCAGGCATTAATAAAAATGTCAAATATCACTTAACCACTGTGAATCCCCTCTTGAAATGTCCTGTTATTCTAACATTGATACAGCTTTTCAGCCAATTTTGTAACTACCTAATGGGAATTTTATTTAGACCACATTTCTCCAGTTTACTTATGAGAAAATTATGTTAGGACTGTGTCAAAAGTCTTTCTGAAATCCAGGCATATTATGTTCACCACATTTCACCAAACTAGTTACCCTGTCAAAGATGGAAATGAGGTTGTTTGGCCATTATTTATTCTTAATCAGTTGATGCTGATTGTCAATGATTGCCCTTTTTTTCTCCAGGTGTTTACATTTTGACTAGCTGGAATTGCCTTTGCAACCTAAATGCACTTTTAATATAGGAACTTATAGCTAAAAAAGGCTATTACACATCCTTTCTTGTGACTGGAATTTCCTTCATTAGAGGTTTTCAAGAAGAAGCTTGGGTAGGCATGTGTTTTATGATGACTAACGGACAGTACATCCTGCCTTCATGCAGAGGATTGTACAAGATGACCCTGGAGGGTTCCATTCAATCGTGTGATTCTATGAATCTAAAAGTCAAAATATTTCAGAATTGAGGATGCAGTATTAACTGACTTAATTGCATCGCATTTTTTCTACCAAAACCATGAAAAATCAGCGAATAGAACAGATTACCTTCTGGGCCTGAACCAAGGACACGAGATGAAGGATAGTTTGTCTGCAGAAGTGGGGAGATGTGCCATAAATGAGGAGAGAGAGAACTCCTGGAAGAGAAAGGATGGTCTTGTAGTTGAGGTAGCTGAATGCCACCTTGGAGAACTAGATACTATCCCTTCATCTGCCAAGCCATTCCTTTATGATACTAGTTGATTCTCAGTTTTAAAAAAATGTTCCTGTGTGGTCATTAATTCTGGGCTCGGCATTTTCTAAATTTCCCAAGTAATACCTGGGACCAGATTAACAGAAATGTGGAATGTTCAAAACTACAACCAATGTCAGTGGGATCCCTGGATTAAACATCTCAGTGGTTTAAAAATATCAACTGTTCTGAAAAACCAAGAACTAATGCATTTTGGGCACCCAGATTAGAGGATGCTTTTGATAATTTGCAGGTTCATAAATAATAATGTGTGTCTTAGTTTCTTACATGTAAAAATTGGACTGATAAAGTGTTATGAAAATATATTAACTACTATTTATGAAGCACTCAAATACTATGGTGAGAGTATCATCCTTCTTCAATTAGAAAATAACATCGCCCCACTAATATCCTTTCACCCTCCAGTGGGAGTCCAGATGGAGGATGACAACTTGCTGCTTCTATTAGCTATTCTATCAGCTCAAGTTGTAGAGGTCTGTGTGGTAGCTTTTAGCTGCCTTCTGGTAACTCATCTGGGTGTCAGTAAAATGATGCTACATAATGAATTTTCTGGAGGATTTTCCAGTTTGATTTTTTAAAATTAAGCTATTATTCTCAAAAAACTGTGTCAAAAGGAAATTATGAAGTTTATAAAATCAGCTATCCAAAAGCTAAGATGTGATGGATGGTTCTTAGTACACTTGGAGGAAGTCAGCCAGAGATGTTCTTTGAGCAGCTGCAGTGTTGTTCAAATGCTAAGTACACTCTGGAAAACCAGGGCTTGGTTGTGCACTCAGAATTACTGAATAATAGGTACAATTTTTGATGTTATTTTTCCTATGCCTCAATTTCCCACCTGCAAAATGAGAACAAAAGTACAACCTAATCTCACAGAAGTATTTAGAAGGTAAATGTATTACTGTTTGTAAATCACTCGGGTATTATGGTTAGACTTTGACATATTTGTGAGGAAACCAATAATTTTGAGTTATTTCCTATTCACACCTAAGCCTCAAGTTACTGAAAAAATATCAACATGCCTACTTTTATAACACATCATCATCACCTCAGCCTTAAGACTAAGTCACAAAATACAGCAAGCAAAAAGGGAACCTAACACCTTTTTCATTAACTGCTTCTCAGGGACTCAAGCTCTGAAGTTCACTTAGGCACCTAATATGTGGAATACGATCTGACTCTTTCATTCAATAGAGTGTTTGAATGGTGGTAACTAAACCTTTGGGATCCATATTTACTAATATTGATTAACCACTTATTTACTGGGGAGACAGGGCTCTTGTGGGGAAAAAAACCATAATACAATTAAAAACTGCATCATAATACAATATACCAAGGATAGAAGGATGAATTAGGCTTGTATGGTCAACTTTAATTACAGTATTTCCTAGTATTTTCCATACATCAAACAATCTGAATTTGATTTTAATGGACTATTTTAAGGTAATTTCTTATACTATGTTCCTACAACATAGTAAATATGCTTGGATTAAAAAAAAACGCATATTAGAGATGAGACCAAAAGTGCACTGAGCAATTAACCTTCTGATGTTATTTACTAGAATTTTTGTATATTAAAAAAGCATAATTAGAGAAATTAGTCATTATATTACAAGGTGTGATCATGATTATCTGTGTCATATGGCCCTGACATCTGGAGCAACACTGTTCTCAGTGGTGGCAGATGACAGAACAAGGAGCAATGGTTTCACGTTTCAGCAAGGGAAGTTTAGGTTAGATATTAGTTTTTAAACGTTTTTTTTTCTTTCTCACTAGGACTAGGAACAGGCATTCAAAAAGCCTGAATTGATTCAATATTTGCAGGTTAGTCTAACCTGATTAGGCTAAATCACTTTGTAACTGCACAGATGGGATATCCCCTCTGGACTGAAAAAATGCTGCACATGCCTGCAGTGGCTCAGGGTAGAAGCCCAGGAGCAGTAGAGTATCTCTCCCTTCCCTTCCACAGGGCTCAGCTGAGGGGACCTGGCAGGATGCTGTGATTATCAGCTAGGCCCGGCAGGATGCTGTGGTTATCAGCTCTGTTATCAACATTTTGCATCCCACCAGAAAACAAAGCCTCACTCATTAGTTCAAGCTCTTCTTAAACAGCTTTCTCCAAAGGAAGGAATGCCTGGACATTACCAGCTGCGCTGTTGATTAGCTCCAAAAAGCCCTAACCAGACACCGTCCTGTCTGCCTTTCACAGCATTAGCTAGCATACCACATGCTGGCTATGGTCCGTGCTGTGGGAGAGCGGAGGAAGGGATCTCTGCTTAAGCAGTGAGTAGTGAGGGGAGGAGGGGGAAATGGGAGCATGGGGAAGCCAGCAGACCCTGCTGTGCCTGCAAGTCTCTGCCGGAGCTCCAGCCAGAGAGCAGAGGGGAAGGGCCAGCTCTGCTGTGAAGCAGAGAGCCTTGCCTAGCCCAGAGAACATACTGGGATGCTGGGGGAGTCTGGTTTATTTTAAACCAGCAAGCGGTCTGGGACAGACATTGCATAAACCTGTTTGACCCAAATCAGTTGAGTGTGATATTACATTCAACCAGGTTTATCTTCCTCTCATTTCCTTTTATGACCAGGTGACCTATCACCTGGACAAGGGGGAAGAGATTGACGCTGACTTTAAAAAAGCCTTCGATCTGGTATCCCATGATTACCTCTTTGCTAAATCGGCTAACTGTGGCCTTGACCTCACCACGATCCGTTGGCTGGGGAATTGGCTCTGTGGCAGGACCAGAGGGTGATGGTCGATGGGAGCTAATCGTCCTGGTGCGCTGTGACCAGTGGGGTCCCTCAAGGCTCTGTCCTATTTAACGTCTTCATCAATGATGTGGACATTGGTGTCAGAAGCAGGCTGGCCAAGTTTGTTGATGACACCAAACTCTGGGGAAAAGCATCCACACCTGAGGACAGGAGGGCGGTCCAGGCAGATCTTGACAGGCTCATGAAATAGGCAGATGAGAACCTGATGGTGTTTAACACCGAAAAATGCAAGGTTCTCCGCCTTGGGAGGAAAAACCTGCAGCATCCTTATAGGCTCGGCACTGCTATGCTGGTTAGCACTACAGATGAAAAGGACTTGGGGCTCATGATTGACCACAAGATGAACATGAGCCTTCAATGTGATGCTGCAGCTAGTAAAGCGAGCAAAATGCTGGCTTGCATCCATAGATGCTTCTCAAGCAAATCCCGGGACGTCATTCTTACATTGTACTCAGCCTTGGTGAGGCCAAAGCTGGAGTACTGCGTCCAGTTTTGCGTTCCACAATTCAAAAAGGATGTGGAGAAGCTTGAGAGGGTGCAGAGGAGAACCATGCACATGATTAGATGACAGGAAAACAGACCTTGTGACGAGAGGCTGAGAGCCATGGGACTCTTCAGTCTGGAAAAGCGTAGGCTCAGGGGTGATCTGGTGGCCACCTTTAACTTTATCAGGGGTGCTCATCAGGATCTGGGGTACATCTGTTCACCAGAGCACCCCAAGGGATGACAAGATCAAACAGTCACAAACTCCGCCGCTACCGATTCAGGCTGGACATAAGAAAGAACTTCTTTACTGTCCGAGCCCCCAAGGTTTGGAACAGACCGTCGCCGGAGGCGGTTCAAGAACCCACTTTGAACGCCTTCAAGACACATTTGGATGCTTATCTTGCTGCTGACTTACTGCCCCTGGGGCAGGGGGCTGGACTCGATGATCTTCCGGGGTCCCTTCCAGCCCAAATGTCTATGAAATCTATGAAATCTCAAACTGGTTTCAGCCATTTTGAAGCTGGTTTATGTGCGCCGAACATCTGTTCTGTTACAGGTTTAAACCAGTTTCTGATTACTTAAACTGGTTTATGTGTAATGTTTGTCCCTAGTCTACTAAAGTATAAAACACTGGAACAGGTTAGCCACAGAGATTGGAGAATCTTCATCCTTGGAGGTTTTTAAGATCCAGCTAGACAAAGCCTTGCCTGAGATGATCTAGTTGGGGATGGTCATACTTTGAGCAGGGGGTTGGACTAGATGGTCCCTTCCAACCCTGATTTATTATGATTCTATGACTTGAACTGTATCCTCAAGAGTAGAACTACTAACCATTATGAAAGAGGATATTTGGAGAGGTGATGCAGTGTGCAGTTATCAGAAAGGAAATGGAAAGAAAATAATACTATTCACAAAAACTAGTTCAAAATGACCAGTCTGTCCCTCCTTCTTGTCAAGGATTGGCAAAAAGTTGCTTGTCAAGTTATCCAGATTTCTTTAGTTCAACATGGATGCCTTAAAAGATCAAGGGGGGTTATTTTGTCATATTTCAAATCCTTTCTTGTTGTCACTGATTCTGGAAAAACTAGACTAAGGAAAAAACAAGATCCTTCCATAGTCATTTGGTGAGATTCCTGGTCTTGGTCCATAGCTATCCATGACCAGCATAATTTGCCCATACCTATTTGTTAAAATTGCTGCATCAACTTCCTTACAGGAAAGAAGATTCTATATTCTTTTCAGCATTCTGACAGGTGGAGAAGGATGAGAGAAAATACATCAATGGAAATAAAACAAGTTAAATTAGACCAGATAGGGATGAAAATAAAAGCACCAATAAAGCTCTTTTCTTCTATAGAAAGGAAAAGAGCAGGGCAAATCAGATGAAAAACTTCTGTTCTATGTTTCTTGCATATTCCATTGAGTCAGTGGCTTTCTGGTGAACAGATATGGGCATGAGGACAAATTCTGCAGTGTTACACTTCAACTGAATGCACAATTCAGCTGTCCCTCTTCATGAATAAGCTACTAAGATGACTCTGGCTTGGTTTCCTGGCTCTCACAGTAACTTGCCTCATTTTTATATAATCAGGTTGAATTCTGCTCTTAGTTCGCTCATGCAAGCATATTGACTATAATTAGTTCGATTCATTTGGGCAGGTGAGTCTAAGGACAGAATTCATCGTGTTTATTATTTTTGTTGAATAACTGCAGCCCTCTCCTGAGTAGCTTTTCCTTATGTAATTCCCAAGCCTTAAAGCATAAGCAATAAACAGCTGCTGATGGAGAATTTATTCCTTGTAGTAGCATGTTATTTTGGACTAAGGTTATAAAACTGAAACAGGTTTAATGAGGGCGTTGACTATGAGTTGTGGTGTGGTGTTTGGCCTCCATGTGGTACATCAATCTGTTGTAGGATATCATTACACTGTACAAAACTTGGTTTCCTGCAGGATTTGCTAAAGTCTACAACGCTCTTGCTGCCTAATTAGTAAGGAAAAACAAATTTCTCTAGAGTTTAAGAGGTAATTCCATTTACTTGATGGGAATACATTTTCTAGAATTCTCATGATTGGGTAACAACTTGTCAGTTTAAATCTTAGTGTCAAGAAGATCTTAAGGTGTGGAAGATTAAAATACCCTTGAAACATTATTTTACTTTAATATCCCCAAAAGACCTACAGAATCTTAGTACACCTTTTAAATAGACTTGGCAGTACTAATACTGAAGGAAGACAATGCTCTTTTAATACGGTAGAGCTAGATGAAAATTTACAAAAATGTATTTGAAGGTGTATATTAATCAGATGCTTGCAAAGTCTAGGAACAAATGCTATTGGATGCCAAAATATCAATGGCAAAAATAAACATATACCTCTAGTCTCACAACAACGCAACACCCTGACAGCTTAGATTCACAGCTGTCTGTGAATCCATCAGGGTTTGGAACTCCACTCCCAGCATTAGCTCTTCTTTGAATACAGGGTGCAATTCAAAGCCCTTTGGTGAATTGGACCTAGTTATTTCAAACCCCTGAATCAGGGGAAAAGAAATTTAGGATAAAGCCACTGTAATATTTCTCCCCTCTACACCCAGGTATTTCGGCACTGCTTAGCTGCAGCTCAGAAGATAGGTCTTTTTTAGAAATGTGGTAATGACTGTGCTTTCAAATAGCAGCAGATTGTTGAAAGAGATATTACTTAAATTGGGTAAATATGTTTTCTGCCTCTCATTTTTTGTATAGAGTATCCCAAGATGTCTCTTTTTCATGTCCGCTGTTTTCATGGAGTTGAATAACTGCTGCAGTGGCAGAGGATGGCTCATTTGGCAAGTTCATGGGATTTCATCCCAGGGCAATGGCTGTTTGTTTCCAATCTGTTTTATTTGAAGCATAATCCTTGCTCATACCCTCCCAGTGGTTTTATCACATCTCACTTGAGTGAGGGTAAATGGCACTCTCCATTATGTTTGTACAATAGTCATTCATTCACATAACAGTGCCATTAAATTCCCTGAACAGTACAATATTGACAGAAGTCCTATCAGACCAATGCTTATGGACATGGCTGCAACCGATAACTTTATTTCTAATTTCTTGATGTTAAACCTTCATGCCAGAAACAGTTGTCAAAAACCAACTGGCAGGAACTGTATCTGTTTTGAACTCATCCCTTTCTTAGTCATGCTGTTTATTGGGATCCATATCCTGCAACATTGAATATTGCTGAGAAGCTATTTCAACATTTACTCTTTAGGTTTTGGACATTAAGACCAGCTTTATCTAAACAAATTCTCTTGAGCCATTTAAACTTCCTTTTCTGCTTTGGATCTTTGTAAAGTATAAAGAATTCTGGTCATATGAAGAATACTTTGTTATGAGTTGTTAAAGAAGGAGTCTTCCTTCTTTGGCATATTCTGCAGATGTAAGGCCACCTGTTGTGCTGACAAACAATCTCTAAAACTGGATCTCTTTGTAATTAAATAATTTAAAATGTTGTTTTATTTTTAATCCAGAAATGTGTGTGTCCTCCAGACCTTACTAATTTCATGGTTGTTGAAGCCAAACATAAAAAAAGGACACAGATGTGTTTCCCTTTGGCTCATATAAAAAACACAGTTTTATTTTAGATTTATTCTACGCTGCCCATTTTATTTAGTTTTTAGAAAACGAAATCATCTTTCATTTCACATCAGATTTTAATACTGTTCCCCTTGCAGCAACTGCTGTTCCATGGATGTCTTCAGTGCCTATGGACTTTGGAAGTTTACGCAGCCACATTTCCAGTCCTTTCCTTTATTTATATGAAATGACTGTGTATTAGGGTAGTGCCTGTAGTAAGTTCAGAAGGAGAAAAGAAAGAAGGCCACAGGTATAGAGGAAAACACAAGCTGAATTTACTTGAGAGGGGAATGCATTTTCTCAGAGATTGTGTCTGAGCAATGCAGACCCTCACAGAACTTGTGGGTTTGTGTACTGTATTTGTAAATCTGTAGCAAGAAATTGGGTACTGGTAGAAGCTTTGTAGTGAAGCAGAGAGTGGCAGAATATCTATAGGTATAACGCTTTCTTACGTATGTTAGGAAAGCTCCTCTTCACTATTGGAAGAAAGCAATTTCTCTGAGATGCTCTTCCCACTGTTTCAGGATCTTAAGAACAGCATGTTCTGCCCAAGCAATTTATAAACAGGTACAAGGGGCAACCATAGTCTGGCCCCAGCTTAGGAAAATACATTCCTTAGGTCAGGAAAAATAACCATATCATATCATGTATCTAAATCAATATATTAAATATGACAATGAAATCAGTGTCAACATAAAAGCATGCAAATAGTATTATAGGATAAAGGCAGGGCAGGATGGCACTTCATAGACCAGCTTTTTCAGAGAGGCATGAGCTTTTGTAGGCTATAGCCCACTGCCGTCTACCTAACTTGAGACTAACAAAGCTAACTATCTCACAGTATTAAATTATGTTGCACATATATGAGGCAAGGATTTATTAGGATGATATCTTTTATTGGACCTAATCTATAGTTTGGATAGAGTTAGACAAGCTAAATGATCCAATAAAAGATATCACTAAGAAATTCTTGTCTCTTGCATAACTCCTGGAACATTACAGCTGTAACATGTCTCTAACACTAAATGACATATATATCTAAGACAAGGGATTCTGCGCTATATGATTTAGCTGATCTTTTTGATAAATATTGTGTAATCACACTTAATGAAAATTTGCAATGAAGGAGATGGAATAGAGTAGGGCTGTGCGAAGCTTCAGTTTGTGATTCCATTTGGAGAAGATTTGGCCCGACTCGGAGGCCAAATTTCCGAATCCGAATGGAATCGCTAGAAGCTTTAAACTTTCTGAATCGATTTGGAGCCTCCGAATTGATTCAGAAAAGATTCGGCTGTTCAGAGGGCAGTCTTTATAGGGAAACAGATTAGAAGAGGGAGGGGGAGTGGGGTAGGAGCAGGGGGGAAAGGACTGACATCTCTAGCTGGCCAGTGAGTGTGACTTTTCTCTGACTGCTCTTCCAGTCACAGTTTCTGGGGGGAGGGACATAGAAATAGCATAAAAGCCTCTGTCGGAAGGCTTGGTATGCCTTTTGTGAGCTGGTTCTGAGTGAGCAACAGCTTCGGAAAGGTACTGGACTGCCTGGCTTGCTTCCTAGTCAGTCAGTTGCCTGCTCTTTGTTGTTCTTAGAAAGGATTGGATAGGATATAGCTTAGCTTAATTTAGCTTAGCTTAGAATCTCTCTACTTAATACTTATCCAATTCATTTTTTTCAATTTATA
This sequence comes from Alligator sinensis, assembly GCF_000455745.1. Lineage (NCBI taxonomy): Eukaryota > Metazoa > Chordata > Crocodylia > Alligatoridae > Alligator > Alligator sinensis. Next base: position 1,148,976 of record NW_005842099.1, on the reverse strand, counting down.
TTTGCTCGCTCTCTCTCTCTTTTTTTGCAGTACTTTAAAAAAAGAAAGCTCAGTGTTTTCCCTGGCAGTGTGATCCATCACTGTGCAGGGAAGCACACATTCAACACACACATTCATTCCACATACACATAGAAGAAGTCAGAAGAAGAAGAGATTCTGAATCAGATTATATATAGTTATTAGTTATTAATATTATTATAGTTAGTTTACATACACACTAAAAACAACACCGAAGTCAGATAGAGATTCAGATTGAGACTAACACAGAACTCAGGGTCTTAGAAGAGGGAGATATATTATTTTAGGTACACATTACATCACAGAAGAACAAGAAGTACAGTAGTAGTCACACATTCACATTAATAGCACATCACAGAAAAAGACACCATATATAGTTATTAATAATCAAAGCAGAGTCCAGTGCACGCACTCAACACAGAGGGAATAAAACCCACAACAGAGTCACACTTCACATTCATAATTCATAGTAAATAAACACATCACAGTGGAGAAGAAGACAGACAGACAGCACACATTTTTTACATAGTTCTTAATACTTCTCACTGAATCAAGGAAGAGTCCAGTGCACGCACGCAACACAGAGGGAATAAAACACACAACACAAAAAGAGTGACATACACACACCTTTTGCAGCACAGGAAAGATTAATATAAAGCGTGCTGGAAAGGCAGGTGTCAGGTCTTCTGGCAGGGGAGAGAGAGGGGGTAGGGGGAAAGCTAGAGCTGCAAGTCCCCCCCCCCCCCCCCCACCCCCCCCCCCCCCCCAAACATAGATGAATCCTCTTCCCAAGCAGCCACGAGGCTTCTGCTGACAGTGCTGGTGGGAGCAGTACCTGTATCTGACATCCCTGCACCTGTGCCACCACCCCTAACTCCAGAAATAGGCACTAGCAGCAGAATCGCTGTCTCCTCTACCCCAATGTCATCTCCCAGCATCAGTCTCCCACTGCCAGAGGAGGAGCTGGAGCTGGAACCATGAGAACTGAGTGCCCTGGCTCAAGCAATTGTTCTGGGGACTGAGGGGGAATCAGAGTTCCCCCAGACCCAGGTCTCCTTCTCTGGAAAGCAGCACCTCAGAGGTGGTTGAGGTTGTGGAGGCAAGTGGCTCAGCTGAGGCGGCTCCTCCTGCTGTTGTGCCGCAGCCTGCTGAGGTGGGGGATAAAGCAGCATCCCCAGCCTCAACTCAGAAGCGGGTGAGTAGCATAGTGTGGGAGCATTTTGAGCTGGCAGATGATCCCAGGTTTGCTATCTGCCAGCACTGCCAAAGGCAGCTCAGCTGGGGCAAGGAGGTGAAACATTTCACCACTATGGTGAGGCTGCTACATCTCCGGAGGCAGCACCCCCTTGCCCTTCTTTCTGCTCAGCCTGGCACCAGTATGAGCATGCCCAAAGGGAAGTGCCCTGCTTGCTCCAAAGTCCTCATCCCCCCAAAGAAGAGGCAGGCCACCCTGGAGCAGTGGGGGAAGGCTGCAGACAGCGGGGAGCGCATTCGCAAGGTGAGTGAAATCACCCAGAGCACTGGGGAGATGCTTGCTCTGGATAGCCAGCCCTTCTCCCTAGTTGAGTGGCCAGGCTTCAGGCGGCTCATGGTGCTTGTGGCCCCATCTTACCAAGTGCCTGCATGCACCACCTTTAGCAGGATGGTGGTGCCCTCCCTGTATGAGGCATGCAGGGAGTACTTGAGGGAGGAGATGCACAAGGCAGGGCTGCAGGTAGTCTTGCACTTCACCTTGGACATCTGGAGCAGCTGGGGTGGTGATCACACCTACCTCTCCCTCACAGGGCACTGGTGCAATCAGTCAGGCCATTGGTGAGCTCTCCTCCAAGCCAAGGTGCTGGATGAGTCCCACATGGCAAAGGAGATCATGGTGACCATGAACCGCATGGTACAGGGGTGGCTTGTTAAGCAGGCCAAGCTCACCCACGGGTTCATGGTCACTGACAGCGGGGCCAATATGGTCAAGGCTGTCCATGATGCCAACTTTGTTGGCATTCGCTGTGTGGTACACAGGCTGCACCTCATAGTCAGGCATGTCTTGGAGGGGGACAGGGCTGCCATTGATGGCGCCACCACCACAAGCCAGCTGATTTCAAAGTGCAGGAAGGTGGTGGGCTACTTCCACCGCAGCATCAAGGGGGGCAAGATGCTGTGGGAGAAACAGGGCGAGCTGAACATCCCGCAGCACAAAATCATGCAGGATGTGGAGACTTGGTGAAACTCCACATACCTGATGCTCAAAAGGCTGGTGGAGCAACAGAAGGCCATCCATGAGATGGCCTTGCTTGGGGAGATCAGGATCAGTGGCCCCCTGAACAGAGCTGAGTGGGGTATCATCTTCCAGATCTTGGTAGTCCTCAAGCCCTTCCTTGAGGCCACCAAGACCCTTAGCCTGGAGTTCTGGCACACTGTGACCCACCAGACATCTGACTCCCCAGGTACCTCTGCACTTGTACCTCCCCCCCCCCCCAAGCAGCCTGTCCGTCACTCCCTGATGCCTCCATTTCCATTTTCACTGACTGGATTTCTTGCCTGCATTGTGTGCCAGGCCAGCCTCTGGCTTCTTTACTATTCCTTCCATCCAGGACCAGGAGACACACCAACTGCACGTACTTCCTCAGCCTGACAAAGGGTTTTTCAACCTGAAAGTTTCCTAAGAGATATTTCTCTAAGTATTCCATTTTTTTCATAATAAACATAAAAACACAAGATAAGCCATCACACATCATGAGTAACATATATCCAACACAACATCTTTACTTCTTGCTGTCAATTCCTTTATAAAAAGAAAGGCTTTGTGACAGGTCCGTTTGGATACCTTAGATGCTGCTGGTGCTATTGGTGCTGAGCCACCTACGTTATTTTTACCTGCTGCCGTTTACAGTGGTGGACTGAACTGAGGCTTCAGGGGAGGAGGAGGCCTCACAGGGGCACACGGCCATGTTGTGTAGAGGCCCCAGCACAAAGGAAGTATGCACCTGAACATACACACAGTGTCACCCATCCATGTCATGAGTTTTGCCTGCCTGCGGCCAGCGGTGCAGGGCCCCGGAAACCCCCCTGCACCTATCTCCTTGATAGCTGGAAGGTTTTGTGGCCGCAGAGGATACTACCCCTGCAAGCTTCATCCAAGTCAGTCAAAAAACAACAAAGTTATAGATATTTCATTGATTCCCCATTATATTGTATGGCTGAATCTCCGAATCTCTCTGAATTGGCGCCGAATCTTCTGAAGCCAATTCGGCCAAATCGAATTGCTGGCATCTGAATTGGCTGAATCCAAATCTGAATCAAATAGTTCCCTATTCACACAGGCCTAGTAGTTGCAATGCATCGGAGCAGCCTCGCTGCTCGTGCATAGACACCCTGTGTTATTTGAGAAAAGTGTCTGAAGAGCTCCTCAAGGACCAAAGCCTGGCTGCAGAAACTCAGCAGGCTAGGTAACCCACTTACAGTATACAACTTTAGTCTTTTTTTTTTTGGTTTAATGTGCTTAATTATGCCACTTTCATACAATAGTCATGTTGACATACTCCATGGGTATGTCTATACAAGACATTTACTGTGGAGTTGCCTAATTAAGTCTTTCTGCCCAAATGCAGGGGGGCTAGACCCAATGATCTTGTAAGGTCCCTTCCAGCCCCTAATATCTATGAATCAATGACAGCTCTGAAGTAAATGTATTGGTGTCTACGCACGTGGTCCTATTAGGCTGCAGGACACTAATAAATTCCTCAGCAGGGTAACACTTGCTTCAGCATGTTTTTGTGTTCAGCAGTGCATGTGTAGACACTGACTTGACTGTCTGAGGCACAAGGGTGCTTCAGAGCAGGGGCTACTTGCTTGCTAGTCCTGCACTGGAGCACCCTTATGCCCCAGCCATCCCCTCTGCCCAACGTTGAGGTGGCAGGCTGACCCCCCGGGGCCTCCTGCCAGCTGAGGCTGCTCTGACTCAGCTCAGTCTGCTGCAGTCCCAAGCATGTGTATAAACATGGCACCCAAGAGCAATAAACTCTGGTGCAATATGTGCCAAAGTTTATTGCTTTGCATTAATATGCATGTGTAGACATGCCCCATGAGTAGTCCTACTCATTTATCAGATGTGTAAAAATTCACAATCCTCCCCAATCCTGTCAAAAAATATTTGTGCATTGATAGAAATCTGATATTTCTCCATCTCTTATACTGAATGGATTTTTAAATGCATTGCCAGCAATTAATCTCCTTGTTACAAAACCCTTCTTTTGGCTCAACTTTTCAAGGCCTGAGTGAATTTATTCAGGCCTTTTCCCATGTGCTTGGCTTTTCTTTTCTGGCTTTTCTGCCAGGATTTTTCCACATCAGTCTCCCTCAGTGACACTAGACAGTTTTGTGCACACTGAAGGCCATTTTCTGTCATTGTTTGGGTGCCCAAATTATTAGAGCATTCCTTATCATATAAAACAGGTCACCTGAGAAGAGGCACTTATCTTATAATTGCTGCTGAAACATTCTAAAGTCCTCCTGGAACATATTGTAAAGTACAATACAAGGCTGTCTTCCCTGGAGCTTTCCTCTATGCTGGATTTTAAGCAGCACTTTAAATTTCCTTTCACACTATGGCAGCATTTAGCATATTGTTTTGTGAAATGTTAAGTTGTGCGAATGGGACGCTTTCCATGGTTTCTCTCTCTGTCAGAGCAAAGCATGTGAAGCATAGATGGCTGATTATTTTAAGAATCTCATGTTTATTAGTTCCAGCAAGGTAACTGTTGTTCTTGCAAGAGTTGTCTTTATGAGGGGTAAATAATTACTTCCTTTAGCTGCCTCTGTTGTTTTGCAGTTGATATCTTTTCTGCCTAATTCCCTCTCTTGTAAAATGCAAAGTATCATTTACTATCATACATTTTGTGGTTACATGCTAGTCGGCAAATTTTTGGATAGAATTTAGGTGACTGTCGTCTCTTGTGTTCCATTTCAGGGTTTCTTAATCGACACTCAAGTATTCATTTCCCTCTGCACAACAATCACTTTTATTTTTTTTGCAGATGCAGAGCTTATTACCCAGGCTATCACTGTGGCTTTGAAGAAGTCCCATAAACATTTTATTTTGATGTGACTAGCGTTAGTGCTATGTTTAAAAAACACATCCTAGATATAATTTTGTACATAGCCTTAAATGAGAAATGTTTGACTCAGGAGGTGTTTCAATATCATCTAATATTTTTGCACCAATTCCTCTCTTTTCTTTGTAATGCATAGTAATATTTAGTACATTGGGACTATTCACAGGCCACTCACTCCTCGTATCTACCCATAATTATAGGCCCATATTATCCATATAGGATAATATGTACCCATATTATAAGCAAGCATGTAATTAATTGAGTACTTTAATTATGGAATTAAGGAATGATGCACAAACCCACCTAAATTTATGTTCGTGTTCCAGCCATAACAGCTCAGAACCTTAGTGGTATTTAAGTATCTAACTCCTGCTGACATCAGGTCTTGGTCTAAGATCCAGATTTTCAAATATTCTCAGCACCTACAGTTTCCACTGAATTCAGCTGTGATTTTGGGTTTTCTGTACATTTGAAAAATCAGGCTGAAAGGCCTTGTCCTGGAAATCAAGGACATGTCCTCCACTGACTTCCATGGGAATGGAATCTTGCCCAAATGATGTCAGAATGTGCTGATATTTGACCTGTAATACGAGAACTACCATGAAGTGCCATAAAGTGGTAACTGCAATAGTGACACATTTGCAGTTCAGCAAACATCCAGAGCTAGCTCAGGTAAGAGCGCCCTAGTAAAATGCAGCTATACTTCATATGTTACGTTCATTTGTTTCAAGTGATAATAGTGACTTCATCCCATATTAGATTGGAAATGTGCACTGTTAATGAGAGGGCATCCCTCCAAGGCTTAGATAAATTTCAATTCCTAAAGACAGTTATTACATTGTCTGTTTAATATAAAACCCTATTATTTATCTTCTTTCCCAGTTTGAAAGCAGACCATAGCTGTGGCTTATGCAAAAAGAAAAGCCCAAATTAAAGCTAACTTTAAAAAAATCCTAACACTGCCTTTATGTGGGGTGAAGCTCCTTGAAGCCATCTTTACAAAAGGCTGCAAAATCTTCCTCTTTAAACAAGTCTTTCTGCTAAAGGAACAAAACGTGACACCTGCATGTTATTCTCAATAACCCAACTGACCCAACCCCCTCAAACTCCAGAACAAACAGAGCTTTCACCTTGAAAAGGGAGAGGGCCAGAAACTCTATTAGGTCCACCAGGGATTTTGATGTGAGTATTGATTTTATTGTGAAGATGCTTGATACTGCAAGTGATGGGTGACAGTATATATATAAACCTTCAGCTAAATAAAGTGACTCCTCACTTTATTTTCTGAAAGATGTTTATTCCTGGTGAAAAGCTGCCTCAGAAACACAATCTTCATCTTATTCAGAGGAGCCAGGTTCTTCACATATCTTGCTGCTAATGTATTTCATCCCTGGGCTGTTCACAGTCTAGCACCTTTGCCCATCCAACCTGAAATTCCTACTGAAAGGGCGCATCTACACATGGGCATTTAATGTCTTTTAGCCCAATTTAAGGTACATTAAGGGTGCATGTCTACATGTGCACACCTTTAATGTGCCTTAAAATGGTGAATTTAGGCTAATCGTGCTGAAATTTTGATACCTGCAAAAGCTGGTATCAAGTTTAGGCATGATTAGTTAAAGTGCATTAATGCATGTGTAGACACGTTTAGGTGCATTAACGGAGTGACTTTAGTGCTGGGTCTGCCCAGCTACTAGGGGGCCAGCCAGAACCAAGCACTAAGGCTCCTGGCTGAGAGCCTCCCCTCCCCCAGGGCCGGGCTGCCTCTGTGGTAACCCCTACCTGCAGCTGCGAGCTATAAAAGCCTGCAGCCATTTTGTGCCCTGAGGTACACTTCATAACACTTTTGGTACTGCCGTTCCTGTATGCCCTCTGGAAAGGACCCAGGCTGGTGCTGCTAGTCTTGCCAACTAGCTGGAACTCCTGCTTGGCCACAGGTGAGTGTTGCAAAGGGCTGCAGCTTGCTGATCCCCCTGTCCAGCCCTGGGATTTCCCCAAGGCTGCTGCCTGGCTGTCTTTGGCAGCAAGGCCAGAACCTGCTGTGCAGAGTCCCAGAGAGCTAGCATGGGACACGATGTCCTCCCCATCCTGCCCATGCAGGACTGGCCCTGCCCATGTGTGCAGTCCAAGCCTCCCATCTGGGGGGCCCAACTGGAGCCAGTGACCTCATGGAGCTCTGAGGTGATGCAGAGATGCAGAGGCAGTTTGTGTGGGGTGGGTGCTCAAACACCCAAGTTTATGAGGGCCTGTTGGGCAGGATGCAAAAGAGAGGCTACTCCCAGATGGCGCACCAGTGCCATGTGACGATCAAGGCCTTGCGGGCACAGTGGGTAGCTGTGACAAAAGGCAGTCTGGTCATGCCCACAAGCCCATGCCCTTCATGCAGGAGCTGACCAACATTTTGATGCCCTAAGAGCCAGGCCACAACCCTGCAGTATACAACAGCACAGGCAGCCTGGCTGGGCCCCCGCCCCACCCTAACCCCTCAAGTGATGACATCTCGCTGGAGGAGGGGCCTTTGGGTGTTCAGCACCTCATCCTGCCCACCTCCCTGGCTGGTGCACCCATTGGCAGCTCAGGAAGCCCTGGCCAGTGGCTGCCTCACCTGCTCTGCACTTTCATCCCTTGCCATGAAAAACAACTGGCCAGGACACTGCTGGCCAGAGGCAGTACCAGCCCCTCCCCAGGGGGGACACCATAGGATGTGGACACTGGGTGCAGCCAGTCACCATCACTGACAGGGCACCATCAGCCTCCACCAAGCCGCCAACCTCATCAGCCCTGGAGACATGGTAAGTCCTGCCCTCCAGCCCCACCGGGAATATGGCCTCAGGGTCATCCCCACCCACTACTGGAGCTGCCCAGATGTGCTGCTTGTGGCAGCAGTGGATGAAAGACTAGATGGTCCTGCTCCAACAGCTGGTAGTGGTGGCGGAAGAGCAGGAGGCATGGGAGTGGGTACAGGAGTAGGTATGAGAGACATGTGAGAAGGCCTGGGTGGTGGGGGACATCACCCGGATGGAGGCATGGGACCAGGCACTGAGGGAACACTGTGTGCGTATGGAGGCCATGGAGCAGCAGCAGCTATAGCAGCTCCAGTTGCAGGGGATGCTGACCACTAGACCATCAACAGCCTCCTGGCCCTGGTGACCATGGCCATGTCCAGTGTAACAGGGTCCCGACTGAAACCCTGTTACTGGAGAGGTTTTGGCAGCTGGAGGTGATTATGGCCTGGCAGGGGAGGAGATGCCCCACGCCCACCGAGAACCAATGGGACTCAGTACCGGGGAACATGAGGAGGGAAGAGGCCTGAGGAAGGTGCCTTCGGGCACCATGAGAGAAGGAGGCGCCATTAAGGACCCTCGCTGAGAAGGATCAGGAGGGAGGATCCCCTGTGACAGGGCCAACGTGGGCCAAGCAATGACCGAACCCTGGGACTGGTAACCCCTCCTCGCTACATACCCGAAGCCCACGGCAACAGCGATCGAAGTTGTGGCAGGTGAGAACCAAGGGATTTAGGCAGTACCCTGTATGGACACACTGACATCAAGCAATGCCTGGCCCCACCCTGCAGCCCTGCAGTCAGCCCCTGCCCAGTCCTGGGAAGAGGCCCTCCAGTGCTTCCTGGCTGCTGCAGCCCCTGGTCCAGCCCCCACCCTGAATGCCCCACCACCCACCTGGGCCTAGCACCACTGTTTGCCCTGAGGTCATGTGCCTGAACAGCTAGAGGTGCCAGGCATGGCACTGCAAGGACACACTGGCCCTGGACGGGGGCAGGCAGAATGGGAACCACCCACTGCTGAGAAGTACTGTTTGGCACCACCCATGGACAAGCCTGATGCCTGAAGCCTGATGCCTGCCGTGGTCACCACAGCTCCCAGACCCATGGGGGAATTGGCCAAGACTGAGAGCTGGGTGCCTGCTCCCAAGCTATGCCCCCTAGGTACTCCCACCCCATGGCTCTCCACTCCAGGACTCACAGACAGAGGCTGATACTGTTGTAAATAGTATGACAATAGGGAGAGGGTTTTTTTAGTGGTGGTGGATGGAGAGGGTGGTGGAGGGGCTCTGTGTGTTGGGGAGGGATGGGGGAGGGATCTCTGTGTGTTGAGGGAGGAAGTGTGGAGAGATGGGGTGGGGGTTATGAGGGCAATAACTTTTTTGTGTGTGTGTGTGCTGTATGTGGTGCTGGGGCAGGGGGTATGGGGTGTTTGGGTGCTGGGGCAGACAGGCTGGAGCAGGGAGTGCAGGAGGAGGGGTTAGGCAGGGAATCCTGCAAATAGTGCCCTGGCCCTTGCTGGAGGGTGCATCTTGGGGTCTGGGCAGTGGGGAAGTCTGCTGGGGCCAGCAGGGGCAGCACCATGGGCAGCAAAATTGCAGGGCACTGACCATCACTGACAGGGGCCGGGCTGGAGCAGTGGGGTATTAGGCACAGCTGGTAGGAGCAGGGGCAGGGGCAGGGGCACCAAGTGGGCAAGGAGAGAGCTGCTGTGCGCTGTCCCTGCACTGGGCACACAGCTCCTGGGCAGGCCAAGGGCTTTTGAAGGAGCTCCCCTGGTGGCCATAGGGACACATGGCAGGGCTGGAGCAACACGGGACTAAAGTTAGTCCCAAATCCCACCATGTGTAGACACCTCCCAAAAAACACTTAATGCGAATTAAATTTAAGCATGCTTAAATTCCTGTGTAAACACTCCCCAAATGCTAAATTAGTCTCATGCTGGAAGGGGTTTTTGGTTTTGGTTCTGGGTGGTATGGAGATCTGTGTATTAGGAGTTGAACTGAGAAAATAATTCAATTCATACCAACTCAGTAACAATTTCCAGTCATTACCTAGTAGGGATCCATTCCACAACAGTAGACTAAAGGATCCCTATCGAACTTGCTGTTCCATATTAATCCATTTCTTTTGAGGCAAGCTTTCTTGCACAGACTTAACATACAGTTTTTGTCACAACATAATTGTAGCCAGGCCCCAAAAGACATTGGTTTCCATTCAAACTATATGAGACATCTGATTTACTCTCTGGGCTTTATATTAAGACTGAAGAAATCAAGTGGTAGACACCACACAAGTGTTAAGTATATTGATTTGTAGTAATTCCTTTAATACAATCTTCAGGTATTTCTTTGCTTTTAAATAATGTGGCTATGTAAAATACATAAAAACCACTCATGGAGCTGTCAGTCATTTAATGGCTCATGAAAAGGAATCCTGTAGGTTTGAGTTAAATGATTAGTTAGCCAGCCACATAAGGGAATGTGAAGTTGCAAGAGGGAGAACTAAAAAAATAAAAAACCCAGCCCAACAACTGTAGAGGAACATAATCCCTTTGATTTAAAGGGTTTCTAACGTTAATCACAAAAGGCACAGCTGTCATTAGTTATACAATATACAACTGCTCTTTTGTTTCCTTTCACTCACCGTGAAAGTGGACCACAACAGTCACTTTGCTTTCTTCATCAACATTTTGAGGCAGGTGATTGGATTGAACTACTAGGCACTGTCTTTTATCAATATTCTGACAGTCCTGGCCATGCTACTCTGTAAGCCGCCTTTGCACTTTGTTTTCGGGTCTCCTTTCAAAAATTATTTTCTGCCTTTTGACAACATGGCAGATAGAATTTCAAGCGTGGCATGAATAATTACTGTAAATATGTTGTTTGAAATCTGCTTACTGCATACATTAATTTAGGGAAAATGAGCATTCAAGCACCAAAGAAGTTATTTTCAAACAATTGAGGAGAAGATGGAAAAAAATATCAGAGTACAAGTATTTTCATAATCATGTTTGATGTGGTGATTTTTCTTCAAAAATAAAACAGCCTTGTTTGACACCTAATTTTCCCACTTCAGCCTTCATTATAACATGAGAGTGATTAACAGTGAACAGAAATATTTCAAATAATATTTCAAACACAGTAAATATCCATGCCACACTTTGAACTATTCCTACTTAATTTGCTGTCTCAAAGGAAACATCATGTGGGAGACTCAGGCTAAATTTTCATAAGTTTATGCAGGCAATATGAGAAATACTGCACATTTCTATGTACGAGGAAAAATGGCTCTTGTAGAATGGGGATTGTGCCCCGGGAAAGCAGTGACTTTGGAAGGGGTTTGGGGGCAATCAATTCAACACGAGCTTACACAAAGGACTAATGAAATACTTGGATGTATAAAGAGCAGAATAATGAGTAGGTTGAAGAGAAATGATTTTACCTAGAATCATAGAAAATTAAGGTTAGAATGGACTGTGGGGGTTCACCCAGTTCAACCGCCTGCTCAAAGCAGGACCAGCCCCAGCTATATCATCCCAGCCAAGGCTTTGTCTAGTTAGGTGTTAAAAACCTCCAGGAAAGGATATTTTACTACCTCTCTGGGTAACCTGTTCCAGTGCTTTACTACCCTCCTGGTGAAAGTTTTTCCTAATATCTAACCTCAACTTCCCTTGCTGCAACTTGAGACCATTGATCCTTGCTCTGTCATCTGCCACCACTGAGAACTGTTTAGCTCCATTCTCTCTAGAGCCCCCCTTCATGTAGTTGAAGGCTGCTATTAAATCCCCCCTCAGGGCACTTTCAGTTGCCACACATGCTGCACATGCAGGCATTCCCCACACTGCTAATTTGTGTGTGTGTGTGGTGAGGGGGTATCTCAGAGTCAAAAAACCTGTACCTAAAAAAGTGGGATGGTACATGTGGTGGCAGCATGCACCATCCAAAACTGGAGCCTGGCTTGCAGGAGCCACACTCCAGATGCTGGCCAGGCTCCCTGCTGCAGCCATTGTGGCTGCAGTTCCCAGAGGCCCCCAGAACCCCAGGTGGGGCTGTTGAGGCCAGCACAAGTGCTCACCCCAGAATCTCTTTCCCCATCTGGGGCAACATGTTGTGTGCCAGAGCACATGTGGCATGGGCATTCCCTGTGCCACTGCTGTTTGTCCCCAGGGAAATGCACATTCCTGGGGACACACCCTCAGTCTTCTCTTCTCCAGACTAAAAAAGCCCAGTTCCCTCAGCCTCTCCTCATAAATTCTGTTCTCCAGCCCCCTGACCATTTTTGTTGCCCTCCGCTGGACTTTGTCCAATTTATCTACATCCTTTTGGTAGTAGTGGGCCCAAAACTGGACACTGTACTCCAGATACAACCTCACCAGTGCTCAATAGAGGGCAATAATCATTTTCTTCAGTCTGCTGGTGACACACCTACCAATGCAGACCAGTATACTGTTCAGCTTCTTGGCAACAAGGGCACACTGCTGGCTCATATTCAGCTGATTGTCCACTGTAATCTCCAGATCCTTTCCTTCAGGGCTGCTGCTTAACCAGTTACTCCCCAGATTAGTCTATACCTTTCTGTATGGCACCAGTCTCTCTCTACATGGCACTGGTCAGACTAATAAAGGAACCCTGCATACAACTCCTATGCCCACATCTTTAAAAGGATGTTGAAAAACTGGAGATGGTAAAGAAAAGAGCCAGAAAAATGAATCACACAGTGAAAGACTTCAAGAGCTCAATCTGTTCTGTACTTTCTTTGGACTTCTTCAAAGGGAGGAAATAGTAAATATTCAAAGGATCTTTAATCTAGCAGGAGGAAAAGAACCTGTGGATGCTAGCTGAAAGCACAAATATTTAACAGTGAAGATAATCAACCATTGAAGCAAACTACAAAGGGGAGGTAGATTTTTCATTTCATGATGTCTTCCGATGCCTTTCTGAAAGGCAAACAGCAATGCTTTCACCAAACTTACAAATTTGGGGGTCAACATTGAGGTAGATGGATAAAATTCAATTTTCTGTCCTATGTAGGTCTGACTAGATAAACAGATGCTGTCTTATGGCCTTAAATGCAATATAATAAGGTTGTGAGAAGTCATGCAGTAGTTCAGTGGTGATGCGTAGGGGGTGCACATACACCCCCTGAGAGTGCTGGTGTACTCTCTGTCAGGCAGAGAAGGCAGGCGGGAGTGCCAGTGCCCCCCTGCGAGCGCTGGCCGGGGAGTGGGAGCACCGGATGTAGTGCCGTGGCTGCTTCCTGGTCAGTGAGTTTTGCCGCGGGGGGACCTTCCCCCTAGGTTGACAAGATTGGCCACAGGGAGACTCCTCCCCCGGTCACTCACTGGTTGCTGGGGAGGCACGTGCCTCCCCCCCCCCCCCCCCCCAAAGGGGGGGCC
>NW_005842099.1:1115055-1135645 GCF_000455745.1 Alligator sinensis | reverse complement strand
GTGGGGCCGCGCCCCCCCCCCCCCCCCCCCCCAATTAAGGTGGCACCAGTTGCCTATACAATAGTTACCCAAAATATAGTAAGGAACTGGATATTTTTTGTGATAATATATTTTTATGATTCATCAAAGACCACACAGGGGCACAAAAGGAATAATATTTTTATTAAAATATTTTTCAACTTTTTGGGGGGAAATAAATCAAACCCAGAAAAAAATAATCAAGGAAAAATAATATTAGAGAAGATCTAGGCTTATTAGTCTTATTAGTACAAGGACTCACATTAAAATCTCTTACAATTTTATCTTCTGCTTAATAAAATATATTATTCAACATTAACAACTTGCCACTGGCAATTGTTAAGATTTTAATAACGACTTCACCGGTAGAAATAACAAAAGCACCATATTTAATGTATGAACTAATCAAATGGCTTGCAGGTTGAGTAGCTTTATAATAATTTTAAATAAACCACTGAATTTGAAAGGGCACCAATTACACCTGGTTCCTTCGTTTAAAAATACCATGTACTTCTTTGATAGCATCTGTTGTGTGTGCCACTCAGAATACAGTGGGTCAAAAATAGTAGAGTGAACTTAAAGTCATTTCCTGGATAAAATGATTAATCTGCATTAGTCATTTGTTATAAATTTAACTACTAAGGTCTCTTGCTTTAACATTAAATCTCTCTCCCTTCTAGCTGAGCAATTAGAGAGAGATTTACAAAGGGCATTGAGAAAGTTACTTTTATTGAAACTGGGAGTTGGTGCCAAAGTACCTTTTGTGCTTTTGACAATCTCTTCCTTTGGACCTGATCTTTCTCCCATTGAAATCAGAGGGAGTTTTGCCATACGTTCTGTTGGAGTTTTCTCTTACCACATGGATTTGTATGCTGTGTAGCATGGCAGACCCAACCAGACTTCTGGATGCTATTGCAATATAAATAACTCTTGATTATGACCTTTACCTTGTACTTGGACTAAATTGTGATATGCAGTAAAGAAAATCACAAGTCTTATTTGAACATTACAAGTAGGTTCATCTCTGGGCAAATGGACTTAGATAAAATAAGAACTGAAATCAACTGCAACCAGCATTTTGAACTGAGTTCAAAACAGATTTTTTCTTAAAAAAACATTTTTTTTCCTATTAGTTTTCCATTTTTTAGACTCACATCCTAGTTCTGTTCTCAGACCAACTTTACATGGGATGTAATTAATTCACGTTGCTTCAGTTTTCAGGGTTACTCTGGATTTTCAGCAGAGTGGTTCCAAGCTCTTATTTTGAGCCAGAACCTGCAACTCCAAAACACCATGATACAGCAGGCTTGAAAGCAGTAGTTCCATTTAGCAAATACTGGAGGACTAGATAATATTATGGTGGTTTGAAGGCTGATCAAAGAGTTTATCAAAACTTCACACCAAATCTCAGATACTTCTGAGATGCTTTTCCTTTTCCTGATTCTGAACGTCCTGTTGCACTGCAGTGAAAAGTCAAATACATGTGAGGAGCAGAGATGCAGGGAGCTAACTGAGAGCCTGGGATGGGGGGAAGGGATATGGGGTGAGGGGAAGGGAAAGATTACCTTCCTGAGCTACTGTTGCCGCTGCCACTGCTTTAGCAGCATCAGCTCCGCTCAGGCAGCAGCAGCAGCAGCTCTGTGGCTGGGCTCCCTGAGAGCTGACCCTTGTGTTCTAGTCTCTGCCTCTCACCCCCTCCATACATGCATATTGGGAGCACTGCTGTGCCTCCTCTGGCATACATTCTCCAGAGGCATGGAGAGCAACTTTCTGTTTGTTCCACTTACCCGCTATTCTGCAGATACACTGTTCAGTATGGCATGGCCCTACTACCTGGCTCCTATGGCTGGGAAGGGCAGTGCAGGGCTATCGCTGCCGTAATGATTCCTAGGGGTGATTCTGGTGTCCACTCCTAGTCAGCACCTAAATTGTGATATTGTGATTGTGATATGCAGATATGCAATTGTGATATGTGATATGCACTCACCCCACCCTGGTTAAGCTACTGGTCGGGAGGTATTTGGTGCAAGCACATATGCTTGCCACTCAGACTGCACTGTTCACATTGCCATGTGTTGCATTCTGCAACACATGTATGTGGCTTTGGGCATCTCAGTGTCCCAAGGATTGCAGGGTTTGCAGGGTATCGTTCGCAGTTGTAAATCTCAAGCTTACTGTACATTGGCTCCCTTCCTTGCAAGGGCACAAGTTATGAAGGGGTGCTGTGTGTGGATGATTCCATTACAAAGGATAGAATAAAATGCACTGGAGAGACATGGGTTTAAACTTACATGGTTTAAACTCATCACACTAGCTTACATGGTCTGCTGACAGTGTGGAAGAATAGGGCCAAGCGTTTGGCCCATAATAAGCTGTAGCTGGTAACTAGTTTTTGTAGGTTACATCTCTAGTGCAGTGGTTCCTAATCTTTTTTCCATTCCTGGCTTCCCAACCTGACTTCTGGTCCAAGGCTGACCACTGGAACTGAATGTCTTTGTTGCTCATATCCCCACTCATTAACTGCTACAATCACTTTTGTGGTTATGACTCCTAGTTTGGGAACTGCTGCCCTAGTCTGTTAAATGTGATGGCATCTAGATAGCCTGGAGAGAGACAATGTTTAATTTTCAACACCCAAGTCATCTGGCTGAGAAAAGTCCCCTTGTCATTTCTTCAAGAATCAGGGTGCAAGGCTCACATATTGTATAAAAAAGTGCTAAAGATAAAGTGCACTGAGCTAATGAGATGGAAAGAACACAGGCAAAGAACGTAGAAAGAAGACACTTCTTGCTATCTCTTTATCAGCCTCTGATAAAATTATTATTATTTTGAACAAGCTGGAATGACTTGCTGACTTGTGCTTAACTTCTACGGTGACTGAAGGGGACCAGGAAGAGCTGTTTTACATTGCACAGCCAATGATAAATATCCTCACCATGATTAACATTAGAACCCTTTTAAATCAAACTGATTCTGCTCCCCTTTCATTGATTTTTGTAATCTCTTTGCTAAATTGCTTGTTGCCTTAATTGGCTAATGAAATAATTAGTTGCTTCTGACATTCAGATGGACTCCTTTTAATTAGTAGCTCTACTTCATTAGTAAAGATGCTACGTCAACACAATTTTATGTCTGTGTTTTCAGGAGTTGTTTTCATGTGTGGATGTTTCAGTATTGTTTCTTTTTTGTCAATGTAGGATTCTTTAGCTTTTTATGCTTTAACTCTCCAAAGGCCAATTAGCTGATGCAGTTTGGGTTTCCTATTGTACCTTCAGTTGCTTATATAACTCATGTTTTAATTATTGTTTTGCTTTTTCTCCAAAAATCTTTTTAAAAATATCCAAAATATGGTGTATAGTAGAACTCAAAGAATGATATAATGTTGATCAGCTATGAAGATCATAATTTAGTTCCCAAAAGTCATCCATTTTAGCTAAGACCCTTAGTTTTAGTGTAGTTAAAAATGACCTCAACAAGCACACAAATAAATTAAATTATTAAAATATTGCTTTTTAGAAAAATATGGAGTTTATTTTTTGGAACTGAGTTGTCTAAACTTAGGCTCTGTTGGTACAACTATTTCTATATATATTTTTATAAGCAGTGCTCAAAATCATTTTTATGCATGAATAGATATACCCCAAACCCTATTCACATGGGTGAACAGGTGCTATACTCATCTTCATTTTATCACTTAAGTATAGAGAGGCAGTACATGAATGTGCAAGGAATAGGTGTGAATTTAGTTGCATGCACATATGTGGAAGGTGAGTTGAGGCCTCCCTAAAATAATTCTCCAGAGGCTGGAGTTCTACTCCACAGTCAGAATCTAGAGAACAGAACATGCTTCATGTTTTATGGTTTTAGTGCTAATGGGAAGAAATGCCTCAAAATAACTGGAGGCAGGTCATCCCTTGCCCACTGTATTTTTAGCCGCAAATTCTGAAGCTTTTCACTTTTATATTCTTGCCTCCCTTGGCAACTGTAAAACTATGTTCAAGGGTCTCAGCAGACAGAAAAATTGCTTTCCAATGTCCTTAAATTTTATGTTTACACTATGCAGCCACAAATTGACTGAGCAAGAACTATTTCCAAGAGAGGCAATGGTCAGTTAATTTTACTTTCTAATTCTTCCCAATACTTTTTTTGAGGAGTGTGAACAGTTGGGAGAGCATCAGAGCCTGAGAGAGCAGCACAGGTGATTATGTTGTGGTCTTTCTAGGCTGCTTTTACGTTGTAAGACAGAGGCCTGCTCGAGATCTCTAAGGGAGGAGACCTTCCAGCTACACAAATGAAATAATTCAGTCTTTTGTGATAGAGGAACTAATGAATTACATGAGGACTTGCCAGTTACAAGGGAGGCAGTGGAAAGCTTGCCCTATTAAGTATTCTTGAAGAGTGCTTGGAATATTTACTCATTTGGAGAGATGATATGGAATTTTTCCATGTAGCAAAATAGGATTGGCAATAAATCAACTGCTGTACTGGTAAGAGGACACTGTAACATGTCAGGATATTTTCTTGATGCTCTTAAGAATTGGGTTATGGCAAGTTGTATTTTGCTCAACTTCAGCCACAGACCTCTGAATTTTTGCATTAATAAACTAATGCTGCATTCAGCCAATGTAAACTGCTGTTTTTGAGGCTTGCTTTTCCACTAATCTACAAATTTACATGGCATGGTTAAGAGAGAGCAAGACAAGTGTAGTGACATTATACCCATGCAGCTGCCCACCGCTGAAGAGGCAGCTAGGATTGTAAGCTACAATCCACTCAAGTATTTTGTAATATCTTTAAAAATAATAACAGATGTGTCTGAGTTTGTTTTACTTGGCTAATAAATTATGTCATCCCTTGGTTCTTCTGTGGGTGGCTCTTCTACCTGTATGGGTCTTTATTGGTCTTTATTTCCCGGGTGGTATTCCTGGTCTGGTTCACTATGAACAAAGAGTTCTTGTGATTCAGGTTCTGTTTGGGAGGCTGATGGGGGGACTAGGTTCCCATCTTTTTGGAGATATCCAAGGTCTGAACTTTCTGCCTTCCTAGTTCCACATCCCATGGTCTGGGCTCAAAGCACTTCAGAGAATGCAGAATCATAAAACAGAAAGCTTATTCTGGATTTGAAACTGTTATCCTTTGCCTTCCAAATTGCTCACTTTGACCCCCTTTATTCCTGTCCTACAGTTTGGTGCAGAGGATTCTGGGATCATCCTAGGATGTTTGTGCAGTTGGAGTTGTGCAGTTGGGGCTTTCTCCTTGAGGAGCGATAATCATGTGCTTTCCCTTCCTCTGGCTCTAAGATATGCACTATGATATTTGTGTCAGTTCCGGCCAAGTGACTTGAAACCACATCAGCTTTTTACTAGGCACATTTTTAGCCGCTGTATCAGAGATGGAAATTATCAAAGCTTTAGAAGCTGCAAGCTGCATAGGACCCTAGTTGCTCAACAGGTGAAGCACTTCAAATTGGAATATGAATGCAGGCTACTTCCCGCCAGGATTCAGAGCATGAGGGGATAACAAGACAGCAAAAAAGAATGGGCTATATGACAAGGGAATAACAGACCACTGTGCATTTTCATTGCAGCACATGGGATAAGCAAATATTGGGTCTGCCCAACTCCTGTGTGTTGGCTCTGGATTTAGGATCCAGATACCTTGTTCCGGGATGAGGAACCCACCCTTACACTGACCATAACCTCTCCATTTGATACTAGGCGAATATATTGATATACAGTGACAACAGAAAAGAAGCAATACGAACTATCAAGCAATTCTATATATCTGCCAAATCCTAGGACTGTCATCAAAGTACATCTGGCCAGGATGCAGTCTTCACTCTGAGGCGTTTTCTTAGATGTCAGATGTCAGCATGCCAGTAGTCTGGAGGTGGATGAGACAGGCTGGTAGTATGCCCTCTGTCCACGGGGGCTTTGGGGACCCTTCCTGAGGTATGGGGATGGGGAGGACCCTCTCAGGGAGAAGGATGGGGAGGAACAGAGAGGGAAGAGAAGGAGGGAGCCTTTGTTACTCTCAAGTCTCTGCTTTTGTATTCTCTTTCCCTCCTGATGACTCCTGATCTGTAGCTATCTCTGGTTGATTGTGTCTGTGTGATCATACGTCCACATAGCTTTCCAGGCCTTCTCCTAATTTGGCCTGTTCCCCCAAAACTGGGACTCAGACCCCCCTGCTTTGGGGCTTTGTTAGCTTGTGCCACCCTTAACTTGTGTTATGGGCAGTATAGTACATACTCCCTCTGTTTTTCAGCCTTGTTGGCCTTGTTCTGTTAGGCAGCTTGTCTGTTTCCAAGGCTGTGATTTTGTGCGACTGTGAGACCCAAGCTCTTTAGAAATCAGTTAATGCCTGCTGCCTGTCTCAAACCATTCTAATATATATATCTATACCTATAAGCCAATTTTGAAAAAACAAACATTTAAACACCATTTTCTAAGCCAACACTGTGGGAGTGATGGGTGACTTGCTGTGTGACCCAAATATGGCAAGGCTGAATTGTGTTGATTTGTGAACATTGAGCATGGGAAGGGGAAAATCATGATACAATCCAGATTAAATTTCCAGTACACACAAACCTACTGTCACCCTAACTCTTTAGATCATGCTCCCCCCCACCCCCACTATGTTTTTGTGCCTTAAAATATCTGTTAGATGAATGACAGATTTTCCTTTCAGGAGCATAGTGATCTATTAGGTGACTCAAAAGTTCTCTCAAAATTAAAGCATAACTAGACAGGATAAATAAACTCATGAATTTACAAAAGAATAACTATTGGGTTAGCAAGAAAAAGGATTAGATGAACTAATAGATCTCTCATTTTTAATTTAACATGATTCTTTTTTTTTCTGATTCTACTGTAGAGATGTCTATGTGCACCACCTTCTCTGCCTCTTGGTTCTCCAGGGCCAGATTTTCCAAGGTACATAAGTAACAAAGTGCTTAACTCCTAGGTATGCTGTTTTTTAGCACAATCCACTCCTTGAGTTAAGCACCCATGCTCTCCATACAGTGTGGACAGTATTCCTGGCTCTAGTATTGTTTAATATTGATAATAATGATTTGGATTATGGCACTGAGTGCATACTCAGCAAATTTACAGATGACACCAAACTGGGTGGCATTGCAGACTCTCTGGAGGGCAGGGCTAGGATTTAAAAGACCTGGATTGGCTGTAGACTATTTCTACCGTCTATCAGATGTGATTGAATAAGGAGAAGTGCAGTTGGGACAGAATAACTGCATTCACCAATACAAACTCTGGAACGAGTGGCTAAGTTCATTACTACAGAAACGACGTGGGCATTATGGTGGACCATAAACTGAATATGAGTCAACAAAAAGCTCTTTTTGCAAAGTAAGGCCAACAGCAAATGGGGTTGTATTAGCAGATGCGTCACTTGCAAATCCAGGAAAATTATTCTTCCATTCTATTCAGCACTAGTGAGGCCTTAACTCTGGAGTGTTGTGTCTGGTTTTGGGCCCCACACTTCAAGAAGGACGTGAACAGTTTGGAAAGGGTCCAGTGTAGAGCAGCAAAAATGATTAGGGGTGCAGGAGGCAAGATTTATGAGGAAAGCTGAAAGAGTTAGGGTTATTTATTCTGGAGAAGTCTGAGGGCGGATTTGATAACAGTCTTCAAATATTGAAGGGTGATTATAGAGAGGATGGAGATAGGCTTTTCTCTGTGGCTGTAGGGGACAGGACTAGGAGCAATGGCGTCAAGCTTCAGCAGGGGAAATTTAGGTTGGAGATTAGAAGGTGATGATGAGGGTGTCACAAATGGACAGGCTACCTAGAGAAACTGTGGAATCTCTATCTTTGTAAACTTTCAAAAACAGGTTAGACACAAAGTTGTCTAGGAAGGTTTAGTCAGGGATCATCCTGACTTAAGCAGCAGGCTAGATTTGATGACCTTATGAGGTCCTTCCAGTCCTACTTTCCTATGATTCCTACTTGGGTGCTTCAGGAAGGGATCCTTACAAACCAGTTGCGTAGGGAGTAGCCATTGGAGTTGAGTGGAATGTAAAGGGAATTGGGTAGGGCTTAGGCACTTAAACTACTAAGTAGAGGGTCTTACATAGTGACAGATACCTATCTGTGTATCAATAAATTTGCCTAGTATCAAATACCTATCTCTATCCAGACAGAGAGAGAGAGACTGAATTTGTATTCAGTTTTTAGGGGACTCACCTGAGATGTGAATTCAAGTCGTTCCCTTAATAAATATGTATATTTCTAGTGGCAGAGTCATGCCACCTCTTTGTATGATGTCAATTAAATTCATGAATATCTGTTCTGTTAGAACAGCCATTTCTAGACATACTGTATTGCCAGGTGTCTTGTACCTACAGGGACAAGTAGGGAACACTGATCTTGAGAATCCCACTAGGGCTCAGCTGTGAGTAAGGACTCTAGGCAGCTTATTACATGTGCAGCAGTAGCAGCAGGATTTAGGCTGATTGGCCCTCCTCCACTGGGACAGAATGAGACATCTAAGGGACCTAGGCACTTTAGATGACAGCTGAGTTGTAGTTTGAGACATTTTACAAGGCAGATAGATACTGCAGTTCCTTGGAGGACCCTGGCCCAATCACTCTGAGCAATACTTCAGGTCTTTTCCTTGATACCTATCAACACCAATCTCTGGATTGTATTTAAACACAAATTGCAATTCTTGGTTGACAGCCAGACTGTTTTCCAAAGCAGGTAAATTGGGAAGACTATAAAACGAGGTTCTAGTTTAGATTCCTTCTTGCCACATAGTTATTTGGACATTGTATCAACAATGTGTACGGTCATGGTCCAACTTAGCCATGAAAACTGGGGACACATTTATGTTACAGAGCCTTCGGTGGTAGGACTGAACTGTCATACTTGTGACAAGAGCCGAGTTATAGCTATGCCAGCAGAGCCCACTGCTGCAGAAAGACATCAGTGGAAGGCATTTTTCTGATGACATAGTCATGCCACTTGTTTGAATGATGCCAATTAAACTAATAAAGACATTCTTCTGTTTGTATAGCTTATATGAGGGGCTTTATCTGGCATAGCTATGTCACCTGGGAATGATTCATTTTATACTTTTAGGGGACACAGCTATGCTGACAAAACTTTCTAGAATGGATGAAGACTGTGTTAAAAGCCAGGTTAAAATGTTGTAAATATGAATGCAAACTAGTATGGAAGGGGTATTCATCTCTGTCTCTGTCTCTGTCTCTGTCTCTCTTTCTCCTTTTCTTTGCTCCTCACTCTCTTTCTGGACATGTTTGATGTTTGATCTCATTTTGGTGGCTTTGCTCAACACTTGATCTTTTTTCATTAACTTCTCTTTCTTTCTCTCTCATGGAACTCTACCTTGTTTTTGGAACTTGTTTATAATTAGTGTCCTTCCTTTCAGGTTGCTGTATTCATTACTTGCTTTTTCTTCATTTGTATATGTCCTATGGACAGATGTGGCCAGTACACTTGATCTTTCTTTATTAGTTACTCTTTCTTGGGGTGTAGTATTTTCTCTCTCCTCATTAATGTGGCCATGTTCAGGACTTGATTTTTTTCCATTACTCGCTTGTACATTTATTTTAATTGTTGACTATTAAACGTAACCAAAGCTCTGTTGCTTTTTTGTTTGTTTTTTAAAGGTGGTTTCAAATTATTTTAAAGTCACTTCAATCTGCTGTAGTGTTTAATACATTAGTGCTCACTTGATTAAGTCCATTAACTACTCGTAAAGCATACCCTGTAACAGCAGTGGTGGGAAATTTTGCAAAGTAAAACTTAACGGAGATAAAGTCTAACTGTGCTCTGTGTCACATAATATTTTGTTTTTAGGGGTTTCACTAGCATTTAACATGTAATTACACAATTTTCTATTTTTCTATATACAGTATGCTAATAATGCATAGACTGACTGGAGCATTTTAGGGATAGCATAGGTTAATTAAATTTAACCAGAAAATCAACCATATAATGGCTGTATATATATCCTTGTAGTGAGAGTTTCAGTTTCACATCTTTGCATGAAGATGCTAACTATAAAATTATAGTTAACATCTTCATGCAAAGATGTGAAAATTTCATAAGGAGGCTTTATTGGTGATTTAATACGGCTTGATAATAATTCAATAGTTTCTGGTGAAAAACTTGCTGGATACATAACATGCTCTGCCAAGAAATCTACAATAAACACCAGATCTTTTCAGCAACCCAGGAGACTCTTAATAGATCTTGACTAACCATAGTTCCTGCTTCTGAGAGACCTTCCTGAAGAGAAAGTTCATTAGCATGTCTAACATAATTAAAAAGCATGGCTCCTAGAACTCATTAATCAACTTTATTTTAGCAGTTTTGTTTACAGGTTTTAATGGCTCACTATAGATCACCTCAAATTTTGAAGAAATACCATTTTAGACCAATACTATCCAAGTCATTTAACTATAAGGTGTTCTCCTGCATCTTAAAAACTAACATTTCTTGTTAGAGATGGGTTTATCTGGTTCAAAATAAACAGATACCCATTTGTATGTAAATAAAATCTCTTCCAGATGCTAAATGTTTTAAGAACAATTTTGAACAGCATTGTTACATGCAGTCCTGGAAGTGGTTCTTATGTATAACAATATGTAAGATAACTACACAACAGTTTATGATAAACCGATTAAGAGATAGGAGTTAAAGAAAAACCCAAAACAATAACAAAAAGCAGAATAACAGCAACAACAAAAATCCCTAATATAATTTCTAAAGGGAAGTTAGATTGTCCAATCTTTTGTGATTCAGTGAAGTCAGGGCAAGTGACAAAGAAAAATGAACTAACCTTCTGTTTTTTTGTGGATTTCTTTTAAAACTTTTTGTAGAACATTGCATGACCACAAGTGTTCAATAACATCCTACTTGAAATACATGTTCTCTCCCCATATACTGTGAGCTGTCACAATGCTTGGGCATTGTCACCTATGCTGGTTTGCAAGGAAGCGCAATGGAATCACCTTGAACAATCAGGATCATCCCCAAACTGCGAAGGCTATGAGACTTCATGGGATTAAACCCCAGTAAACTTTAGTCAATCACAAAGATCCACAGAGAAGAACAGGAAAGGACCCTGGGAAAACTCAGTGAGATAAAAAATTAGCGGTATTATATTTAAATATGATATTGGCTCCTGTTCTGGTTTCCAAAAGCAGAATGACAAAACACAGTGATTTCTATAATGTTCTCAAGGAGGCACCAAATTATTTATTTTCACATTTACTATTTTGGGAAGGCTCAGGTAATTGATATTGCCATATCAGGGTTTTTCCTCCAGCTTAGAGTTCATCGTTCAACAGTGACTAGATATGGGCAAATAGATGTTAATACATTAAGAAATAAACAAAAGCCTTGTGCAAAAGTGAAATTAACTTAGAAATGCACCTGAACCGAAGTTCCAGATATGAACATAACCTTTCACTGAAATGGATAACATGCCCCAGATCCAATCTCCTGGCTTGTAGACTGTATCTAAAGCCCAATAAAAGTTAATTTGAGTTTGTGATTTTAATCCATATTTGCAGAGTGAAAAATAATTGTGCTTTGTTTGTATTGTCCAGCAAAAACATATGTTTTTGTACATCGTGTGCTATTTATATATACACACACTGGGTAACTAGCATGTTTGAATAAGCAATTAAGTACAAGCTATACAGTCTTTCTGCAGAAATACTGGCTTGTGGATATAAGAACAGAATTTCCAGGGCACAACCAGTAGTGGTGTACACTCTTAAAAATTGGAGCTGTTTTGCATTTTTCAGGGTTTTGTTTTTAATCACAGCTGTATTATGGCTACTTTGTTGGGAGGGCGAGTACTACAGAAAAACTATTAAATATACTAGAAAAAGATGGTAGGAAAAGTAGAAAGAGGACTAAACAAAACTGTTAAAGGTAGAAATATCTTATTCTCAACAAAAATCATTGTCTCTTAGGTAAGCTTTAATTATGTTCCTTTAGCTCATATAGATTTCTCAAATGTTTTGTGACCCCGAGCCCAATTTAACAGAAAATCCAGGGGCTGAAATTTCAACCTCACCAGAGAGGACTAAATAATAGCCTTCACTAGTATACATTGTAATTGAGCAAGAAATCAACAAGCAGAGAACATTTAATATTCGTGAAACCTCTCTGATATCTGCAGTGTAGCCAACCTGAAAGAGGCTGAGATTCTATCAGAATTGGGAGTCTACATTTTTTGGGCAGCTTGAAAATTCCTCTAAAGATGTCAGACAAATCCTCTGCCTTGTTCTAAGAATGGTTGTCCAGGAAGGTAAGCAAATACTGCCAGTGCATGCTGCCGTTTTACAGTACAGCTGTAAAATGAACTGAGGATTTGTACGTCCTGATGGTTCAGAGTGGGAAGGCAGGGAACAAATTTCACCCTCAAACAGAAATGGGTCCAGATTTGCAAATTAGGCATATATGTAGAACTGTAGGGCTGGACGGGGAAAGGAACATGTTTTGACTGCTGAATTATGGTTAGCCTACGCTTGTGCTTAGGCAAGCAAAACCTATAGGGGCTCCAGAGTGGTTTCCACAGCAACAGAATATTTTGTTACATATAGGACCAAAAATATCAGTAAAACTTCATATCCCAGCTTCAAAATTCAGCTCCCTCTTAGCAGTGACAATGTTCAGAATTTTTCCGCATCATCAGTGTGACTTATGTCATTTTAGGTGTAAGATAAAGTGATTACTTCTCCAGTCAATTATGAAAATTCAGAAGAATGATATCCAACTGAATAATATTTGAATTCTTTCCTGGTAGTTATTATATTCAAGAATACAGCAGATCCCAAGTGAGAACATCTAATAAATATAAAAGTGAAGGAAACATTGAGATACAGGACACAGTAAAAACCATCCATATAGAATTTGGGTTGAGAAACCTCGTGTCTGCTCTCACTATCTTGACCATCTAGAATTTTCTTTATAACTCACTTAAAATTTTAGCAAGGGTGCCAAAACATAGCACTCCTAGCAATTTCATCCAGGAGAGGTAGGGCTCTTGTAGCCAGCTAAGTGTACTCTAATTGTTTGACTCCTTGTTGCTAGACATCAAGGGTGCATCCAGATGTGCCCGCACGTGCCTCTTGCAGTCTCAAATCCCTTTGAGATACTGCAAGAGGCACGTGCAGGGATGAGAAAATGTTACCTGCACTGCAAATTTGCAGTGTGGGGGCAAAATTAGACCCGGGGATATCCAGGGGTCAAACCCCCTCCCCTTCCCGAGAAAAAAACCGGGACAGGGCATGGTCCTGGACCATGTCCTGAGGCAAGCAGAGGTTGGGTCCTTCACAGAGATGCTCTGACTGCCAGAGCATCTCTACGGTTGGCCCTTGCCCTGGTGCTGGAGCACACTGCCTGCCCATGCAGGGCACACAGCTTGCCAGCAGGGAGCTGAACCCAGGCTCCAGTGCAGGTAAGGAAGGGGTGAGGGGGGAGGGGACCATGGGGGAGACCCCTGGTGGAAGCTGCCCCACCAACCCCATCCCCCGCCTGCCTCCTGAGCCCCCACAATCCCTGCTCTGCCCGGCCCCACCCTCCCCAGCCCCCTGAACCCCCTGATCCCTGCCCTGCAGGGTGAACATGAGTTCTGTTCTCTCCTGAACTAATCTAGCGTGCATAGAAAAAACTGCAAAAATTAGTGTAAATCCGCCTCAGGCTTTTTGAATCTCTATGCTTGGCCTATGGTGTCAAAAAAGGAGTGGAAATGAATTTTCATTCTTATTTTGTTCTCTCCTAGAATTAATTTTTCTTTTCTTTTTTTTTTAACCAATTCATAGATATGCAGTTGATATCTGATTGAGAACAGGGGCTACCTCTGGTCTTTAATCATAATTTACCACATAATCTACTACTGAAAGGTAGGATTATGCAATGCATTATTCTCGTGAGGGCAAAAATTATTAAATCCTACAAAACAAACATCATAATTGAAGTGTACTATTCAGTTCACCACTATAAAATTGACTGATGTGTCTTGTGTGTGTTGGTGTATGTGTGGTAAATGGAGAGGGAAATGATGAAACATCTAATCAGATTAGGGTGACTGCCAAAAAAGTAGTGATGGACATTGTGGGTAAGCTATTTAACATCCTTTGATTTGTAGAGTTCTGGAGATTCAAATTGTGTTTTCTTAGCCCAGTGTGGGATTCCATTTATCTTAGGTATAAAAAAATGCTTGTTTTTAATGCTGATTGTAATTTTTGGTAGGGATTATTTCTTTTTCCTATTATTATTATTATTATTATTATTATTATTATTATTATTATTTGTCATCTCTTTTTTCTTCATTGGAAATACCTCTGTTGAATGCACCTTCCCTTCTTGTTTTCTGTAACTATGGATAGCAGCTGGAATCTGTTGGTCTTTTACTGCTATGTTCTTTATATAGTTTGGATTGATAGAATTATTTTCTTGGTGTGGGTTTGCTTGTATGGAAAAAATATGTGCGATTGGCATAAGGAATGTACAGTTGGCATAGGTAATATTCACATAAGGTGCTAGGCTTTTGATTGGAGGTGTTATGGATTTTTCAGGCTGACTACTGCAGACTTACCTTAGTCAAAAACCCCCTGTGCTTTTCTTTTGTTTCCCTTATACGCACAATATTTCAATTCCAAGTTCATGTGTATGTGTGATTGTTACAGGTAATTTTTGATGATTTTATTTTTTAGAAAATACATTCATCTCACACTTACAGGGTCAGTTTGTTTATTTTTGGATTGTAATAGTATTCTAAAAGTAACATTCCTAGGGACTTTTTTTTCTGGAAAGCTGCTCCAATTGCAATGTGTTCATTTCATAAGATCCTTCCCTGTAGGACTTTCTTTCCTCCTGCCTCTGGGAAGGGTTTTGATTTCCTATAGCGGCTGTTATAAAAGGTGCTTAGTTCTGCATTGCTTCTTTTCAGTTTCATAGATTTCATAGACATTTGGGCTGGAAGGGGCCCCAGAGGATCATCGAGTCCAGCCCCCTGCCCCAGGGGCAGGAAGTCAGCAGGCGTCATAGGATCCCAGCAAGATATCTGGCAAGCATCCAAATATGTCTTGAAGGCATTCAAAGTGGATCCTTGAACCACCTCTGCGGCAATCTATTCCAGACCTTGGGGGCTCGGACAGGGGACAAGGTCCCATTTGGATCCTCTGAAAGAGCTGGGTCTTGATTTTGAAAATCTGCTACAGTGATATCCAATAATGAATATAGCCAGCTGACTGAGTTCATTCAAGGTTTTGCCTGAAAGTAGCTCAGCTGCCAGTAAACGTATTGTGTATGCTCAAGTAGCTGGCTGAGTCTTTTTCTGCAACAGAGGATTGCTGCTCCTATTGATTAAAGCAGGGTGGCTCACCTGTGGCTGAGTGCCACAAATGGCACAAGCAGCCTGTGTGTGTGGCATGCTGCAGATTGGGGAGGGGACAGGCAGCACAGCAGTACATAGAGCAGGATGCAGAAAGCAAAGCAGCAAATTGGGAGCACAGGGAAGGAAGCAAAAATCAGAACAGTTGCTAAGACAGGGTGCATGGGGCTGGGAACAAAAAGCAGAGCAGCAGATTGGGCAGGGGAAGGGGAGTGGAGTGGCACTTGATGTGGGTGTGGGGCAAATATTCTAAATATTCCATTGGAAAATATTCCAAAAACTTCCCCACTACAAGATATTCCAGTTTTGAGTATAATTTTGAGTATTTTATTATTTCCAATATTGAGTATTTTAGCCACATTCGTATCTTCTTTATATTTTTTCACAATATTCTGTATATTCAAGTTCATATACACAGTCATTTTTACTGTTAGGAAACAGAAATATAACCTGTGACCTTTGTGTATAATCTGTACAGCTCAACTCTCAAATAATCCTCACCTCATTTCCCACTTTAAATGTGCAGAAATTGGGTACTAGGCCCCCAATAATGAGATTTAAAAATAATGGTGAATTTGAATGACTTCTTGGCTATGGACAGAAGTTTCACATAAGCCAGTTTAAGTGATCAGAAATTGGTTTAAACCTGTAACAGATTAGAAGTTCAATGCACACAAGCTAGTTTCAAAATGGCTGAAACTAAAATAAACTTGGTTGAATGTAATATCAGACTTAACTGATTTGGGTCAAACTGATTTATGAAACTTCTGTCTAAGTTAAATCAGAGTCCCCCAGCATGCTTTCCAGCCTTGGGCTGG
Organism: Alligator sinensis; assembly: GCF_000455745.1. NCBI lineage: Eukaryota > Metazoa > Chordata > Crocodylia > Alligatoridae > Alligator > Alligator sinensis. Next base: position 1,119,408 of record NW_005842099.1, on the reverse strand, counting down.
GCTGTACTGTCTGCTCCAACAGAGAAGTGTTGGTGACGAGAGGCTAGGACTGCCTCCCCTCAGGCAAATGCTGGCTGGGGTCTGAGGCAAGGGAGGGGGGTTAAACTTCTCTTCCCCTGAGAGCTGCTCTGCCCTGCCCTGCCCTACTAAAAACTTACTGCTGGCTACAACTTTGGACTACAAGGAAACAGAAGCAGGAAGAGGAAGTGATGAGCAACCCTGGAGAGTCCTGTTGCTGTGATTCTGGATTGCAAATCACAGAGCCCTCAGGGGCAGCAGGAAGAGGAATCAAACACACAGTCCATGCTGGCTATGTGCTAGACAGCTGTGTTCTAGCACCCCTGGGCTTCTGGCCTGAGCCACTGCAGGTATGTGGCTGCATTTCCTGAATCAAAAGTGAATGTATGTCCAGATGTTTCTCAGTTAATCTCTGCATCCTAGACTAACCTGCAAAGATTGAATCAATTCAGCCTCAGGCTTTTTGACTGTCTGTAGTTAGGCCTTAGGTACATTCGGTTTGAGATTTTTTTTGGCCATACACAGTCACATTCCAAGCTTTCATTGCAAGTGGGAAGACTAGAAAGTTAATTTTCAAAAAAAATGAAAGATGAGATTTTCATATAATTGCTTGTTGCCAAGAGCTGAGGCTGTAAGTAAAACACCAAATATTGTAAGAGTTGCAATATAGCAAAGAGTTGGCAGCAGTGTACAAAGTGCTCACAAACAACCTGTCACTGCTTCAGCAAGGGGCAGAGTGCTTAAAGAGGCATGCTTACATCACAGTTTATTTTTCACAGTTATCCTTGCTTTTCTCTTTAGATGGCTGCTTTCCTTGCCCACAGCAGCCTTAGTGGTTCTCTTTCCTTTCAGCATGGCGTAGAAGCACATCCTTTTCTTGGAAGAAGGGGAAGGGGAGGCTGTTTGTGTGTTTGAAGTAAGGGAAACAAAATGCTCTTCTCACTTAACCTTTCTGCCTTTAATTTCCTTCCTTTTTTCTTCTCTGTGCCCATAGAATTCAGCCAGTCCTGACACTGTCATGTTGTGCTGCTGGCTGGAGCAAAGAACATTACAAGTACTGCAAAAGAGGTAATTGCTCTGTTACTAATAACCTGGCAGTGACAGGGGCAGTCAGCACTTCTCCTTGTAGTGAGACCTACAGTGTTAACTCTAGAAGAGCCTTCCAGAATGTAATGTTAGAAATAATTATCCATAAAAAGAATTAAGTTAGTTATAGCTGTCATGGTTGGCCTCAACACTGAGGCCAAGACCTGACTGGGCCTCGTGGCTACAGTGTCCCCAGGCCCTTGTAGACATAGATGGTTCATTTTTGCAGGGTGGTGATTTCTATCAGTAACTCCATGTATAAATACAGTCACTCAGTTTTTATGGTTGTTAGCCTGGCACCTTTTGCCAGCACTGATTCACTTAAAAATTTCAAATTAGTAGATTCTTCTTTCATAGCCACTTGAAAAAGGCATTGAAAAATGAACCTACACACATTAATTAAATAAAGAAAGTTTAACAAAACCTTGCTAGTGCTAGAGCTTCAACTTTTGTAAGTGACTATAGCTCCATTGAAGCCAATGGACCAAGGATATTTTATACCAGTTAAAAATCTGCTTCATAAAGAAAAAAGGGATGCTCTAAAGGGAAGATTGCTTGCATTGGGGTGGCACATTTATCCTATATGAACTGCCATACTAGATTTTAGCATAAGATCTCCTATACATTATACTGACTTAACACTTCATACAATATAAACTTTCTTGTCTTTTATTCCTGTGTGTTTTATTTCACAAATGTCAATGTGTAGGTTCATCTTGAAAAATAATTCACTTACTCACTGAGAGTGGTAAGTAGCAGGCCTTTGCTAGGACAGAGAAAGTACATAGGCCTATTTCAAATAAAATGCCCTTGAAGACTTTCATTACTCAAACTCATGACACACTGTTCCCGGCCCCTGGTACAAGGAGCCTTTGTCTGTGCTGTTATTTGTGATGAAAGGCCATATTGTTGCTGGTATACTATTCAGAGCTCTCTGAGATGAGTAAAGCATTCAGTAAAGGATTTTTTTCCCCCTTCAAGTTATAGTTGCCACTGAACTGGATCAACTCTCTCTGCCCTGGGTTAGTAAAGAGATGGATTGAGAGATTAGTAACTGTTGCTGGCAGTAAAGCATAGAAATTTGCTTCACATCGGGGCAGTGATCACCAGTTTTGCAAGAAAACACAAACTGTAAAAGGATTATACAGCTATTGGAAGAGCAGAATACAAGGTTGAAATCTGCCTTCAGACACAACATTAATTCAAATTGGCTTTACTGAACTTGCCTGTGTCCTGCTAAAAGTCCAGACTTCTTTTGGACCTTTGGCAGATGGTAGTGTGGTTTTTGATGAGAGGTGGGCCCAACACTCAAGTTTACATCCGGATACAAATTTTGTTATATTTGACAAGGAGGTTTCTCCAGAGGTAGAACCTGATTCTTCACTATTTTGCATAGATGTTTCCACCTTTGCAGAAAAGCATAGTGGACCTTTAAAATGCAAATTCACATGAGAAAAGTTATATGTTAAATCCAGTTAGCACAGCTATAAATTACGATACAAGATGAAAGGTAATGGAAGATCAGTGTGGTATTGATGCTAGACTGTTTGGGATGTAAACTGCTAGCTACAAAAAAAGCAAAGAGTTAAACAGTCAGTTACTGCTAAAATTCTGGCCAGTACTCAACTGTCAAGTGTCAGAGGATAGCAAAGGTGCATTCTTCCAAGGTTCAAGCCCAACCGTACTGGTGTTTCAAGCAAAAGGCTCAGTTTGAACATGAGCTGACAGGCATTAACTGAAAGACAGCTTTAATAAAGTTCATCTTATTTCATTGCTTTTAGTTGTTAAGGGCACATTACAAATTACATTACATTTAAACCTACACTTAAAGTCTAACTGAACACAGATTGATCTAAACCATAACTGTGCAGAAGCTCTGCACATATAGACAGTCTAAAAATGGCACAAGCAACCTAGAATAGACTGCATCTGAGGGACACTAAATTGAGATTAATTCAGGTTAGATCAATCTATCAAACTTGTGTACTTTCCCCTTATTGATTCAAGTTAGATTGCTGTCCTCCAGCATCCTAGCCTGCTTTCTGGCCCCCTAGAGAGGAGTGCTAGCATTTGGCTTGCACTCAGTTGCTCCAGCTGAGTGCCCAGCAGGCCTCAAGCAAACAAAGTCCCTCTTCCCTGGCTCAGCCTTCAGCTGGCTGCAGGCAGGCAGGGGGGGAAATAAGGCAGCTGTGTCCCCTAAACAGGCCCTGGGACCCAGGCATCTGAGTCCCTGGACTGTGTCCTTACACTCCCAACCCCATGACTTACATGCAGACTCCAGCACTGAGCCTAGGGAATCCATGCACTTGGGCACAGCTCCATAGACCCTGACCCCAGCACCCACACACCCAACTGGGGACCCCCATGCCCGTGCACTTGAGCCCAGCCCCATGGGTCCTACATTCCAGTGGCCAGAGCCAGATCTCAATGTAGACATACCCCACACCTCCAAGCAGGAGCTGGTACGGGCAGTTCATCTCTGGAAGATTTGGTGTGGGGGCAGAATCTTGGAGCTGGGCTGGCATGGAGTCAACTCTGTGACCTTTGCAGCTCAGCCACTGCTAGCAGGTACCTGGGCCACGTGCACCTGGGGTACTGCGAGTGTTTTTTGGCCCACAGCTACAGGGTCCCAAAGCTACTAGGGCCTGGGGAAGAAGGGAGCTTTGAGCATCTGAGCTGGGGCAGGTGGGCAGATTCCCCTGGAAACTTCAGGAGCAGGTGGGGCATGGTCAACCACCACAGTGCTTCAGGTAGAGGTCACTGGAAATTTCCAGGCTCCAGTGTGGGGCATTGCCAGTATTATGGGAGCATCTGCTGAAAGTCCCTGGAAAATTCAAGGTCATGGGTGTAGCCTGGCCAGTGGAACCCTGTTCACTCCGGAGCAGGGAGTGCACCCAGCTGGAGTGGGATGGAGATCCACATACCAGGACCCAGACTTCCTTCCGTCCTTCCTTCCTTCCTTCCTGGCGCCTGCCCAGCCTTTCCTACCGGGGGCGCGTCCTTGTCATCAACAACCTGGCGGCAGCGACCTTGTGGCACCGGTGCGCCGTGCTCGACCCCCCGCCGGATCTACTTGAGAGACTCCAGCGCAACCTGGTAGACTTCTTCTGGGATGGGCGCCCCTGGCTCCCGCGAGCCGTCCTTCACCTGCCTGTTGCCGAGGGGGGCCAGGGTCTGGTTGACCTGGCGAGCAGGGTGGCGGCCTTCCGCCTGCAGGCCCTTCAGCGACTGCTTTACAGCGAGGAGCAG
>NW_005842099.1:1108886-1111833 GCF_000455745.1 Alligator sinensis | reverse complement strand
GCTTGTGCCGTGCCCTGGGCCCTCACCAGGCTGCTTTTGTTTATTTTCTCGGGGTGAGAAGTTGAAGGTTTTTGTACGTGTACTATGGGACAGGGAAGGGTGGAATTGTTCGCTTCTCGAGGGCTATATATAGCATGTTAGACATGATGTGTATTACTGCGAAGGTGTTTGTCACGGGGTGATGTTCTGAATGTCCTGGAATGGTTTCTCTTTGGTGTGGTTTGATGGTTTTTTGCTTTCTGTATCTGATCTTTTGTGAAATAAAGTTGTTAAAAGTCAAAGTCCTTCCTTCCTTCCTGTCTTCCGTCCCTCCCTCCCCACAACCAGACTCTCATCCATGCACAGATGCCAAGACCCCATGGGCATTGCTGTGCTGTGGACCATGGAAGAACACATCCCATCCTCCTCCGGTACCCAGCCCTATGGACACAACTGGGGCCATGTGGATCTAATCTCCATCTGGAGTGAGCAGGAAACCCAGGACCAGCTCCACAAAGGGCACCACAACAGGGAGGAGGTCCAGCACATTGCAAGCACAGGACCATGACAGGAACTGGATGCAGTGCCAAGCTAAGATGAAATGGATGAAGGTTCAGTATAAGTGCATGCATAACACCAAGAAGAAGCCTGGGAGCAGATGACACACCATGGCCCACTTCCTTGCCACTGACAGGGACACCCTGAACACATATGGCACCACTGGGGGGAGGGAAACAAAAGGAGGAGTAGTCCCCAGCAGGGAACCCCCTCTTCAGGAGGAGGTGTAGGAGGGATATGGGGCAATGGGATGAATGGGTGCCAAGGAGCAGGTCCCTGGGGGCACAAGGTATGCAGCTGGCAGTGGTCCACGAGAACCTTGACTGTGGGTGGGGAGTGAGGGGTACTGGCAGGGACAGGGGATTGTGGGTAAGCAGAGGGGGGCACTGGCAGGGTCAGGGGGCTGCAGGTTGGGAGTGAAAGGCACCAGCAGGGCTGGGGGCTGGGTGTTGGGACTGAGGGGCACTGGCGGGAATAGGGGACTATGGGTCAGGAGTGAGGGGCACCACCAGAGCTGGGGGGGGATAAGAGCTGTGGGTTGGAAGTGAGAGGCAATGGCATGGGCAGAGGCAGAGCACCTGCATATTAAGGCTGCTCAGTGCCACAACGCAGCGGAGGGGGGACAGCCACAGCTGGACCCATGTCCTGGTGAGTGAAGGGGGAAGGGGGAGCTCTGATTTTCTATGATTAAAAAAAACAAAATAAAATGCCAAAATACAATGATTGAGGCAATGATTGATTGCTTTAAAATTGTAAATATATCAATAGAACATTGTGTTCAACTGATACCTATAAATATAGTGGCATTTCATTTTAATCAAGGAAAAACACAGCTTTTGGGGGTTTTAATCAGAGAATTTTGGATTTTTAAACAGAGAAAACCAGGATCATTTTTGATGACCCATAGTTTGAGGATATGGAAAAGCCACTGGTGCAAACCACTCTGGGGGGCAGTGGTGGGCAAAGGGAATGGGACCATAATGCCCAGGGCCTGAGGCTAGAGCTATCCTGGATACTGCCTTCCTCCTCAGGTTGATCCACTCTCTTGCCACTCCTGACCACCAGCCCACCAAATGTCACGCTGACTTGGTGCAGAGTCTCTTGGATGGGCTGGATGTGTAAAAGTCATCAGGCCTGGATGAGCTGCATCCGAGAGTACTAAAGGAATCGGCCAGTGTCATAGCAGAACCACTGGCACAGCTGTTTGAGCACTCATGGTACTCGAGTCAGGTTCAGGGCCACAGGATTTGCCTGGCTCTATTGCATAGGGCTTGCATGCAGTTCCTGGGTTCTCTGCAGGTAGCAGGTAAATCATGCCTGACCAATTTGGTTTTGTTTTATGACAGGGTCACAAAGTGCTCAGACACAGGAGTAGAGGTGGATGTTGCTTTCTTGGACTTTAGCAAGGCCTTCAATATGGTATCTCATCCTATTCTCATAAGTAAATTAAGAGGCTGTGGCATAGATGTTTACACAGTCCGGTGTGTGGCAAACTGGCTTAGCGGTCGCACCCAGAGAGTGGTAGTAGATGGGTCGGTATCGATCTAGAAGGGTGTGGGCAGTGGGGTCCCGCAGGGTTCGGTCCTTGGACCTGCACTCTTCAATATCTTCATCAGTGACTTGGATGTGGATGTGAAGTGTATTCTGTCTAAGTTTGCAGATGATACTAAATTGTGGGGTGAAGCACACACTCTGGAGGGTAGGGAACGATTGCAGGCAGACCTGGACAGGTTAGAAAAATGGGCAGAACACAATAGGATGCAGTACAACAAGGACAAGTGCAGAGTGCTGCACCTAGGGTGCAAAAATATCCAGCACATCTACTGGCTGGGAAGTGACCCTCTCAGCAGTACAGAAGTGGAAAGGTATCTCAGAGTCATAGTGGACTCCAAGATGAACATGAGTTGTCAATGTGACAAAATCATCAGCAAAGCTAACTGTGCTTTATCATGCATCAGCAGATGCAAGACAAATAGAACCTAGGAGGTGATACTTCCCCTCTATGCAGCATTGGTCAGACTGCAGTTGGAGTACCGCGTCCAGTTTTGGGTGTTGTACTTCAAGAAGGATGTTGGTAGACTTGACAGGGTCCAATGGAGGGCCACTCGTATGGTTAGGGGCTTACAGGAGAAGCCCTATGAGGAGAAACTGAGGGACCTGGACCTCTTCAGCCTCTGCAAGAGAAGGCTGAGAAGTGGTCTTGTGGCCACCTACAAATTCATTAGGGGGACACAGCAAGGGATCAGAGATGCTCTGTTCACCAGGAAGCCTCTTGGGGTAACAAGGAATAATGGTCACAAACTGACAGAGAGCAGATTTAGTACTTCTCTACTATTTACCTGTTACATTCATCCCCCTTCTCTCTTCCCCCCTCCACCCAGCCTGTCTCTCACCCATTGACTCCTCACTT
>NW_005842099.1:1100208-1108559 GCF_000455745.1 Alligator sinensis | reverse complement strand
ACAGGGACTCTCCCAATGCCTGCTTGTCCCCCTTGACTAGTTTGTAGACTGCCACTAGATCCCCTCTCAGCCTTCTCTTTTGGATGCTGAACACGTTTAGGTCCCTCAGCCTCTCCTTGTAGGACCTGCTCTGCTGACCCCTAATCATGTGTGTAGCCCTCCTTTGGACCCTCTCCATATTGGCCACATCCCTCCTGAAGTGCGGCGCCCAGAACTGGATGCAGTACTCCAGCTGCGGCCTGACCAGTGTCGCATAGCAGGGAGGATCACCTCCTTGGACCTGCTTGAGATGCATCTGTGGATACACGACAAGATATGGTTGGCCTTCCTGACCGTGTCCCCACACTGTCGGCCTGTGTTCATTGTGGCATCAATGATGACTCCAAGATCCTTTTCTGTCCCAACACTGATGAGAAGGGAGTTCCCCAGCCTGTAGGTGTGCCACTGGTTCTTCCTCCTCAGGTGCAGCACCTTGCACTTGTCAGTGTTGAACCCCATCCTGTTCTTTTCGGCCCACCCCTGTAACCTGTCTAGATCCACTTGCAGCCTATTCCTTCCTACTAGCGTACCCACTACCCCCCCACATCTTAGTGTCCTCTGCAAACTTGAACAGGGTGCTTTCTACCCCCTCGCCCAAGTCACTGATGAAGATGTTGAATAGTGTGGGCCTGAGAACCGAGCCCTAGGGAACCCCACTGCCCACAACCTTTCAGGTTGAATAAGACCCATCCACCACCACCCTCTGGGTGCGGCCCTCCAGCCAGTTAGTGACCCATCTGCCCGTGTAGGCATCAACACCACTGTCTCCTAGTTTCTTACTGAGAATGGGGTGAGAGACCGTGATGAAGGCCTTCCTGAAGTCCAGAAAGACTATATCCACTGCGAAACCTGCATCCAAGGACTTGGTGACCTGGTTGTAGAAGGCCACCAGGTTGGTTTGAAAAGACCTGCCCCTAATGAACCCATGCTGGTTGCCCCTGAGCATAACCTCCGCTGCTGGCCCTTCCTGGACATGTGCCAGGATAATTCTTTCGAAAAGCTTCCCCAGGACCGAGGTAAGACTCACGGGCCTATAGTTTCCTGGGTTCTCCTTCCTCCCTTCTTTGAAAATGGGGACTACATTGGCCCTTTTCCAGTCTTCCGGCACATCACCCGAGCACCACGAGTGCTCATAGAGCTGTGCCAGAGCTCTAGACCAACATGGCTGGTCTTGTCCTTAGACCAACACGGCTACAACCTTCACTCCTGAGAATAGAAAACTACACTTTAGTTTCTTTGAATTGATTGATGAGCACTGGCCAGTAGAGTCAAATAGAGACTTTTTGGGTGCCATTAATGTGCAGTAATAAACTCCGGGGCTTGGTGTTCTGGAGTTTATTACTTCTGGGAAGCTCCAGGGCATGCTATTTATATGTGCACCTGAACTGCAGCACATTGAGCTTGTATTTACAAGTCCTAACGTGCTGCAGAATTTATTAGTTTCTTGTACCCTAATAGGGTGCCAAGACTTTTACTGCAAAGTTAATTAGTCAGCTCCACAGTAAACATCTTGTGTAGGCACACTCTTTGTGTTGTAATGGTCTTGTTTAGTTTCTGAATAGTTAAGGGATGGTACTTTGCATTTCTAACAAATGTTGTCTTTGTTGCTTGTATCAGTGACCATGGAGTCATTTCATGGCCTTATTTCTAAACAATTATTCCTTTTGCTAGCACCCATCTAATATCATCTTTCCTACTAGGCCTCTACTACTGCCTTTTCTGGCCAATGAAAAGGCTTTGTAGACTAAGAGAACCTACACTTTGGGCATGTCAACACTTGCAAATGCTGCTGGATGGATTAATTTACTCTGAAGTAAACCCACCCTGGGCAGGCACTACATGTGTGCTTATTTGGAAGCAGGTGTGCTGCTCCTGGCAGCAGTATGCTCCCGTCCCCTCTGGCCCTGCACTGCCCGCCCTGCAGCAGCCAGGAGAGTTCTAGGTTCCCCCTGGGTGCTAGCCCAGGGGCTGGCAGGGAGCATGGGGCTAGAAGACAGCTGTCTCCTGATGGGGGCTAGGAGATTGCTCCCAGCCCCTCAGGCTCCAGTGGCAGAGCCCGAGCCAGGACAATGTCCCCCTGCTCCAGTAGTAGGGTGTTCCTGGCCTCAGCTCTCTGATCGGGGGTGGGGCAGCTAGCAGTGAGCCCCCATCTGGGCAGGGAGCTGAGGGCTCACTGTCAGGTGCTTCACTGGTGGATTGAGGCAGGGGCCTGGGACCTTTGCCTCCCTTACAGGTCTTTCCAAGCCCTGTGCCTCAATCGACCAATGGGAGCACAGGTCTGGGAAAAAGGTGTGAGGCTGGGACATGCCCCTGACTGGGACCTTTAATTGCCAGCCCTGGGCTGTGCAGGGAAGTTTGCATGTGCAGCCTGAAGCTGGCTGGGGACTGCCTGAAATGGGACAGTTGCCAGCCAGCTCCAGGCTGCATATGAAGACTTCCCTGTGCAGCCCTGGGCTGGTCAGGGGCAGGTCCCAGGCAGCTCCAGGCTGGGTGGGGAACTCTCCCTCTGCAGGGAGCTCCCTGCTCCAGCTTCATGATGGTGGAGTGAGGGCAGGGAGATTGCTCCCTGCCCCTGCTCTGCAATTGTGGACCTGGGGTAGGGAACAATCTCCCAGCCCCAACTCTGTAATTGCAGAGTGGGGGCTGGGAGTTCCCTACTTCTGAGGCAGGGGGACATTGTCCCCACCCAGGCTCTGGTGGCAGAGCCCACCCTGGCATAGGCAGCTCCTGGGGACAGGGGGCAATCTTCTTGCATATAGCAAATTAACTGCTGAGTAGAGCAAATTACTGTGCAGTAAGGGTTTGCATGTATAGATGGAGATACTAATTGCGCAGTAATTTGCTCTACTGTGCAGTAAAGTGTCTCATGTAGACACACTCTTTGACATTATGGGTTGCCTAGGCTTGACATTTTTGTATTTTCAAAGTTTTATATTTTTGTGCAGTTCTTTTTATTGTGGCATTTGAGCACCTTCCCAGCCAATTCAAACAACAATAAAAAATAGTCTCTCACTTAGAAATTTGAATGAATCTAAATGAATAGTTTGTAGAGTTGAGCACAGTAGTTAATAGAAGTTCTTCATTGTGCCCTGAAACTCTCAACTCATGTTCTCACAGGCTGGAACACAGGACCAAAATGGGCAGCATGAGTCACTGAATCCAGTCCCTGGTGATCATAGGCAACTATGAAATGGACTTTTAGTCCAGAAAGGTCCAGAAAAACATTAATTCCTGCCCCTCCTACATGCCATGAATCTATTCGAGGAGGGCAGGGGGAGGGGAGGAATTTCACGTGAGAATGTTCTGGCTATTAACTGTAGTCAATGCAGCTCCAGGAACTGGCAGCAAGTCCAAACCCAAATCAGCAAATCAGGATAACAAGGGGTGCATCTACATGATACGCTTTTGGTACCTCCATTGTGAGATACTAGAAAAAGGTATGCTAGCCTATTTTAATGTGTATTAACTAAAGTGCACTGTTTTGTGATGCTTTAATGTGCATTAAAATAGGGAAATGCACAATAAAGTGCATGTGTAAATGTGCCCAAGCAATAGAAGAATAGTACCAGCAATAATAGCATCCAGACATTTCAAAATGTCTCTGTGTAACCATAATCCCCTGTGCTCTGCTAACATTTATTTGCCGCTGATCACCTTGCCTCTCAGACCAAGACAAATTAAGTTGGACTCAATGCTGTTTATGGTTTACTATTTTGCATCTTCTTTTGGGATGCCTTCATGTGATTAAGTCGAACTCACAGGATGAATCTGTTCTTAACCTGCTCTCAGTAGAGCAAGCTTGCCCCTGGTCTTTATGACTTTCAGAACCTATTCATCTTAGTCTTTCTTTATATCATAGTTGATAGATCAGCAGAGGCTATTTCAAAGCCCTTTTTCAAGTCCTGTCTCTTTCAACCTGGCAGTTTCACAAGACATCTCCAAAAACTGGTGACACTGTTCCTCTGTTACATTGCACTACATGCAGTTAATATAAGGAAAACTCACTTCAGCACTTTTGACAGTGACAGACCAGTGTTACCTTTAAATCTTCAGTAAGTCAGCAAACTAATGTAGCGAAGTGAAGCAATTTGAGTGCCACTGGGTGCATCTACACATACAAATACTGTGGGGTGGGTTTACTGTAGAGTAATTTGGTTTCTGCATTTCTAGTTTTGAGTTAAAAGTGAGTCCTCTTTAAGAATGCATCTCAGCACATCCATTTCCGACAGACTACTACACAGTAGAACAAAATGTGCTGAACAAAAAGGATATTGTAGTTACGTAAAAGCTTTCCCTCAGATTAGCATATTTTAAATTATCCAAACAAGAATATATTTAAATATTCTTAAAGAGACCTCTAGAGTAAATTACTCTAAAGTAAACCCACCCTGGACAGGCATCTACACATGCGGGGACGCAGGAACAGATTTGAGAGCAGATTTGCTGCTTATGGCAGCAGTCTGCTTCTGCTCCTGCGCCCACCAGCCCTGCACCCATCCCTTGTAGCAGCCAAGGGAAGATCTAGGTTGGGAGGAAGTAAAAGGCCAGGAAACAGCTGTCTCCTGGTGGGGGCTAGGAGATTGCTCCCTGCCCCTGGGAGCCACCTGCTGCCGGGTCTGGCTCTTCCACTGGAGCCTGGGTGAAGACAATGTCCCACTGCCCTAGCAGCAGGGAGCTCTCAGTCCCCACTTTGTGATTGCTGTTGGGGAGCAGGAGCTGGAATATTCTCATCTCCTAGCCCCCTGCTTTGCAGTTGCGGGGGCTTATCTCCCAGCCCTGGCTCCATGACCTAGGAGCCAGGGGTGGGAGATAAGAATATCCCAGCTCTGGCCCTGTGAATACAGAGCTGGGGGTGGGATATAAACATCACCCAGACCCGGCTCTGTGACTGTGAAGCAGAAGCTAGGAAATAAGAAGCTCCCAGTCCCCACTCCCAGATGGCAATTGCGAAGTGGGGACAGAGCTCCCTGCTGCCAGGGCAGGGGAACGTTGTCCCCACCCAGGTTCCAATGGTGGAGCCTGCCCTGAGATCAGGCAGCTCCTGGGGGCAGGGAGCAAGCTCCTGCCCCCTGCTGCCTAGTTGACTGGAAGCAGATTTGCCTCCAGTCACCTGTGTTCACATGCTGTACTGTGCAGTAATTACTCAGGAGTAAATTTGCTACTTGTATTTATAGGTAGCAAATTTACTCACAATTAGAAAAAATTACCGCACTGTAAACATTTGCATGTGATACTTACTGTGTAGTAATATGCTCTAATTTTGAATAAAGCATCTTGTGTAGACATGCCCACTGAGACCCATTTGCAGTACAATATAGCATCTTTTGTTAGCTGGTGATTGAACTTAGTGGTGATGAATAGCCATTGATGGATATTTCAATTCTTATTAAGTGGATTCCACTGTATTTTTTTCCTGGTGTTACTAATCCTTAAAAAGAATTAAAACAGAACTTCTGGTAGTTCAATGAGTATGTTATCCTAGATGCAATACTGAAAAGTCAGAATTCCCAAACTATTTTTTTCTTAATTATGGGTCATACCTTAATAGACATGTTATCTTGTTGACTCGCATCCTGGCTCACTTACAATCACATGGGCCATTTCCCAACCCATTTGCAATTGTGAGGCTCACACCTCATCCCCTTTGTGACTTCCCTGAGGCCAACTATAGTAGTGCTTTTATGTGGAAAAGTGACATTAGGAGAGTGTTTAATAGCATATGTTAGCTATCTTTTTAATGAAATTTAGCTAAAGAAGAAGCTATCATCATGGGATCAGTAAGGTCTTTGCTATCCACTTATAGTCCATAGACCATTTTAAGGATTGCTACTATAAAAAAAATAACAAAAGGAGTGTTACTTCCTTTTAAGGCTTCCATTGACCATCCCTGTTGAAATATTATCCTATGTTAATAAGTACCTACAAAAGGCTTGAAGGAAAGCTTCTCACTCATTTCCACTATGGCCTAAATGAGACTTGGTTGTGTGCTTGTGTTTATGTGGTAGCTCTCTGTACTATCTACCTCTTTTTTTCGTTTTATATCTGTTTTTTAAATACAATTTCTCACAATTCTTGAGAATTTAAGGCGTTTTTTGCAAACTAACCTATTTTCCCTATTTAATTTGCTTTCCTTTGTATTTCTTTAATATCTAGTTTATTGTTTCTCTGTTTTATGGGCATTCATAAAAAAGCATAATTTAACTCCATTATATAATTTAATTGTGTGTTGGATGTTCAATTTTACCCTGTATAAAGTTATTTTTAGCTTTCCTCCTTCTGCAGGTCTCTTTAAGAATATTTTTGTTTAAATGTATTCTTGCTTTGGATAATGGAAAATATGTTAATTTGCTGTAAAGCTTTTACATAACTACAATATCCTTTTTGTTCAGCACGTTTTGTTCTTCTGTGTAGCAGTCTGTCAGAAATGGATGTGCTGCTATCTTCCTGAGGGGCATTCTTAAAGAGGACTCACTTTTTAGCTCAAAACTAGAAATGCAGAAACCAATATTTAGAGAAAATGTTGTCTTTATTTTTTAAAATAATTATTCACTCTTCCATTTTTTCCATGTAGTCAGCTCAGCTCCTAAGAAGATGGATTTTTTTTCAAGCTAAACTGTGCTGGATAACACCTTTTTGTGTTCATTTGACAATACCCTACTCTACTCCACCATTTTCCATTACACTTCTGCTTCCCTGAATTAAAAACTGTGTGCGTGACCCCTGCTGGCTTAGGTGATGTGACCAGCTTCCAGTAACCAAACTTTGCAATATGATCCTGGATACCCCACAGAGTTCTAGCACACGAAGGGCCTTACCATTTCCATCAGTTGAGTATGGTGCTGTAGGCACAGAGACTGAACCAAATAACCTGAGCATAGTTCCACATGAAAATGAGTATACTGCTTCTAGCCTATAACTACCTCTTGAACCAAAAACGATATAGTAATTTTCATGTTGATCCCCTTAGCCAACTCAGCAGGACCAGGCTGGGTGCCACAAGAACATTCAGAGAGGTCAGCCAGTCTGGGTCTAATTTGTCAGATTTGGAAAAAAATACTTCAGGAACTGTTTAGGGATGCCAGGACACAGTCCTGAAATAAATTAACAACCATTCTGGAAAAATTGTGACAGCCACCTTAGTTTAAAAAATAAGAGATATCAGAAACAGAATTCAAATTCGGGAGGTAAAAACTTTTTCCTTTAAAAACAATAAATACATTGTTATGGACTTTAGTTTAGCCAGCCTCCCTTTTCCTGGTTCTTTGGTAGTGAAGAGCACTGACCAGACAGGCCGCTCTTCCTTGATTCTCTGCCAATTTACAGAGCCATGCTTGTCTCTGCAAAGAGTGTAAAAGATGACTGCTCAGTCAGAATGATAGAGATGCACTGATTAGAACAATGAATATAGGGAGGAATTAGGTAAAATGGGTGTGGCAAGCAGAACCAGAGAAGTTAAGGACCTTGCTCAAAGTCACATTACAAATTTGTACTGGAGGTAGTATTAGGTATCAGGAGTTTCTATTTCAATTTAAACCCCTCTATTCCTTCCATACAATTGTGACTGCTATGATATGGTGGGCTGATTCTGAATGATTATAAATAACTCCATTAACAAAGGAGTAGAATCAGGCCTATACTACCATTCCACCTCCTTCCAAAAATTCCCCATGCTTTACTACCAGCTTCACTGGTGGCAACCTTAGACAAGCCACCAACATTTTAGGTTCCACATTATTGCATCCTACTCAGTACCCACTGTTGTTACCAACATACTGATGGCAACGGGTAGAAAATTTAGTGGAACTAAAGAGCTCTTATTTTTGTTACTTCATCTAGGGGTGTTGAGTGGATTAATTAATTCATAGTTTTGCATCTTTTGTAGACCAGCAGCAACATCTTGTAAATAAAGAATTCAACCTATGTTGACTGTATCAGCTTGTATCAACTCAATTAGCTAGAAGTGACCCAGCTTGGCTTTCAACATTGGCAGAGACAGTATTAAGTGGTTAAATTCTATGGCAGGTAATTTGCTACTACTTAGACCTCCATTCCATTAAGATGATTTATATGAACAAGCTGCAATTTTCTAGCTGAGCATTTATGACAAAGTTTAAAGGAAAGCATGGTTTAAAAGAGAAAAGTTATGGATTATGTTTTTTCATAGCAATCTTTGAGGGAGGTTTAAGAGAATTTGCTGGTGGGCATTAAAATTTCATAAGAAAATGAGTTCTGGATTACACAAATACATGAGTTTTAACCATGTGTAACACCTGCACAAATTTTAAAGTGTGAACTGACTATAAGGGTCCATT
>NW_005842099.1:1095680-1100177 GCF_000455745.1 Alligator sinensis | reverse complement strand
CCTGCTGATGCTTACGTATGTGAGTAGCTTCACTAGCATGAGTAGTTCTGCTTGCATAAATGCTTGCAGGATCAAGCCCATAGACAGTAAGAACCATGCTTTAAAGGTGTTTTGGTGCCTAAAGATGAAGTTAGAAGTTAATTGGGATTTTCTGAAGTGGGTAGGGGAAATCTTTAGGAATTAGACACTTTGGCCCTTCCTGAAGATTCCAGTAAGTACCTACCTGTATATTTTACAAATATGCTTAGGCCCCTACATATCTTTAAAAAGCCATCCCTTCATCACTGTAGTTTGGAGTAATTTATCCCACACCTTTCAAACTTATGTTCAGAAGGAAGGCACACAACATACCACTAATATCTTTATGCATTGGCTCAAGTAGAAATTGTTCCTCTTGATTCATTTGTTGATACCATCATTTCTAATTCTGAAACCAGTCAGGTGGTTCAAGGATATAGACTCCCACTCCTACACAGGCACATTGATATCTGCTCCATGGTGCAAAGAGGAGTTCACAAAATATCTTGGCATAAAGGACAGAATGTATCTACAGTATTTCCCATACATCCCATAATCCCATATATCTCCTCTCTTCCCAAATATATTTTGCATAATGGATTATACCTGATACATTTATATCATTTCTACATGTAAATCATATATCAATTTATATTACACTATCCCAAATACAAACACATCTTTTATTTTATTTATATAAAATGTAAAAAAGATTTGTGTATATATATATAAACTATGAGACTTTACAGCCTGGAAAAGCACAGGCTCAGGGGGAACCTGGTGGCTGTCTATAAGTATATAAGGGGTGTGCATCAGGATCTAGGAAAATGCCTGTTCACCACAGCGCCCCAAGGGATGATAAGGTCAAACAGCCACAAACTCCTCCAAGACCGTTTTAGGCTGGACATAAGGAAGGATGTCTTTACTGTCTGAGCCCCCAAGGCCTGGAACAGGTTGCCACCAGAGGTGGTGCAAGCACCTACTCTGGACTCCTTTAAGAGACATTTGGACATTTATCTTGCTGGGATCCTTTGACTCCAGCTGACTTCCTGCCCCTGGGGCAGGGGGCTGGACTCAGTGATCTTCTGAGGTCCCTTCCAGCCCTAATGTCTATGAAATCTATAAGATACATATTCTCTCTCTATATAAATTTGCATCAGGTATATATATAAACATTTTTTTAGTGTGTGTGTGTGTGTGTATAGATATATATCTATATCTATATCTATTTCTATATCTATATATATGTAAATAAATAAATAAAAATATATATATGTATTAGGGCTGTGCAAAGCTTCAGTCCCTGATTCTATATGGTGGAGATTCAGCCTGATTCGCTAAAGAGCTAACTTATGTTAAGTCCTTACATGGCCATGTATTGGTAAATGAAAAAAAAAAAGAGCCTTAAGGATCTTTTCTCCACCTTGCCGACCTGATATACAGAGCTGCTCTTCCAAATTGCTCTCATTGTTACAGTTTGCCACCACTCTTCTCTCGCTCCAGGGCAAATCAAGAAAAAGAGAGAGTGGGTCCCATCCTGGCAACACCCCTAGGCCTAATGGGCGAAGAGATGACCAGCTACAGGGGAGGGACAGTTCTGGTGTCCTTTAAAGAAATGTCTTTTACTCTCTGCACAGGGCACTGCTAAGAATATTTGGAGAAAGCACTGTGTGTCTCTAAGGCTCCTGGCAGATGTTACACTTAAGATGTAATTAACCAGTTAATCATGTCTTAAGTAGTAAACCAGCCACATGTTTAAGCAATTAACGGTATAATAAAACAGGAAACCAGTTGCAAAGTTATTACACAAAACATGTGTAATAACTTAGTGACTGGTTTCCATTGCACCTTAAATTGAATGTGTAGCCAGCACCGATCAGCTGATTTGGGCTCTCAGCCTCAGGAACACACCAGAGCTCTGAAGGGCATGTGTTGCATGCACAGCATACCAGAAGGTGTGGTTGTTGGGACTGCGGATGAGATCCCATCATGCCTTTATCTGAACATCTCTCAGCGGCCAGAGAAACAGGTAGACTGACTTCCAGTGCTCTCTGTTGTTGGCATGATATAGTATGGCTCCTTCCGCAAAATAGACCTGTAGCTAAATGCAACCCATCAGTTCAAGATGTTTAGCAATTGAAAACATATCACATGTGCCTAATACGGCAAATGTTATATTAGGCATATATTTTGCATCAAAAGCATTGCAATCTGTGTAGAACTGAAGGAAGGGCGGCTTGGGACAGACATCAGGACATTAAATTCAAGCCTGAGCTATCAATGATTCCAGCCACCATGCTGAGGTCCTGGAGGCCTGGATACACTGGAAGGCTTGAGTTGTATCAGGGCTCTTGGAGCACCTGAGAGCTCTGGATCCCAAGCTCAAAGGCTCAGCTGTGGCTCCCTAGCTTCCTATTCCCCATTAGTCTTCTACACCAGAGGCCAAAACCTTAGACCTTGGTTTTCTTAACTCCATTTTAAGCAAAAATTTGAAATGAAATATTTCATTTATTTATAATGTTTTGTTTTATTTTTCCTTTTCATAGGGACTTTTTTTGAAATTTCCCACGGATTGGGATTTCTGATTTTTGGCAAGCATTTGTAAATAGTGCTCTCAGTAAAAGCTAGATTAGTTTAATGAGCAGAGAGTCATCCTGTATTATTATTTCTACCACCCAGTATGTAGAGCATGGTGGTTACAGTCAATCAAGTGAGACTCACAGGAAAGAAGGAAGTGTGCTTAACCAGAAAATAAAGTGGCATCTAGAAACAAACTGGCATATTTGCAGCTATACTATTGGGTCAATGGCCAATTTGATGCCAGCTGGACTGTAGAGCCAGCTGCCTTGGAATCCCAGAAGTACTGATGAACAGTAATAATATACTGCAGAAATGTGACCAGGTGCTAGTAATGCATCATAAAACCATTCTGAGAACAGTGGATATACATAGATAGCTGATAGCCCACATAACAAGAATCATTCTGTAGTTATCTACATGTCCTTTATAGGAGTTTTTAGGAGGATATACAGAGCTATTACTTGGTAATACTGCAAGCCATAGATTTATTGCAGTACAACACCAAAATATCTCTGTCCAGCAAGGGCATATTTGAAGGAGATGAACAACCTTGAAGACAAGGTGAAGTTACAAATGAAGCCACATGAGCAGCCTTGGAAACTATTGAAAGGCAGAAAGAGAAGAGAAAGCATTTGAAAGAGTAAAGGAAAATGTAAGTGAAGCTCCAGTCCTACCACCTTATAAATGACTAACGTCTGATGGTGTGATATCTCAGGAGTTGGCCTAGGAGCAATACTGATGCTAAAGCAGCATCCCATAACCTTTGCTAGTTAATCCTTGATAGGTACAGAAAGGTGGGTAACCTGAGGTAGAAAATGAGCCACTGGCTCTTCTGTATGTACTGGAACAAGTCATGCGGTTCACTTTTGGAGTCAAGGGGGAATGCACAGTCTGATTACAAGCCCTTAGAAAGCATTATGAAGAAGCCATTGATAACTGACTACAACTGATGTTATTGAGATTCTGGCACAATGATGTATGACCATAAAGTCATTGGAGAGTCACTCCTGGTAGCAGATAATCTGAGGAGGGCATGCCATCAAAACACAGCACAGATGGCTCCAACAAAATTTCAGACACTTCACAAGGAGCAAGCCCTTGATACTAAGAGGTTTCTTAAGATAAATCTTTTTTGTGGCATTACCCAGCATGTGAAACATGAAACAAAGAGCACTGTGTTATTCCACTGAATCGATTCCAAGTTGGTTTTTTTTAACATTTTCCCCCCTACTTTGTTCAAGTGACAGAAGTAGGGCCAAGACAATTAGTTGGCATACGCACACAATGCAGCATTGTTTCTGCCAATATACTGTGACCCAAATATTCCATCCATGCAACCTCACTGAACTCTTTTGACCAAATTAATTGCCAGTGTAATTGATTGTCATCAGGGAAAGGAATCCAATGGAATAACTGAATAACAATTAAAGATGTAATAAGCTAAAGGATAAATAAAGTGTATCCTAAAATGTGTACTTTCTTAGTGTTGTTTCCACAAGTACTTTTACTATGATGAACAGAATTTCTAAAATACTTGAGTTCATACCAAGACATGTAGCTCAGTTTTAGGCTTTCATTAGGGCTTTGCGAAGCTTTGGTAGCTGATTTGATTTGGAAGAGATTCAGCCCAATTTGGGGAATGAATCTCTGAATCCAAATTTAACCAGGTGACCAATTAAAAGCTCTGAATCAATCTGAAGCATCCAAATGGATTTGGAAAAAGACTAGGAAAAGATTCAACAATTTGGCCATAGACTAAGCAGGCAGCTGACACAGCGGCCTCCAGCTGGTAATTCTGTTGAGGTTAGGGGAGTGGGGAGGTAAGGGGCATGGGGGAGGGAGGGATTGGGGCTGGGGCTAGGCAAGCCGCCCAGCTGTGGCAGGACGGGCAGGACTTGG
>NW_005842099.1:1069221-1091455 GCF_000455745.1 Alligator sinensis | reverse complement strand
CCTGGGGCAGAGGGCTGGACTTGATGATCTTCCAAGGTCCCTTACATCCCTAATGTCTATGAAATCTATGAAACCAGGAGACAAATTAAAAGCTCTGAATTGATTCGGAGAAGCTTTGGAAAAGATTTGGCCGATTCAGAGATTCGGCCATAGACTAAGCAGGCAGCTGACACAGCGGCCTCCAGCTGGTAATTCTGTTGAGGTTAGGGGAGTGGGGAGGTAAGGGGCATGGGGGAGGGAGGGATTGGGGCTGGGGCTAGGCAAGCTGCCCAGCTGTGGCAGAACGTGCTGGACTTGGAGAGGTGGGGGGTGGGATGTGGGTATGGCAGTGCTTGGAGCAAGGGCTATGCCCTGCTGCCACTTGTCCAGCTGGGGCAGTGGGGACAGGATGTGGGTGCAGCTCATTCTGGGTGGAAGGGGGCAAGTGGCAGCAGGTCATAGCCCCTGCTCCCAGCTCTGCCATGCCTGCATTCCACACCTCCTATGCCAGCTGGGAAGCAGCAGTAGCACCTGCCCCCCCGCACCAGCTGGCAAGTGGCGGCAGTGCCCGCCCCCCCTGCCGGCTGGCAAGTGACGGCAGCGCCCACCCCTCCGTGTCTTCATGTGCTAGCTGGCAAGCAGCGGCAGCGCAAAGTTCCCACTCTCAGCACTGATGTGAGTACAGCAGCTCTGGAAGCGGGGCCTCTACCCTGCTGCTGTTTGCCCAGCCAGTGTGGGGGGAAGGACAATACAGGCACAGCTCACTCTGGGTGGAAGGGGGAAACCGGCAGCAGGGCACAGCCCCTGCTCCCAGTGTTGCCATACCCGCATCAGTGCTGTGAGTGAGGACTCTGCCCTGCTGCCACTTGCCCCCTTCCACCAGGAGTGAGCTGCACTTGCATCATGCAACCACATCCCATGCCCCCCTGCCCTCCTCCCTGAGTAACATGCCCGCCTGCCCCGGCTAGGCAGCTTGTTCCAGCCCCAGCCCCAGTCCCTCCCTCCCCCATGCCCCATCTCTCTCCACTCCACCAACCCCAACAGACTTACCAGCTGGAGGCATCTGTGTCAGCTGCCTGTTTAGTCTAAGGCCAAATCTTCAAAGCGGCACCAAATCTTTTGGATTTGATTCAGCTGAATCAAATCAGGACAGTGATTCAAATCTCCAAATCAAATCACTATCCTCCAAATTGGCCGAATCCAAAGCGAATACTTGCTGCTTTGCACAGGCCTAGCTTTCATGTAATGGCAGTTGCTTTTGTGAGTCTTCTTTAACCTCTACAAGTAGTGTGTATGCTCTGCAAAACAAAGATAAATTGAAAAAAACCACTTGAGCCATATAGAAATGGATAGTTCCTGGAATAAGGAACTGTGAAATTATTTCTAAAAAGTACCATATTTACCTAGTATTAAGGTGAGCCTCACCCCCATTTCATCTTAGAATCGAATATGACGATAGCAGGGAGGCAAGTGGCTACTGTGGCTCAGGCTTCAGCCCCAATCAGGATTGGAGCTCTAGCTACAGCTGTTGCTTGTCCTTCCCCCCTGCCCTGCCCCCATTCTTACCATAAGTGGTAAGAATGGTCAGAAAGTGATTGGCTAATTTCTGTTTAATTTAATAATTTACATTTATTTATTTATTATACAAAGGTCCCTGATTGGATCAAAAAGGATTATTTTCAAAGATAAATATATTTTTACAAAGATTACTAAATGAAAAATAGAGGGAAGAAATTGGAGTAGGTCAGGACCCCCAAGAAGAGGTAGGATGGAGCAATGTAGGATCCTCTTTAAGAAGATACTGCCATGAGCTTGAAGATGACTAAAATAGCCTACTGTACTCCAGGATTAGGTAATTGCTCATTTCTCTCTTCTTGTCACCTTGCTAACTGTTATAACCTTGTAACTACCAGGTTAAAATGTTTTGCCTCAAAATTCTGTTTGATAAAGTTGCTTTAATTAATCAAGCTTGCAGATTGGGTGCAGAGGAAAGATTTACATGGCATTTTTGTCAGCACTCTAGAGGTTTGCTATTGTATACAAGCTTAATGTGATCATGTTGCAGACAAGAATCACTGATAAAGTAGTGATAACCAAGAGCCAGTCATGTGGCATCTGTCAACATTCATTGAGCTTCACAGGCTTTAAATAAAGGCACAGTGCTGAGACAGCTTTTTCAGAAGTGAAAGGTGACCTCATAGCAATGGATAAAGGCCATATGTCAGCACTAGTACTGTTCAACCTTTTTGCAGTTGCAACACAGCCGGCTTGTAAGGTTTTGCCGACCACCTTACATGACATTATTCAAGATGAAAGTGTATTGCTATAGAGCAGGGGTGGGAAAAATATGGCCTGCAGGCCAGATCTAGCCTGCCAACTGATTGGATCCATCCCATGGGTGACAGCTCACCAATTGATTGTATCTGGCCTGTGGCTGCTTCCTAATCTTCCTAATCTTCTTGACAGAGAATATTAACCAAGATGA
This sequence comes from Alligator sinensis, assembly GCF_000455745.1. Lineage (NCBI taxonomy): Eukaryota > Metazoa > Chordata > Crocodylia > Alligatoridae > Alligator > Alligator sinensis. Next base: position 1,088,991 of record NW_005842099.1, on the reverse strand, counting down.
TCGAGAAGACAGGAATAGACATATATTTATGGCCTGACTTGTCATTGCCTTGCACCTGTTTTAGTAATTTATATACATAAAATTACTAAATCACAACAGTGGAACTAGTTGGTCAAGGTGCAATGTGGTTAAGTATCAGGATTTCTCCTCCTCACACACCTCTCAAGGAGTAACTATGGAACATTTCCTGTAGAAGAGGTCACTAGGAGGAAACCCTTTATTTCTTGTAAATGCATATGTACCTGATGGACATCTGAGTATTACAAACATCAAATTTTGAGAATTTAGTATATTTTACTGCCTTTCATGAAGAACTTCCTATGTTGTGTATGGCTTAAGAGAATCTAATATGCTGTAGAGGCCGAGGCTGTTCAGTATGATAAAGCTCATGCATTAGCAGCATTCTGCATCAGCTGAAACTCACTAACCTCCTTGACAACTAGTTCGGAGGCATTATAAGAGAGGAAGACCATTGCTAGGAATGGATCATGAAGTTGTCACTGTGAAGGACGGGGTCTTCTCTCTGGGCTTTGTTCTGTTAAATATTTAATTTATTCTTTATTTAGGAATGAAGGAGGTCTATATATTAATCTAATTGAATTATTGTTTTGTCTTCTCTTTTTTTTTTCTCTGTCTTGGAGGAAAAAGAGTTTTAAAGACTATGCTTACTCTTTCTTTAAATCTGGCTAAAAACTTCTCTTCTCCTTAGAGGAACAGGCTCCGGTAATTTTGGATATATACAATTTGTGAAATGTAGCTGTTCTCAAGGGAACAGGGGATGTGACAGTTGCAGAAAAAAGGAAATAATCATGTAAGAATTAAGGATATGAAAGGAGATTTATTCCTTGTGACAAAGGCATAAGCATGGAACTTCACAGTGATGTCTGGGCTTGAATCCCCTTCTTTCTCCGATACCAAGGAATTACAGGAAGGTGGCTCTGGGCACGTCTACATGAGACACTTTACTGTGTGGTAGTGTACTTTACCGTGCAGTAAGCAAGTGTAACCTCACTAATTGTGAGTTGATTTGCGGCCTGCAAATGGAAGTAGCAAATTTACTTTCGATAAGTAGCAGCACAATAGCACTCGTATAGATGCCTGACCTCTTATAGATTCCAAATCTGATTCCTGGCCAGCCAGCCACCAGGGGGTGGGAGATTGCTTCCTGCTGCTGGAAGCTGCCTGCTGCCAGGGCAAGCTCTGCCAGTGGACCCCGGGCAGAGACTATGTTCCCCTGCCCTGGCAGCAGGGAGCTTCATAGTTTTATAGTTTCATAGTTGGTAGGGTCAGAAGAGACCTAAGGAGATCATCAAGTCCAACCCCCTGCCATGGGCAGGAAAGGATGCTGGGGTCAAACAACCCTGGCTAGGTGATCATCTAGCCTCCTTTTGAAGACCCCCAGGGTAGGGGTGAGCACCACTTCCCTTGGAAGTTGGTTCCAGCTTCAAGCTGCCCTGACTGTGAAGTAGTGCCTCCTGATGTCTAGCCTGAATCTACTCTCAGTCAACTTATGCCTGTTATTCCTTGTTACTCCCGGTAGTGCTTGGTGGGGGGGGTGGGACAGGGATTCTTCCATTGCCTGCTGGTCCCCCTTGGTAAGTTTATAGGTGGCCACCAGATCCCCTCTTAGCCTTCTCTTGTGGAGGCTGAACAGGGTCAGGTGCCGTAGCCTCTCCTCATAGGGCCTGTCCTGCTGCCCCCTGATCATGCGAGTGGCCCTCCTCTAGACCCTCTTGATGCTGTCTACATTCCTCCCGAAGTGCAGCATCCAGAACTGGACGCAGTACTCCAACTGCAGCCTGACCAATGTTGCATAGAGCGGGAGGATCACCTCCTTGGGCCTGCTCGTGATGCATCTATGGATGCATGACAAGGTGCGGTTAGCTTCCTGACCGCGTCCCCACATTGGCTGCTCACATTCATCTTGGAATCAGCAGTGACTCCAAGATCCTTTTCTATCTGCGTCTGTGATCACTGGACGCAGTACTCCAACTGCAGCCTGACCAATGTTGCATAGAGCGGGAGGATCACCTCCTTGGGCCTGCTCGTGATGCATCTATGGATGCATGACAAGGTGCGGTTAGCTTCCTGACCGCGTCCCCACATTGGCTGCTCACATTCATCTTGGAATCAGCAGTGACTCCAAGATCCTTTTCTATCTGCGTCTGTGATCACAAGAAGGGAGTTCCTCAGTCTGTAGGTATGTTGCTGGTTCTTCCTCCCCAGGTGCAACACCTTGCACTTGTTGGTATTGAAACCCATCCTATTCTCATCCTCCCACCTCTGTAGCCTGTCCAGATCTAGTTGTAGCCTGTCCCTCTCTTCTAGCATGCTCACTTCTCCCCACATCTTAGTGTCATCTGCGAACTTGAACAAGGTGTTTTTCACCCCCTCATCCAAGTCGCCGATGAAGATGTTGAACAGTGTGGGCCCGAGGACCAAGCCCTGGGGAACGTCACTGCCCACATCCCTCCAGGTCGAAAATGACCCGTCCACCACCACTCTCTGGGTGCGGCCCTCCAGCCAATTTGCGACCCATCTGACTATGTAGGTGTCAACACCAGAGTTGCTTAATTTTTTAATGAGGATGGGGTGAGAGACAATGTCCAAGGCCTTCCTAAAGTCCAGAAAGACTATGTCCACTGCAACACCTGCATCCAAGGCTTTTGTGACCGCCAACCGGGTGGCCTGGCCAGCCCCTGCCTCTAATGAACCCATGTTGATTGCCCCTAAGCATAATCTCCCCTGCTGGTCCCTTTCAGATGTGCTCCTGGATAATTTTCTCAAAGAGCTTCCCCAGGACCGAGGTAAGACTAACAGGCCTATAGTTTCCTGGGTCCTCTTTCCTCCCTTTTTTGAAAATGGGGACCACATTGGCCCTTTTCCAGTCCTCTGGCACCTCACCAGAGCACCACGAGTGCTCATAAAGTTGTGCCAGGGGTCCACAATGACCTCTGCTAATTTCCTCAGGACCTGCTGATTTGAACATGTCTAGTCCCTCCAGAAGTTCCCTGATTAGGTCCTCACTGGGCCTGGCTGTGCTGCCCCTGTGTCCGTTTAGAATCCCAGTAGGGGGGATGTCCCTGTCCCTGCTCAGAAAAATGGAAGAAAAGAATCTGTTAAAGAGATTAGCTTTGTCATCTGGTGCTACCACCAGATTACCAAGCATGTCCTTCAGAGGCCTCACATTACTTGGTACCTTCTTTTTACCCCCTATGTATTTAAAAAAGGACTTCTTGTAATATTTGATCTGAGTCACTAGTCCCAGTTCCATCTCTGCCTTAGCCTTCCTAACAGACCCCCTACAATCTCAAGCAATGGAGGTATACTTCTCCTTGGTGATGGCCCCTCCCTTCCATTGGGTGTACATCTCCTTTTTGGCTTTGAGACATTCCTGGATGCTTTCGGTGAGCCTTGGGGGCTTTTGAGCACTCTTGCCCGCTTTGATCCTCATGGAGATTGTCACCCCTTGGGCTTGGAGGATCGTCTCCTTAAGAAACGACCACTCTTTTTGGACTCCCAACTCCACTCCCCTCTGGGACCTCAGTGCCTCCCTGACTAGTCTCCTTACCTTATTGAAATCCACCCTCCTGAAGTTCAGGACTGCTGCCTTGCTGCAGGCCTTTGACACCCTGCGCTGGATGGTGAATTCCAGTAGGTGATGATCGCTATTGCCCAGGTGGTCGAGCACCTGCAGTCCCCTCACCAGGTCGTCACCTGTTGCCAGGACCAGGTCCAACAAGGCATTTCCCCTGGTGGGACTGTGCACCTCCTGGGTTAGATGGAGGTCCTGTAACTCAGCTAGGAACCTACTTGAGCGGTCAGATCTGGCTGACTGCTTTTTCCAACAGATGTCTGGATAGTTTAGGTCACCCATAATGACCACATCCCTTGACTTAACTGCCTCCGTGAGCTGACCTGAGAATTCCTAGTCCAGCTCTTCCCCCTGGTTAGGTGGCCTGTAGTAGACCCCCACCGTTAGGTCCCTTTCCCCCTGATCCCCTTGTATTCTGACCCAGAGCACCTCAGTCTGCCCTACCTCTGACCCAGTGCTGTTTGCTGAGGATGTGTATTGCTCTTTGACATAGAGCACCACACCCCAACCTTTCCTTCCCATTGTATCCCACCTAAATAGCCTATAGCCCTTGATGTTTATAGCCTCTCCTCATAGGGCCTGTCCTGCTGCCCCCTGATCATGCGAGTGGCCCTCCTCTAGACCCTCTTGATGCTGTCTACATTCCTCCCGAAGTGCAGCATCCAGAACTGGACGCAGTACTCCAACTGCAGCCTGACCAATGTTGCATAGAGCGGGAGGATCACCTCCTTGGGCCTGCTCGTGATGCATCTATGGATGCATGACAAGGTGCGGTTAGCTTCCTGACCGCGTCCCCACATTGGCTGCTCACATTCATCTTGGAATCAGCAGTGACTCCAAGATCCTTTTCTATCTGCGTCTGTGATCACAAGAAGGGAGTTCCTCAGTCTGTAGGTATGTTGCTGGTTCTTCCTCCCCAGGTGCAACACCTTGCACTTGTTGGTATTGAAACCCATCCTATTCTCATCCTCCCACCTCTGTAGCCTGTCCAGATCTAGTTGTAGCCTGTCCCTCTCTTCTAGCATGCTCACTTCTCCCCACATCTTAGTGTCATCTGCGAACTTGAACAAGGTGTTTTTCACCCCCTCATCCAAGTCGCCGATGAAGATGTTGAACAGTGTGGGCCCGAGGACCAAGCCCTGGGGAACGTCACTGCCCACATCCCTCCAGGTCGAAAATGACCCGTCCACCACCACTCTCTGGGTGCGGCCCTCCAGCCAATTTGCGACCCATCTGACTATGTAGGTGTCAACACCAGAGTTGCTTAATTTTTTAATGAGGATGGGGTGAGAGACAATGTCCAAGGCCTTCCTAAAGTCCAGAAAGACTATGTCCACTGCAACACCTGCATCCAAGGCTTTTGTGACCTGGTCCTAGAAGGCAACCAGGTTGGCTTGACAGGACCTGCCTCTAATGAACCCATGTTGATTGCCCCTAAGCATAATCTCCCCTGCTGGTCCCTTTCAGATGTGCTCCTGGATAATTTTCTCAAAGAGCTTCCCCAGGACCGAGGTAAGACTAACAGGCCTATAGTTTCCTGGGTCCTCTTTCCTCCCTTTTTTGAAAATGGGGACCACATTGGCCCTTTTCCAGTCCTCTGGCACCTCACCAGAGCACCACGAGTGCTCATAAAGTTGTGCCAGGGGTCCACAATGACCTCTGCTAATTTCCTCAGGACCTGCTGATTTGAACATGTCTAGTCCCTCCAGAAGTTCCCTGATTAGGTCCTCACTGGGCCTGGCTGTGCTGCCCCTGTGTCCGTTTAGAATCCCAGTAGGGGGGATGTCCCTGTCCCTGCTCAGAAAAATGGAAGAAAAGAATCTGTTAAAGAGATTAGCTTTGTCATCTGGTGCTACCACCAGATTACCAAGCATGTCCTTCAGAGGCCTCACATTACTTGGTACCTTCTTTTTACCCCCTATGTATTTAAAAAAGGACTTCTTGTAATATTTGATCTGAGTCACTAGTCCCAGTTCCATCTCTGCCTTAGCCTTCCTAACAGACCCCCTACAATCTCAAGCAATGGAGGTATACTTCTCCTTGGTGATGGCCCCTCCCTTCCATTGGGTGTACATCTCCTTTTTGGCTTTGAGACATTCCTGGATGCTTTCGGTGAGCCTTGGGGGCTTTTGAGCACTCTTGCCCGCTTTGATCCTCATGGAGATTGTCACCCCTTGGGCTTGGAGGATCGTCTCCTTAAGAAACGACCACTCTTTTTGGACTCCCAACTCCACTCCCCTCTGGGACCTCAGTGCCTCCCTGACTAGTCTCCTTACCTTATTGAAATCCACCCTCCTGAAGTTCAGGACTGCTGCCTTGCTGCAGGCCTTTGACACCCTGCGCTGGATGGTGAATTCCAGTAGGTGATGATCGCTATTGCCCAGGTGGTCGAGCACCTGCAGTCCCCTCACCAGGTCGTCACCTGTTGCCAGGACCAGGTCCAACAAGGCATTTCCCCTGGTGGGACTGTGCACCTCCTGGGTTAGATGGAGGTCCTGTAACTCAGCTAGGAACCTACTTGAGCGGTCAGATCTGGCTGACTGCTTTTTCCAACAGATGTCTGGATAGTTTAGGTCACCCATAATGACCACATCCCTTGACTTAACTGCCTCCGTGAGCTGACCTGAGAATTCCTAGTCCAGCTCTTCCCCCTGGTTAGGTGGCCTGTAGTAGACCCCCACCGTTAGGTCCCTTTCCCCCTGATCCCCTTGTATTCTGACCCAGAGCACCTCAGTCTGCCCTACCTCTGACCCAGTGCTGTTTGCTGAGGATGTGTATTGCTCTTTGACATAGAGCACCACACCCCAACCTTTCCTTCCCATTGTATCCCACCTAAATAGCCTATAGCCCTTGATGTTTACCACCCAGTCGTGCATTGGATCCCACCAAGTTTCAGTGAGCCCCACTATGTCTGGGTTTGTGTTAGCTAGCAGGAGGGCAAGTTCTTCCTGCTTGTTCCAAAGCCCAAGGATCACTGCAGGATTGTGATCAGGGAGTGGGGGCTGGGAGATAAGGGTCCTTATCTCCCAGCCTCCAATTTGGCATCATGATCAGGGAGCAGGGGGCTGAGAGACCCTTGTTTCCCAATGCCAGCTCCATAGTCTTGGGGCAGCAGGGAAATACTTATCTCTGAGCTTTGTGGTCATGGAGTTTGGTCTGGGAGACCGTTATCTCCCAGTGCTAGCTCTGCGGTTGCGGGGCTGGCTTTGAGAGATAAGGCCCTATGACCATGGAGCTGGTCCTGGGAGATAAGGGTCTCGTTGTCACAGAACTGGCACTGGGACAAGCTCCATGACAGCAGAGCTCAGGGTGGGAGATAAAGATAAAGATCTCTTAGCACCAGCCCCATAGATGTGGAGCTGGTGCTGGGAGCTCGCTGCTGGTGGGGTTGAGGAGCCTGTTCCACACCCAGCTCCATGATTGTGGAGATGAGTGGGGAACAGGCTGGGAAGCTTTTTCCACACCTAGCTCTGTGAGCATGGAGCTGGATGGGAAACAAGCTTCCCAGCCTGTTCCCTGCCCAGCTGCACACTCATGGAGCTGACTGGGGACAAGCTCCCCAGCCCGTTCCATACCTAGCTCTGTGCTCAAGGAGATGAGTGGTGAACAGGTGCCACAGTCTCTGCCCCGCAATTGTGGAGTAGGGGCTGGGATCTGTCCTGGTGATTGAGGCACAGGGCTTGGAAAAAGCTGCAGGGGTGGGATAGATCACAGCCCCCTTCCCCAATCTACCAGTGGGGCAGCTAGCAGTGAGCTAGTGCTAGTTGCCCCACCAGCAGTTTGGGGCTGGGACCTGCCCCTCCTCTGTGGCTCTTTCCAAGTCTCCTACCCCTGATCAAGGAGCCGGGGCCAGGAGCTCTCTGCTGCTGGGGCAGGAGGACATTGTCTCCACCCCAGCAGCAGGAAGCCTCTGTGGGCAAGGTGTAGTGTCTCATGCCTGGCCAGGAGACAGCTATCTCCTGGCCTGGTGTTCCCTGCCAGTCTCTGGACTAGATCTTCCCCTGGTAGCAGCAGGGGCCCATTGCAGGACCCTGGGAAGCAGGAGCAGTTTGATGCCATTAAGTGCATGTAGATGACATGGGAATTAATGTAGAGCACCTGAAAATGTTAACGTGGCTTTTTTTTGGTGCGGTGCAGTTTGTTTGCATGACACGGCATTTGTGTTCACATGAATGGCGCTTTTGAGCATGTTAAGCCTTGTGTGTCATTCCCCGCAGATTTCAGTAGGGGAAGTCAAATACCAATTTACCCCCTGTAATGTCTTTCTTAATGTATTACAGTAGGAGGCACATGTAAACCACCCGGGCTCCCCAGTCCCTGCCCCCAGACTCTCACTGGGCAGTCTTGACTCTCAGTGGGAGTCTCCCCTGGGCATGGTCATAGTCACCCCAAAACTCTTGTCACTTGCACCTGCCTATACTCTTCTGGTCTGGTCTCTGTCTGTCAGTACGTGATCCCAAAAACCCCATCCCAATCCCAAAGAGAAGTCACTTGAATCCTCCCCTCCTGTTCCTTTCCCTTCATATCCCATCATGTTACAAATATATGTTTTTTCTTTTATTTACTATAGCTGCTATGATAGCTGCTATGATATCATAAAATATTCAGGGTTTAGAGTAGCGGGTTGGTGTGTGGGTGTTTTTGCCTCCTGGTTGATTGAGAATTGTTGTCAATGTTGGTAGTGGTGGCGAGCTCTTCTGGCTTTTTTTTCCCCCCTGTTTGTTTGTTTTTTTAACTACATTTCCCAGCATTCCCAAGCTCATTGATCTTTGTACAGTTTTCATTGGGGGCTCCCATTGGAACCCTCCTGTTCCCTGCCCAGGTACACCATCAATCATTTGGAGGTGTGTTGTGAATTGTTTTATTCATGTTTTTGGAATGTTTTTCAAAATGTGAGCTGCTGTTCAGCTTGGTTTTCTCCCCTCCATGCCCCTCCCCCCACCTAGCCCACCAAGAGCGGTAATAGTTAACCTTCTCACCCATGTGGTGGGGGGGCTCATTCAGATGTGGATGATGGTGCATAATGCCCCCCTCCCCCAAACCACTCAGTCTGGAAGCAGCAAACCCCTAGCTCAGTCCAGATTTCCTCCCCCTTCCCCTGACTGTCCTCCCTTCTACCCCCGGTCTGTAACATTGCATGCCTCTGTAGACAGACACAGATTTAAAGTATAAATGAATTTATTTTAACATAAGCAAGAGAAAGAACAAAACACTCCTAGGTATTGCTGTCAGTAATATATCCTGCCAGACAATCTTGTACAAGGGCCGCCCAACCAGCTTCTCCTTGAGGATAGCTCCTCAATCCCTGTGCTGCTGCTGCTGCCTGGATACATCTGTGTTGTCTGGCCGCTGCCTGTCATGCTTCTTCCTGTATCTTCTTGAAAACCTCTCCATGGCTTTCACAGATATTGTGCAGCATATTTTCTTGCTCCGTCTCGAGCCAACACGTAAGCGCCCTCCATCATCCTTTCAGTTGGCCAAACGCATATTCCATGGCATCCTGCAACTGCCTGGACTGTAGTTAAAAACCAGCCTCTGTGGGTTGGTGACGTTTTCTCCATAAGGCTTCATGAGCCCCAGGGCTTTAGGGGGCAGGCAGCTTCCGCTAATATAACGGGGGGAACGGTGACACTGCAGATGACTGTCTTCTCCATGCCAGGTGTGTAGTGTCCTTTCTCCATGAGGCCAGGCAGAGGGGAGTTTCTGAACAAGCGCACATCATGCGTGCTGACAGCCTACCCGGTATAAATATTTGTGAACCAGCCCCGGTGGTTCATCATGGCTTGCATGATCACAGAGGCATATCTTTTCCTGTTTGTGAAAGCCTTCACCCTCCCTGCAGGGCACAGCACTGGGATGTTTGTGCTGTCTAAATCCCCCATGCAGTTCGGGAACCTCTTCTCATTAAAGCCACCTATGACTTGCTTCAGACTGGCTAGTCTGCAAAAGTATCCACTTTTGTTTGCAGCAGTCTCCTTAAGCAGCTGGCATACCTCACAAGTTGCCAGCCTGACCATGCAGGTAGCCATGCCGAAGTGGTTTGTGATGTAGCGGAGGCTGGATGGGCTATAATAGTGTGTTGTTCTAGATCCCCTTCCACTGGTAGCTGCAGGCTGATTGATCCTAGTCAGTGTGACGAGTTGGAAAGAGAAAGGCTGAAAGAGAAGATGAAAAGGATGACAATACTTCCTTCAGGATTCTTTCAGCACCTGAACTATTATGCATTATAATTATAGTTGACTTTCATCCTGACTTATATAGACTTATAATAACAGGTACTACTAATAATAGGAGTCAATAATACTATTGATTCCAATAGTAATATACTAATAAGGGTTTGTAGTAATATTATTGATGACTTATTAATGGTCAATAATATTTGTAATGCTTCAATTCCTTATCACAGCATTTCAAAGCAGGTAGATCTGCCTTATCACCCTGCACACATCACACACACCTTGGGCTTCCACCATATATCTATATATCTATCTATATATATATATATATGAAAATATATATATATATATGGCTTCCACCATATATATATATACATATATCAAGTCAATGTATGATATAGACTTATGTAATATAGACTTATGATATATAAATTTATAATTACAGTTTGATTCCTTATGATGAGAAACTAGATACTGAGCGTAAGGCAGGCCATTATACACCCTCCGTGCCTCTTTCCCCATGGGGGGTGGGGAGGAAATGCCTACCTCAAGGTTCAAACTCTTCCCTAGATCCCTCTGTTCCCATGGAGAAGAGATAAATACCCTTCTGCTTTATATACTACCCTTACTGAACTTGTATTACTTCTTCCTTCTGGTTGCTGGCCACAAGTACTGCTGAGGCTTCTCTTCTGTGTACTACTTGAATTGTGGAGGCATTCTTCACAGGCTTTGGCCTGAGCATCAGCTCGAGTATGGTAAGAGTTGCACAACTTCTGCAGATCCATTTCATATTATTCTAGCCCTCCTCCTGGTTGCTGGCCCTGTTTGCTAATGGACTTATTATGGAGTTGTAATTAGAGGATTGTTGCTGTCCACAAATGTGAAGGCTTTCTTTTTGCTTGATGGCCAATATCTCTGGCAAATTCCGCCTTGGGGTCTGGGTAGTAGGCCCAGGACTGCAGGCTCTTCACCCCACTTGCCCACCTCTGCACCCCTCCATTGCACCCTTGTAACTTTTGAATCATTGCTGGCCACAAAGGAAGCTGTGCTCCTGAGCTATGACCACTGCAGTGGCAAGAGGCTGAGGCTTATTCTCTGACTTTGGCCTGAGCAGGAGCCCGATTTGCATAAATTCTGCAGGCCCACTTCATATAGTCTTCTTGCCTTCCTCCTGGTTACTGGCCATGGACCAGCAAATTCAGAATGGGTTACATGTCTTCTTGCTGGGGAAAACCCTCCTTGCCTTTCATAGTCTTTTTGCCCTCCTCCTGGTTAGCTATCACCAATGCAGTGGTAGAAGCTGAGGCTTCTTCACTGGCTTTGGTCCGAGCATCAGCTTGATTTGCACAAGTTCTGCAGGCCCACTTCATGTAGTCTTCTCGCCCTCCTCTTGATTACTGGCCATGTCCTGCATCAGCACAAACTGGACAAGTTCTTCAAATGCATAAAAGTCTGTAAAAGTCACGCGGTCATAAGTACCCAGGAAGGGCCAGTAACTAGCCTGGCTGCCTCCCTCCCTCTTGCCCTCCTACCATACAGCCCTCCATCCATTCAATCATATCAAGGGATTACTCAAGGGACCTTGGGAGCATAATGTGAATTGGTGTTTTATCCTATTGTATTGCATTTGCTGGCAATGGCTGTACTGTAAAAAAATGTATTCACCAGTTGACTACCAACAGCATTGTTGAGTAAAAAAACAAGTTTATATTGTTTTAGCTTTATTGTGATTTCTTAATCAAATTGTGATTGCAATTCAATTTATTGTTAAAAAAATAAAGATGAGGGGAAAAAAATCTTATTTGTACTTGTTCCTGCTTGATTTCGGGGCATGGATCTGGGAGTGGGGGAGCAGTTTGCAGCCAGCCGGGGGTGGGAATGTAGTAGCTTTGCAGGCCGGACACAAAGCTGGCCAGGGCCTGTATTTCAGATTGGTTGGCCTCCCCTTCAGGCACCTCAGTAATATGTCTGGGGATAGCCATCTGCTGCATAACACTTCTGGCCTCTCTATAGGGAGCTCAGTGCTTTTTAAACCCTGGTCTTGGCTAATTAGCAGCTGCTTAGCTGAGACCCATCTGATGAGGACATGCCAGTACCTAGTGTAGGAGAAGGAGGTATTAAAAATGTATTGAATTTGGATGAAAAGAAGTTCTCCCACAATGATCCTTTCTTTGAATACCGCTAATTCTGCAGAGGCCTAGAGGTAGCTGAAGAGATTACCCTGGGAATGCTGCTCCTCGTTTCCATCTCACTTTCTCCCTGTCCTTTGAGAAGGCTGCGGGGAGAGATATGACAAGGGGGGACAAAGCAATCCTGAACAAAATCTGATGAGCTCTCTCCAAGGGAGTGGGTTGCAGCCGACCATGGGGTGGAGACGGGGGGGACGGATGGTTTGCAAACCTGGCTCTGAAAGGTGTTGCATGCAGGATTTTGTAAAGAAAACATTGCATTGCAAAGAAAGGATTGAAAAAAAAATCATTTTTGCATCGCACCTCCCATAACAGTACAGCCTGCAAACAAAAAACTCAGGAAAAAAAGAAGCTGTTTTGGAGCTGTGGCAGCAGGCATTAATCCCAACCCCCACCCCCTCAGGTGACCATGCATATGAGATGCATTATATATAATGTGTTAAAGACTTACTAAAGTCCTTAAAGACTTGCTAAAGGCTAACGGCCCTGGGAGGTCCATGCATGGAGAAGTTTTGCAGATTGCCTGCTTGTTGCTGGGGGTGAGTGGGGTTGTTTAGTCTTTTTTCTGACAAGACATGCTGCCTGCACCACACCCTAGCTGACACTTAACAAGTATTCAACCTCCCTCCCTCTGATAACAGTCCATCCTGCAACTCTTTGCAGTAATGCCATGACTCCATAAACCCCGCCCCCCAAGCACAACATCCCCATGCTGAGGTTAGCGCAGTCTCCAAAAACCAACCCAACCACCCACCCACCCCAAAGAAAACATGACAAATATATAAAGCAAAAATAAAATACTTTACTAAAGACACTGCAGCTTTAACAATAACTATATACAATTTAACAATATAAAAAAATATATATATACACAAAATGTAAAAAAATTTTAAAAATCTGAAAACATTTTCACTCTACTCCTCTTCACTATCTTCACTCTACTCTTGCCATCACTGGGGCTGTGGGCTGGTTGCTGCCCCCAGTGAGTTTCACCCATGAAAGTTTTCTGCAAGGGTGGGGGGGGAAGGAAGAAGAGGGAGGGGGGTTTGGTGCACAGTCGAAAAACTGGACTTTTTTGGCCTGCCCCCCCCCCCCCAACACACACACACACACACACACAAGGTCTGAGGGACATATTACCTACATATCACCCAGGACGCTGCATATCCTGGGTGTCGGGTCTGGCAAGCAGCGTCCTGCCCCTGGACTTTTGGTTGTGGTTCTGAAATGGAATATGTTGAAGTTCAGAAGTTTTGCAATATTGAAGGAAATCATGTAACCACTCACTCCAAAGTTTCAAACTAACTACTTTCAAAAAACATACCATTACGGTGATGCTGCAGCTGTTGTCGGTGTCATAACCCAATGATTTTTAGTGCTTTGGCACATTGGAATTTTCCCGCCACATGGAGCTTTCTTTGCACGGGGGATTTCTCAGCTGCAGAGAGAAAACCCCGGTGCAAAAGAGTTACTGCCACACGTATGCAAATTTGTGTCCCACTCAATACTAAATTATTCCTACCTGGTGGCTAGCGATTGGCTTGCTAGCTGTATAAAAGGTTAGAGCAGTTTCCACCCAAGTTGGAGGACCCCTCAACCATCTCGTGGGGAACTCTAAGTGCGCTGTGGAGCCTAGCAAACTCCGCATATGTCTTGGTGGAGGACTTAGGGACTTGATCAGACTCTAACCACTCCCCGTCATCGTGGAATTATTGACGTACCCCCGTGTTGAGTGCTCATGGAGTCGTACACCAACGACTCATCTCGGTTCGGTTCGAAGAGAGATCTCACCCCTGTGTGTTTGTGTGCAACTGTAATTCAAGCAAGTCTTCCTGCACTGCGACCATCGGCAGTGTAAGTAAAGCTTTCATTATACAACCAATACGCTTCCGTGCCTAACTCTATTCCATTGTGGAAAAACCCCACCTGACGGTCCGGGCTACTGGTCATAGCCTTAGACTGCCCTCGGCTCCTGACAGTTGGGAGCTATATTCACTGTGGTGGCAGCACACAATGGTGGGGTGTGGGGGTTGCAGGTGGAGGGTACATGGCGGGGGCGGGAGGACATACACTATACGTGGTGGGGGGGTGGAAGAATTAAGAGGGGGTAGAAAATTAAGGGATTATTTGTGTCCCCCATTTTAAAATAATAATTGGTCTGAGCGGACCCATCCCAATCTGAACTGTGTGCTGTGAGGGAGGAGGGAGGAGTGAAGAAGGGTAAAAAAAGAACACACAGCGGCACCTACTTGCTAAAGGCCGGAACACAGTGCCCCCTAATGGTAAAGGGGATTAATTGGAAGTCTTTGGAGTCTGGCTGTTTGCACGAACAAATCCATGGTTGGAGAGCCCCGCAAATTAACACAACTCTGATCCCAGATTAAATACATGTATAGATGTGCCCTCTGTGATATGCATTTGGGATGTGCAATGCTGACTGGTAAACTGCCAGGATAGACAATATGGCCTCGCAAGAATGTTCAGGGCCCTCTCATTCTTAGGGGCCATACAAATGTAGAGAGATTCAATTCCTGCCTGAAAAAGCTTGCAATCTGTAACAAGATACAAGAAGTGAGCATAACAAATGACAGAAGAGACGAGAGGTGAAACAAAAAAAAAAGGACAAGGGTTAACAGTATTAAGTATATGCAGATACATAGGTAGAAATTCTGTTACCCTTTGCACATAAAGGGTAGTTTTCCAACTACAGTAAAGGTTCTGTTATCCGGCATCTTATAAGCCAGCATGCTCTACTAACCAGCATGCCAGCTTGTAAGATAAAGTGAAACTGGAAGTGCCCACCATGGCACTTCTGGTTTTTTCTGAGCCCCCATTGCTTGGGGCAAAGCAACCTGCACTGCTGAGCCCCCATGGCCCGGAGGCATAACAGGCTGTGCAAGACTGTGCGGGACCTGCCTCCCTGGCCTGCAGGGCCCACCGGGCCCTGTGGGAGGGCAGCAATGCCTCAGAAGGGGCGGAGGGATGCCCCACACACAGCGTGAGAAGTGGCGGCTGGGGCCACTCAGTTAACTGGCATATTTTGTTATCCAGCATTCCCCATTCCCAGGGGATGCCAGATAACAGAGCTTTTACTGTACCTAAGTGGCCTTTTTGAAACTTAAGCCCAGTTTGTACATAAGTATCCACACAGCCATTGCACATGCTCTGGCTGGGGAAGTACACAGGTACATACTTGTGCCCAAGTATACATGTATAGGTCATGGAAGTGTAGCCAAATGTTAGATGGAGAAGGAAGAGGGTTCAAATAACTCTGTGGAGCTAAGTCATTAGCCCCATAAGTTCCTGAGTTCTAGCCCATCCCATACTCAGAGGCAACATGAACTAATATCTCTCTCTTGTAGTGCTCCCACCACCTCATTGCAGATCACACATTATCCAGTTTCCTCTTTGGCCCTCTTTTTGAAACAGCTCCCTGGACATACAAGAGAGGGGAATAGGCCAAGAGAAAGCAGGCAAGCTGGAGGATGTGTTGTTTCGTGGGGTCCTAGCTTGGACCCTTCCTTTCAATGCAGTCAGGAATATCTGCAATGCTGTCTGGACCTTTTAGCCAAAGACTGTTAAATGCAAGCAGCAGTGACTTAACTTCAAAAGGGAAGCTGGAGAAGGGGCTGGTTAATGCCTCACTAGTGGTTTGCCTGAGAAGTCAGCGTCCCAGATTCAAATCTCCTCTGTGTGAGAAGGACATAAGATGCAGATCTCCTGCTTTCTGAGCAAGTGCCCCAACCAGTCAGCTATTGAGGCTAAAAATTGGGAGGGTCTTCCTTCTCCTACTTTTTTCTGGGACTTACACTCAGATATGTAGCCACAGACCTGCCCAACTAACGTATAGCCCACTCAGTATGTGCGGTAACTGTATGGATCCTTCAGTGTCCACACTGTACAGGTAAAAGAATTGCAAACTGTATGTAAGTGCCAGAAATACCACTTACTTGGCTGGAAAACTACCCTTTAAGCGGTTAAAGTGAAATAAAATTCTGCCCACAGACTGTCCACATGCACTACTAAATAATTTCAACTAAACATTGATAGTCCCTATCCGCCCGCAACCTACCTTGGTTAGCTGGATGACTTCTAAGCTCCATAGAGAGGGCCAAAATTGCACTGGGACATGGTGACTGAATATGACTTCTGCATATCATCCTGTAGCAGATTTGGCTGAGTAATGTAGGAAATCTTTTCCTGCCTCTCCTGATACCACTCCTGTTCTGTGGATAAGCAGAGATCTCTAGGGCTCTCAATCAGACACTTTTTACCAACATTAAATTAACACTAAATTAACATAATTAAAAAATGTAATTAAAATTGCATTTGAGTAATTGGCCAAATCCTTATTCCTTGGGTAAAGCCTTCTCCCAGGAAGGAGCCAAGGCAAAGGGTGGGCACATAGCTGCTTTAGAAAGAGGAATCAAGATTTTAGGGAACTGTGAAACAGGCCCATTTTGTGAGCTAGGGAATAGACATGAGATCAGTTTACCAATAGACAAGAGGTAGGAGAGAGTACTTTACTGGACATCACATCCTCTGTGGTGACTGCCTGAGCACATGCTCTTTCTTATAGTAAATATAAGCTATAAAACATACCTCTCTTGCATTAAGGATCAAGCAGCTGTAGGTTAGCTTCCATTTGCTATGAGTTAAGATCATGTTTATGGGTAGTTACCATAAACCTTGTTCCCTTTCACGTCCAGTAAATAGTCTCTTATATTCATATCCTCAGGGAATGAAATCTGTCCAAACTTTGGTATCCTCATCTGTGACATGGGGAAACATGGTCTTTGTCCATGTGGGCATGAATGATGCAGCTAGGCACCTCTGTCCTTGGGAAAACTCTGGAAAAAATCATTAAGGTTCACATTTGTGGGAGCCCAGCAGGGGAAATAATGCAGAAAGCAAATCAGCATGGATTCACTGCAGGTAGATCCTACCTGACTAATCTTGTTTCTTTTTATGACCAGGTCACAAAATGCTTAGAAACAGGGGTCGAGGTAGATGTCATCTCCCTAGACTTTAAGAAGGCCTTTGATATGGTATCTAATTCTGTTCTCATAAATAAGCTGACAGGCTGTGATGTGGATGATTACACGGTCAGGTGAGCGGCAAGTTGGCTTTGGGGGTTGCATCAAGAGAGTGGTGGTGGATGGGTCGATATCAACCTGGAAAGATGTGAGCAGTGGAGTCCTGCAAGGCTTGGTCCTTGGCCCTGTACTATTCAATGTCTTCATCAGTGACTTGGATGAGGGTGTGGAGAGCACCCTGTCCAAGTTCATAGATGATACCAAATTATGGGGCAAAGTTAATGCACCAGCGGGTAGGGAATGGATCCAGGCAGATCTGGACAAGTTGGAAAAATGGGCAGAACAAAATAGGATGCAGTTCAACAAAGACAAGTGCAAAGGGCTGCACCTGGGCAAAAAGAACCACCAACACACTTACAGGCTGGGGGATGACCTTCTCAGCAGCACAGCAGTGGAAAGGAATCTTGGAGTCACAGTTGACTCCAAGATGAACATGAGTCATCAACATGACGAAGTGATCAACAAAACTAACTGCACTTTATCATGTATTAGCATATGCATGATGAACAGGTCCAGGGAGGTGATGCTTCCCCTCTATGAAGCACTGGTCAGGCTGCAGCTGGAGTACTGCATCCAGTTTTGGGTGCCGCACTTTAAGAGGGATGCAGAGAATCTTGAGAGGGCTCAGAGGAGGGCCACTCGTATAGCCAGAGGCCTGCAGGCAAGGCCCTACAAGGAGAGACTGAGGGACTTTAATCTCTTCAGCCTTTGCAAGAGAAGGCTAAAAAGTGATCTTGTGGCTGCCTATAAATTCACTGGGGAGGGCAGCAGGGAATAGGATATGCTCTATTTACTATGGCACCCCCTGGAGTAACTAGGAACAATGGCAACAAATTGATGGATGTTAGAAATTGTGCGCAGAGAAAGGGGTTTCCTTTAGCAACACAGGAAGCACAGCCTGTACCTTCAGGTGCCCACCACTTCCCCCATAGTAACTAAGCATGATAGACAAGCTTAATGGCAGACCTGTGCCTTATTTGGTAAAACTTTTTAAAATTGTATTTTGATTGGAGCTTACGCCGCAGGTGAAAGAAGAGTTATGCAGTACTAGTAGTTTTCCGCTAAAGCTTTGTGCATGCGAAAATCTCATGTAACCAGAGAATATAAATACGTGTGTGAGAGTGCAACCAGGGGCCCCTCTGCCTTTCTAAGGTGGGGGGACCTTCGGCCGAATAAACTGGAAAGACCACACCCTCGTCTCCTGCTTATTTGAGTCTCAGCTAGGAAATGAGCCCTGTTGGGGTCAGGAGTATTCGCAGGTGTTCCCTTTCCAGGTTGGGAGCTTAAGCGAATAATTTCTCCGACATGGAGATCAGATTTAGGTTGGACGTTAGAAAGAACTTCTTCACAGTAAGGGCTGACAGAATCTGGAATGGGCTTCCCAGGGAGGTGGTGCTCTCCCCTACCCTGCAGGTGTTCAAGAGGAGCCTGGACAAGCACCTAGCTGGGGTTGTCTGACCCCAGCGCTCTTTCCTGCCCAGGGCAGGGGGTCGGATTTGATAACCTACTGAGGTCCCTTCTGACCCTAACACCTATAAGTCTATGAAAATAATATCATATCCAGTAGGAACATAAAGAGGCTTAATTAATTAATATTAGCGAACTCTTTTAGCTTATTGCTTGGAAAATAGTATCAGTGTAAAGCAGCGCTCCGTTTGCAACAAGTATTTTTTTTAAAGGTGTTCAAATGGCTACCAGTGTACAGAATTTTGCTCCTGGACATACATCAGTGAGTTTTGTTGTTGGTCCCAAGGGGCTGTCAGCTTCTACTACGATTTTGCTACCAGTTTGAATAGATGCATGCAGTGAGTATTAGCTTAATCAGGTGTTCAGGCTGGCTGACAGAGGGAAGAGTTGGAAGGGTTCTATCAGATATTCTCTGATCACACATTTACTAACCAACCAGAATATTAATCATCTTCCGAGCCTGTTGTTCTAATTAGATAATATCTGGTACCTAAATTATCTTTACTCCCTTCAATGTAGTGCATCATAATTTTAACTTGTTTTTTCTAATTCTGTTGTCCTGTCCAAAGCCAAGAAACTAGGCTGATATGGCTTATGACTACCTCCAACCTTCCTAATGCTTCCCAGCTGTACCAGGCCTTCCTTGCAGCTGCCTCTCCTGTGCAGATGCAGGCCACTATCAATCAGTATCACATGTCATCTCTTTTGGAAGCTTTCCTAATTTAACCCTTCTAAGCCTGCCCAGCAATGCCTAAAAGTGTTATATATTTAGGTTTTGGGGCTGGGAAATGATTTATTCTATCCAATGAAAAACATAAAAAGGACTTGCTGTGGCAGAATAGCAGAAGTAAGATTTGTTGAGTGAGGCCGTCTTGTAGATATTCTTGCTGTTATCTATGTTTCTCTTATCCTGCATGAATTATTCTGGCTCCCAGTGTTAACACGCACACAAAGTGCATGAACCCTGATCCTATGAACATGTCAGCCAGTCCACTGAATTCAGTAGGAATGGGGCCTGAGTTTGCATATACTGACCTCTGAGCCACACCTGTGTGTGTGTGTACACATGTGTTCTGCCTTTGGATATAATGAATGTGTTTCTCAGAGGACAAGAGCATCACTGGTTTTTACTTTTGTCTCTGCCAAAAAGGTTTCTAGTATCCTGCTGTGGTACCAGAAAGAGAGAAAATAATTATAGCAGAGCATTCGTTTTTTTACCCAGTACTGCAATTTGTGAGGATCTTTTT
>NW_005842099.1:1031804-1069211 GCF_000455745.1 Alligator sinensis | reverse complement strand
GGGAAAGGACATTGCAAAGGGGGTTTATGGTTGGAATTTCTAATCATATTTATACAGTGACAAGTAGATGTTTTTTACCGCAACATTAATAGACTGTTTTCTGGTCACAGAGGATGGGGGTTGCTCATATGTATGGCTCTGGATGATAATCCTTGTCCTTGATGGAAACAGTACGTGTGATTTTTTTGTTTGTGACATTCATACCAATCTGTGAAAATGGCATGTTAGAAAGGTACATATATGCTGCTGCTGAACACAGAAGGGTCAACTGGATGTATTTATTACTGAGCTCTATGCTAAGGTTTTATTATTACTTTCTATGTGTATGCAGTGCTATTGGCTGCTTTCCTTCCCACATTTTGTTTGTTTCTTGTAAAAAAACTAAATAAATGTTTGACTGGAAGAGGGGACCAACAATGTCAGTGGATGGTGCAATTAACAACATTTCTTTAAGGTATCATTTCAGTGGTACCCCAACCCAATCATGGTAGAAAAAAATATGAAGCCAGTAAGTTGGAATAAATGTTGGAAAAATTGTGGTGAGTGAGGTTTTTGCCTTTGTGGTGTATGTGCTCAATTATTAAGAAGAACTAGTGTGTAATTTTAAATACATTATTATAAATAGTTTATTACCAAATTCTCTTTTGATAATCCTGTTGGGGCTTCCTAAAGGAAATGATTCACACTCAAAAAAAAAAGATTAATCTCTCATCTGCTAGCAGTTGCTATGATACTGATAGCCTCTGTTTAGAAAAAAGAAAAATAGCCCCAAATCAGAAGAATACTTTAAAAAAGAATCAAAAAACAAAAACAGTTATTAAAGAAAAATTTACACATCAGTTATGTTCCCAGCAAAACAGAGGATAAATGGTCCTCTAATAATGTTTTCGTTACCATTTATTCAATGCTTAAGCAAATAATTAAAAAAAGAAACACTGGAAAAAACACCTGCAAAAATCAAATTCAAAACAAAAGAGAATACCTGTCTAATTCTGCTGCATAGTCAGTATTTAATAGGTATATTAAGTTTGTTTCACTTGATTTAATGAAACACTAAATATGACACATGCTGGGGATGTGACGTTTCACTGAAATATGGTAATACACACACGATGAGATGGCTAGAGAATGTTTCTCTAAACATTACTTCATTTCTGCTGTTTGGATGAAAATGATGTCTAAACCTTTTAAAAACTATTAAATACAGAGATTATGAAAAATGGAAGAATCATCCCAGTAGGATGGTTTGTGAAGAATTCTTAATTCTGCATTCCACTCACTGCCAATCATATTTCCAAGGTCTATAGTGGTTTGATTTTTCTAGCTCTATATTGAAACTTTTGGTTCTTCTTAGACATTGCTAGGGATACACTGGGGAGCTTGAAATGAAAACTAATTTTCTTCTCTTTCTTATAGTTTGGGATGGATGGCTACCTCATGTCACTATCACTATTTAATGGGAAGACCAAATCACTGTGGCATTTTATTTAAAGAGGTTCATTTTTATGAGCAATACTTCAAAAAATCTGACAGAGTAATGAATAATGTAGGTTTTCTATCAATGTCTGCATAGCATCTGATGTATACATAGCTTCAATATCTTCATTGATATTTAGGACTGACCTTGAGGTTCTCCTCAACTAACCTAAATCACATGAATCATAGTTCTCAGTCTGTACTATACTAGTACCCCACACCAAAGCCATCTACATTGTCACTCTTATGTCTTGAGCAGAGCACTAAAACATATCCCAGAATCCTTTAAGGATTCTCTATGGGAATCAGTTTGTGAACTATTTGTCTTGCTTTCTCATCCTGTCTCCACTTTGGGCAGCAGAAAAGAGAAAGAGAGATGCAGAAAAGCTAGAAAATAGCAGGGAATTGCAACTACTGGATTTCCTCTGCCCAAGGCTGTCAGAGAATACATAAATTCCAAACATACTGTAGAAAGGGTGGGATAGGAGGCCAGGTTAACTCCCAGGAAGAAGTCCTACTCCTTGTAGCTGGAAGTTGTACAAAGTGGTTCAGTAGGCTGGCAGGTATAATCTGGAAGACAACTTTAAGGCTGACCCATATTATTAGTGCAGAAATAGGTTTTGTGATGCATCAGACTTGAAATTTGTGCTTTCTTAAAGTTTAGGTTGAATTTAAATTTGAGATTTTGGTTTGGCCTTTTATAGACAGAGGGCTTATCTGTACTGCAGCAGTGGTGTTTCTTCACAATGGTAGAGTTGAGTATGTTCTGTCTGCACCCCACATGCCTTATAGACTTTTCATAGACATTAGGGCTGGAAGGGACCTTGGAAGATCATCCAGTCCAGCCCCCTGCCCCAGGGACTTTGAGATTTTGGTTTGGCCTTTTATAGACAGAGGGCTTATCTGTACTGCAGCAGTGGTGTTTCTTCACAATGGTAGAGTTGAGTATGTTCTGTCTGCACCCCACATGCCTTATAGACTTTTCATAGACATTAGGGCTGGAAGGGACCTTGGAAGATCATCCAGTCCAGCCCCCTGCCCCAGGGACAGGAAGTCAGCTAGGGTCAAAGGATCTCAGCGAGATAGGCATCCAAATGTTTCTTAAAAGAGCCCAGAGTAGGTGCTTGCACCACCTCTGGAGGCAGTCTATTCCAGGCCTTGGGGGCTTGGACAGTAAAGAAGGTTTTCCTTATGTCCAGTCTAAAATGGTCTTGGAGGACTTTGTGACCGCTTGACCTTGTCATCCTTTGGGGTGCTCTGGTGAGCAGGTGTTCCCCCAGATCCTGGTGTATGCCCCTTATATACTTATAAGCAGTCACTAAATCACCCCTGAACCTGCGGTTTTCCAGGTTGAAGAGTCCCATGGCTCTCAGCCTCTCATCAAAAGGCCTGTTCTCCTGCCCTCTGATCATGCACATGGCTCTCCTCTGGACTCTCTCAAGCTTTTCCACATGCTTTTTAAATTGTGGAGCCCAGAACTGGATGCATTACTCCAGCTGCAGCCTCACCAAGGATGACACCTGAGATTTGCTTGAGAAGCATCTATGGATGCAAGCCAGAGTTTTGCTCGCTTTACCAGCTGCAGTATCGCATTGGTGGTTCATGTTCATCTTGTGGTCAATCATGACCCCCAAGTCCCTTTTGGCCGTGGTGCTAGCAAATGTAGCACTGCCGAGCTTATAAGCGTGATGTGGGGTTTTTTTTTCCTGAGGTGGAGTACCTTGAATTTTTTGGTATTGAATGTCATCAGGTTTTTATCTGGCCATTTTCTGAGCCTGTCAAGGTCAGCCTGCATCACCAACCTATCCTCAGGTATGGATGCTTTACCCCAAAGTTTGGTGTCATCAGCGAACTTGGCCAGTCTGCTTCTCACACCAATATCCACATCGTTAATAAAGATGTTAAAGAGTATAGGTCCAAGGACAGAGCACCATGTACCTGTACACCAATGAACTATACACCACTGGTCATGGACTACCATGATGATTCACTTCTGTCAATTACCATTCTCTGGGTCCGACCTCAGAGCCAATTCCCCAGTCATTGGACTGTGATATAGCCGAGGTCGCAGTTGGCCAATTTTTCCATGACGAGATCATGGGACACCAGATCAAAGGCTTTTTTAAACGTCTATATATATGACTTCAATCTCTTCTCCCTTGTCCAGGTGGTATGTCACCTGGTCATAGAAGGAGATGAGATTAGTCAGGCAAGACCTACCCACAACAAACCTGTGCTGGCTGCCCCTCAGGGTGTTGCCATCAGCCAATTTGTCAAGAACGGTCTCTTTGATAATTTTTTCCAAGATCTTCCCTGGGATAGAGGTCAGGCTGAGGGGCCTGTAGTTCCCCGGATCTACTTCCCTCTCTTTCTTAAAGATAGGCACCACATTGGCCTTCTTCCAATCTTCAGGCACTTCACCTGAGTGCCATGAGTTCTTGAAGATCCTTGCCAGTGGCTGAGCTATGATGCCTTCCAGCTCCTTAAGTACCCTGGGGTGCAAACTGTCCGGCCCAGCTGACTTGAAGGTGTCCAACCTCTCAACGTGTTCCTTTACATGGTCTACAGTGATGTAGGGTATAAAATCACCCCCACCCTTCCTATCCCATACTGTGTTAAGCAGGGTGGTCCCTTTGGGTTGGTGAAAAACCAACACAAAATACCCATTAAGCAGGTTGATTTTTTCCTGGGTGTTCATTGTCAGTTGTCCCATTTGCTTTAGCAGGGGTCCAATGTTACCCTTGCTTTTCTTCTGACTCCCCACAGATCTAAAAAAGGACTTTTTATTATCTTTGATACATATAGCGAGTTGGAGTTTGGTTGCAGCCTTGGCTTTCCTGGTTCACTCCTTACAGGTCTGGACCAGTGCAGCATACTCCTCCTTTGTGGTGATTCCAGTCTTCCATTCTTTATAGGTCTCTCTTTTTAGATGCAGGAGGTCCATGAGTTCCCTGAAGAGCCAACAGGGTTGCTGTGCCCTTTTGCTACCTTTCCTCTGGGATGGGATGGACATCACTTGTGTTTTCAGGATCGCTTCCTTGAGGAGCAACCACTCATCCTGAACTCCCCTTCCTGTCAAGCTGTGGTCCCTTAGGGTCTCACCAACAAGCCTTCTGAGTTTGTCAAAGTCAGCTTTGCTAAAGTTGAGGACTTCTGCATTGCCGACTGACTTGCCAACCTTGTGGTGGATAGTGAAGGTAATTAGCTCATGGTCACTGTCTCCCAGCTTCCCTTTGATTATTAGGTTGCGGACTAGATCATCCCCCTTTGCCAGTACCAGGTCAAGCAGCACTTTACCTTTTCTCAGTGCATAGACTTCTTGAGCAGATAGAGCTCATCCACACATGTGAGAAAGCTTTGGGACCATTCAGATTTGGCCATGTGCTCTTCCCACAAGATGCCTGGGTAGTTGAAGTCTCCCATTACAACCATGCACTGAGAGCATGTAGCCTCAGCCAGTTCCTTGGTGAATCCTGGTCAAGCTCTTGTTCCTGATTAGGAGGTCTATAGTAGACTCCTACCATTGTATCCCCTGTGCCATGTTCTCCATGTATTTTAACCCAGAGGGTCTCCAGTCATTCCTCCCTGGGTGCCAATGTCAGCTTGCAGGGATGTGTAGCTTTCCTTGACATAATGCTACGCCCCCGCCCCTTTTTTCTATACAATCTCTCCTGTACAGGGTATAGCCATCTATACCTGTGGCCCAGTCATAGGTGGAGTCCCATCAGGTCTCCATTATCCCTATGAAATCATAGTTATTCTTGTTTAGCAGGAGGACCAGTAGTTCCTCTTGTTTGTTCCTCAAGCTCCTGGCATTGGCATACAGGCATGTGAGTGTCTCACCAGAAGCCCTAGTTTTCCCTGCACTCCCAGGAGGACATCGTTCTAGGACTGGGGTAGGGGTGGATTCCATTAAGTGCCTTAGCTTGCTGGTTTTGCAGAAGTTGTCCAGTGGGCTTGCTTTGGTGGTAGTCCTCCCATCCCCTGGTGGGCTTAGTTTAAAGCCTGGTTGAGTTGGTCAGCCGTTCTGGCTGAGAAGAGCTTCCTCCCCAGTGAAGTGAGGTGGAGGCTCTCTCTTCCCAACAGACCACTGCCTCTCTCGCCTTAGGTGACATGATGATCAGATCACCTCTAAGGTTGTGCTAAGTCTAGACCTAGATCTCCCAGCACCTGCTCTCAAGCCTGTCAGAGAACAAGGGCTCAAGAACGGGCACTGGAGACAAATCCAGAGTAGCACCACTGGCAAAATTACAGCTCCAGAGTGCGTCTCCAGACTCAAATGAACAGGACATGGTTAGGCCCTCAAGTTCTAGGACACCACATAGAAAATCCTGTAGGAGCCAAATGAAACTTCATCAGGGAGCCTAGAGATACAGCTTTTCAATATTGCTGTAATTTACATGAGTGTGTAACACTCATGTAAATTATACTTGTGTCTGGGGTGGACTGCTGATGAGGCAGTAGGTGCTATTAAAGAGCCTTGCCACAAAGTTTTGGGACAGCAGATAGCTACTCCAAAGAGTAGCTTTGGATGTGTAACCCCTAGGGTTTTGTTACAAGTTACAAGCTTGGAAAGCAGCAGTAATGGAGGGCAAGTGGGCAGGTTTCCCCTCCCTCTCTGTTCCTCGGCTGACAAGAAACACCTGGGGGCTGAGCTCAGGAGGGTACCAGTGGCAGGTGGGTTTGGCCTCTCTGCCTTCTCCACCTGAGTGTTTCCCCAGTAGGGGAGCAGGCAGGGAGGGACAACCTGTCTACCTACTGCCACTGCCACTCTCTGGGCTGAGCCCAGGTCCCATGTAACCCCTGGAGTGGGACAGGAACTCTTCTCACTGGCAGATGCTGGTGAGTGAGGAGCTGGGTAAGAGGTGCAGGGAGAGAGGGGGAGAGCCTTGGGGGTGCGAGTGAGCCCAGAATGGGAGTGGAGGGGGAGGAGAGATGCTTCTGAGTGCGAAGGAGTGGAGGGGGGTATTTTTACCTACCTTGGGACTCCGCTGGCTGCTAGCTCTCCCCAGCTGTCACTCTGGATAGATTGTCCAAGGGGGGGGGGGGGGGAGGGGGGCCCTAGAAGCAGTGTATCCTGGAGGATCACTCCCAGCTTGTATTATTGTCAGTGGAGCAGTCTAATATTACTGTAATACAAGCTGCCTAATACAAGCTAGAGATAATCCTTGAGTGTAAAGGAGTATCTCTGAGATGCTCAGAGTCCACTTGCTCGTCTTTTCCTGCCTTAACATGCAGAAACTCCACTCCTAAGAGCCCTTAACACATAGGAAAGGTAATGTCTAATAACACTTTACACTACTGGAGTTTTAGCCCTGGTTTCTCCAGGAGTCATTCTATAATAGAGTCAAATAAGTTACCAGCATAGGGTGTATGTCTCATGTCTGCTCCTGGTTTATTCAAGTGTCAGTGCTGATCAGTACACACATGCCATGTGTCCAAGCCCACACAGACCTGGTTCTAAAAGAAAGGTAAGTAGCTTCAGTGATTAATGGAATTAGTACAAATTACTTGCTGCAGAACTGTCTCAAGCACCCATTTCCCAGTTATCTTCTTTCCATGTCCTGTGACTTAGAGCTGGCCTCGTGTCTTGTATTATTGAAAACATTAGTAAAATATTCATTAAAGAAATCAAAAGAACATCAAAAAGAAATCTGAAATCTGTAGCATCTTAGGATTCAGTCAGCTGCAATTCCCTCTTAAGAAAAAACATTTTGAATAGATCTAGGATGCTAATGCTTGCCAACAGTAGGAGTTTCATTACAAAATATCAATATACATTACTTAATTCTGTGGGAAATCAATATTCTGTTACAACAAAATACCTACTTTTCCAGAACTATTGTTGGTTGCCCCCTGATCCTAGAACAGTTTTTTTTTTTATATTCAGTAAGTGCTACAGCTAACCAGTATCATTTGTTGCTCCGATTTTTTTTTTTTCAAATAAGTGAATCCCAACTGGTGCTGTAGTCTTACTGGAAGTCTGAATATCAGAGTTTGATGTTTTTAAAGCTAAGGATGTTTCTCTTTGATAATCAACATAAAATAAAGGGAATTGAACTTCTAGCATTATGTAAAGTTAAGCACTGGAAGACTAAAACCAGAAGTCTCATTAAAGATACATTCTATTCCCATGAAGCATTCCTCCCAATTAATGTTATCCGGGACTCTACATAGAAGATACTGATCATAGCTGAAATCAAACAGTGCCTGGGGCACTAAATCAAACTTAAAAAACACATCATAAGCATCATATTGAGAAGGGCAGCAGCACAAATCTTGGGTCAGGCCTAGCAAAGCTATGCTGTAGGATATTGGTAGGGGGAAGGTAGCTGGCTGCCACATACACAGTGCTCCAGTCCTTGGGGCTGTGGGCTGGCCTCACCCCCTGATTTGGAAGAGTCCTGAGGTTGCTCTAGCTCAGCGGTTCCCATACTCTGACAGATTGTGCATCCAGAGGCGACCTGAGCAGGGTGCGGGGCCCGGGGCATATAAGCCCATGCAGGGCTCTGCCCCTGTCCCTGCTCTGATTCCATGGGTCCTGGATCCGAAGAAGCTGTGGTGGCAGGGGAAGCAGAAGAAGTGAGTAGCTGGGTGCAGAGCTGCTGCTTTGGCCAGCTCTGTGGTGCCACTGCTCTGCCCGGCTTTGTGGGGCCCCCCGAAGTGCAGAGCCCAGTGTGGTCACCCTGATGCTGCCCCCCTAGGGATGGCCCTGTGTGCACCTCCAATTTAAAAGGATACAACCTTAAGTACCATCAGCAAATTTTTGTCATATAAAGTGATTGTAATAAATCTGTTAATGAGGACCACTAACAGGTTGTCTGTGTACCACTGGTGGTACCTGTACCACAGATTGGGAAGTGCTGCTTATGGTAGCTGGTAAAAGCTGGTCCACCAGTCAGAGACTGCACACAGCATAGCGGAGCTGTGGTCCCTCCTTGAACACATTCACTGGTTTGACAGGGTGCCCCCTTACCTTTAGGACAACTTGACTTTGCTGGAGTAGTATGGTATATACAGGGCTTTACTGTCAGCCAGGATCTAGCCCATTTTGGGCTCAAGGTGCCTCTTGGAGTATGCTGACACTTACCTTTCTGTTCTTTTTTGACTATGGTAAAACAGAGCAATCCTGTTACAAAAAACTCAGAAAGACCACAAGAGGCCAGAAAGATTTTGAAGTTATGAATTTGTTTCTGAAAACTATGGGGTTATTTTATGAATTGTACATACATATTTTAAAGAAGAGGAGGAAGGAGGATCCGAGTAATTATAGGCCAGTTAGTCTCACCTCCATCCTTGGAAAGGTCTTTGAAAAGATTATGAAGGATCATATTTGTGGGAGTCCAGTGGTGGGAAAAATAATGCAGCAGGGCAACCAGCATGGATTTGTAGCAGGTAGATAATGCCTGACCAATCTGGTTTCATTTTATGACAGGGTCACAAAATGTTTAGATGCAGGAGCAGGGGTGGATGTCATTTTCTTGGATTTTAGCAAGGCCTTTGATATAGTATCTCATCCCATTCTCATAAATAAATTAAGAGGTTGTGACATAGATGTTTACACAGTCTGGTGGGTGGTAAATTGGCTTAGCATTCACACCCAGAGAGTGGTAGTAGATGGGTTGGTATCAACCTGGAAGGATGTGGGTAGTGGGATCCCACAGGGTTCGGTCCTTGATCCTGTACTCTTCAATATCTTCATCAGCGACTTGAATGTGGGTGTAAAATGTACTCTGTCCAAGTTTGCAGATGATACTAAATTGTGGGGTGAAGCGCACACTCTGGAGGGTAGGGTCCAATTGTAGCAGACCTGGACAGGTTAGAGAAGTGGGCAGTACACAATAGGATGCAGTACAACAAGAACAAGTGCAGAGTGCTGCACCTAGGGGGCAAAAATATCCAGCACACCTACAGGCTGGGAAGTGACCCTCTCAGTAGCACAGAAGAGGAAAGGAATCTCAGAGTCATAGTGGACTTGAAGTTGAACATGAGTTGTCAGTGTGATGAAATCATCAGCAAAGCTAACCACACTTTATCATGCATCAGCAGATGCATGACAAATAGATCCAAGGAGGTGATATTCCCCTCTATGCAGCATTGGTCAGACCGCAGTTGGAGTACTGTGTCCAGTTTTGGACGCCACACTTCAAGAAGGATGTTGATAGACTCGAGAGGGTCCAGAGGAGGGCCACTCGTATGGTTAGGGGCTTACAGGACAAGCCCTATGAGGAGAGACTGAGGGACCTGGACCTGTTCAGCCTCCGCAAGAGAAGGCTAAGAGGTGATCTTGTGGCTGCCTACAAATTCATGAGGGGAACGCAGCAAGGGATCGGAGATGCTCTGTTCACCAGGGCGCCTCTTGGGGTAACAAGGAACAATGGTCACAAACTGACAGACAGCAGATTTAGACTAGATAAGAGGAAAAACTTCTTCACAGTAACCGTGGCCAAAATTTGGAACGGGCTCCCAAGGGAGGTGATGCTCTCCCCTACCTTGCGGGTATTTAAGAGAAGGCTGGATAGGCATCTGGCTGAGGTCATCTGACCCCAGCCAGGGCAGGGGGTCAGACTCAATGATCTGTTGAGATCCCTTCCAAACCTAGCATCTATGAATCTATACATTTTTGCATACTCTAACAGAGCTGATATTGAGTGGCATCCAGGGGCACATTTTAAAAGATCTCATGGCACCCCAGGGTGCCAGCCACAGCTCCCCACCCCGCCCCACCATGGAGGAATCAGTGATCTAGCCCAGTGGCTCTCTGCCTTTTTTAGATTCAAAGCAGCCTTGCAAAAATATCAGGGCTTAGCTTTCACTTTTTTTTTTATTACAGAAAAATAATGGAGTATTTTTTCTATTGTAAAGAACTCAGGCTGAAAACAGACATTGACTTTACCCTGGGGCTGATTGTGCCAGGCTGTGACTGGCATCAAAACAGGGGTGGGGAGAGGGGATAGTCATTTAAACATGCAGCTTGAATGGCAATTAACTCATATTAGCTGCTATTGTCACCTGGGGAAAGTATTAATTCAGATACTTCACAGGTACTTAACATGGGACAATAGGCTTGCCTATCTGCAGGATCCTGGGATAAAAGATTTTATTCCAGAAGATATCCAACATTTGGTTTTAGCCTGAGAGAGGCTACAAGAAGTCATAATACTTTATGACTGCGGATTTCTTGCATGCTTACCAGCCTCTGGCTTCTTTACTATTCATTCTGTCCAGGAAGAGCACACACCAACTGCAGATGCTTCATCAGCCTGACAAAGGGTGTTTTTGCCCGAAAGCTTGCAAAGATTTTTTTTCAGCTATTTGAGTTGGTCTAATGAAAGATATCAGGTTTACCCAAAGACCCTTGTCTGCCTATTTGAAATCTCTGATTTTATCTTGTGAATCATGTGTAGGTAATTGTATGCTTCAAAGCACTAATATTGCACAGCACCCCGGGGCATCCTTAAAAGGATCTCATGGCATCCTAGGGTGCTGCATCACCTGATTAAGAATCACTGATTTAGCCTTATAGATCTATACACTGAATCCTGCTGCATCATTGTGCATCACACCCGGGAATACAAGGACTCTCCAAATACTGAGTGTAAACCATGAAAGGTAACTGAAACGTTGAGCCTCAGCTTCTCCAAACCCAATATAGTCAAGGAATGGAGGCAAATCCATCTCTAAAGCACTTTTTTGATGCCCCCAGTCATGAACTAGCTGGAGACTGGGTCAGCACTAGTTTAAGTTAGAACAGCAAGAAAGCTTGAATGGCGCTGCACCATTTATTTTTCTGTTGCTCCAGGATGATTTATGCCACAATGACTCTGATCCCCAGGTAGGTAGCTGGGCAGATGATCCTTTCTCACTACTTCAATGCGTCTTGAGGCTCTGTATTAAAGAGAAGTATCTGGAGGCCCATCAACGCAGCTGGAAACAAGGTTTCTACAGCAGCATTTGTTTATGTGGAAGGAGAAGAAACAGAAACAATCATGGTTTGTCAGGCACTGATTGAAGAGGAATGAGCAGGGAACAAGGGAAAAAGAAAATAAAGATGCTAGATGGTTTGCTGTAGGGCACAAGGAGATAAAAAGAGCAGGTGGCTGGGCAGCATGTCTAGGTGCAAAGGGAATCCTGTTCAGTGAGAGAGCAGGCAAAGGCCAAGAGTTAAGAGGGAAGTATGGGTAGAGGAAACTAGAGAAATGGAACAGATGGAAGGGAAATGTGAAATTAACTGTTTTCACATGCTGCTTGAAGGCAGCTGCAAATGAATAAATCCTTCCCTAATTTTGCTTTTCTGTGTCAACAATCACTGAAGTTAGTACAGGAAGATAGATATTTAAATGCAAGTGGCACATGGCAATCCGGTATAAATAGGAATTGCTCTATGGAAATGTTTTGGAACCCTTGGCATTGAACCTGAGTATTCAAGAGGAGGGTGTAAGGTAGGCAACCATCAATCCTCTGGATCCTGGTGTATGCATAGGGTGACTATATGGGACAATGTGAAATCCAGGATGCTGCCTGCCTGCCCACCTCTCCCCCACTCCACTGCTGCAGGTTACAGAGAGTCAATATCCCATTAATGACCCAGTGTTCTTTACTTCACAAGTATTAACAATCACCTGTGAAGTAATAATTAGTATTAGTAGGGCTTCCCATGTCACAGCTCCTGCTGCTCAGCCTTCATGCTCTGTGCCTGGAATATCTAGTTTAATTTTCATCGGCCAGCTGGGACAGCCTCCGAAATCTAGGACTGTTACGACATATGCTCACCCTATGTATGTGTAAGAGGTCTAGTCAAATGCCTGATGAATCTGCTTGTAGGTAGCCTTGTGACCATCACATCAAGACCTTTGACATATGTCCCTAGGCAAAAGTATGGAGGAGTGGAGGCTGCTCAAAACCTACCATCCCTACTTCAGACCATTAAGACAGAATCCAAAGGCCAGGCTGAGTCCAGACGTTCAGTGCCTTGATGGTTGTAGCTTCTGCCAGAAAGCAACAGATAAGAACTGCTGCTGACTGCCTAATGCCTCAGTGAGCATGCATTTCTGCCAGGGTGATGTCCCTTAGCCTTTCTCCAACCAAGGAGTACCTACAAGGCGGTAGGGGCTAGGGTTTTGACGTGCTCTGTACTCATTTACTCTGGAGGTTGCAACATTGTGGTATTCTATTAGAGCTACCCTGCCTTGGGTAGCCCATATTGCCACCAGGCCCTCCAGTAAGATGCAGTTTATGGTTATATGCAGGGGTTGGTGTAGTGACATATTTAATAGTAAATAAGCTTTACATTGGTGTCATTTCAGTTTCACATCCAATATTATAGACTTGGCTCAAATTGTTCTGCTCTCACATATTTTTGCATCAGCACAGCTAGATTGAATAGACCTGCACTTGGCAGTCTTGGAAATTCTCTTGAAATACCTTTACTGAGCACATTTCACTATCAGAATTTCAATTACTGATTGGCATCATTAGTTTGGGTGGGGGCAAGGGGCAGTGGGGAGTAGAAAACTCTTTGCCAGTTTAAAGCATTTTTACTTCCAAAATGAACATTATATACATAAGGAACTCATTACCTGAAAAAATGTACAATGAAAAGTTCTCAGGTATGAAGCAAAACTATTTTGAGAGACTGTGACTCTAGAATGTGTGACTTAAGCTTTAAATAAAATCTAACAAAGGAAGCTTGTAACCACAGATAGAAAAAAAGTCCAGGTACCTCACTCAGCACATCCTTCTTCAACTTCCTGCAGTGCCCTCTAGTGGGAACCTTACCTTTTTAGAGACCCATAGGCCCTGGATCTCAGGATTAATGCCTGAGTTATGGTGAAATCAGTAAACCAAGAAGAGTGAATCAAGAATCAGGCCTTTTGTCTGCCATACAGATATCCTTAATCCTCATTAATAGAATCATTGGGCTCATCTACACAAGATGCATTAATATGCCTCAGCCTAAGTTACTGCACAGTACGGGTGTGCGTCTATACATGCAGACTCTTACTGTGCAGTAACTTAGGCATACTCAGGTATCAAATTTAGGAATGATTACTTAACGTGCAATAATGCACATGTAGATGTGACCCAGCACTAAATTTAGTGCCAGGTCTGCCCAGCTACTAGGGGGCCAGCCTAAGCCCAGCCCCAGGGCTCCTGGCTGGGCACTTTTCCTCCCCAGGGCTGGACATGCACACCAGGAGCTTGGATAAGCCTGTTGTTGCATACAGGAGCCCAGCAGGCCCCATGTATACCCCTGAACAGGCCACAGGCTGTCTCAGCCTGGTATGTCCCCCTCCAGAGCTGCTGCTTGGCCACAGGTGAGTGTTGCAAAGGCCTGCAGCTTGCTGCACCCCATGCCCAACCCTGAGATCCCCCCCAGGGCTGCTGCCTGGCTGTCTCTGCCAGCAGGGCCAGCACCTGCTCCCTGCTGCTGCTCACCTCCAGCAGTATCTCTGCAGGTGCTGTAGTGGGTGGGGAAGGTGAGGCGGGGAGGGGGTTCTGTTTGTTGGGGGGGGCGGGAGAGGGATGAGGTGAGGGTTGTGAGGGTAATAAATTGTTTTTGTTTTATCCATGTGTGTGTCCTGAGAGTGGTACTGGGGATGGGCAAGGAGTAGGGGGTGTGTGGGTGGTGGGGCAGGTGGGCTGGAGCAGGGAGTACAGGAGGAAGGGGTTAATCAGGGCCTCCCACAGCCAGTACTCCAGCCCTGCTGGTGGGTGCATGGCTCTTCTGGGGCCTACTGGGAGGGAACTGCTGCATGCTGCCCCTACACTGGGCACATGGCTCCTGGACAGGGAAGGGGCTGGTCAGGGATCAGAGTTTCCAAGATGGCTGCCAAGTGATGGCAGCTGGGTCTGGCTTCAACCTGGCTGCCAAGTGCTGGCAGCCATGGGGCTGGAGGTTAGAGCTCCCCCTGCTGGCCACAGGGGTACATGGTAGGACTAAAGGGACTTGGGGGACTAACTTTAGTCCCAAATCTCTGCATGTGTAGACACCTACCAAAAAATCACTTAATGTGAATTAGCTTAATGCACATTAAATTTACTTGTGCTTATTTGCATGTGTAGATACATCCATTTAATACCAAGTTTGGTACAATCTGAAAACTTCTTACATGTTCAACCCCAAAATTTAAGAATCAGAATTTAAATGGTTCCAGAATCTGAAGGCTAGTGATGCAATGCAGAATGCTGTAATTATTATTCAAACGATAACAACAACAAGCATTCAGATCATGATAAGAATTTGAATTATACCAAGAAAAACAAGGAAGGCTAGAGTTAAGAGAAATCTCTCCCTCTATATTATGCAATTTCACCTAGGTGTAGGGTTGTTGTGCATATTGTTAAGAATTAAAATCCCTCACCTTTTAAACCTTCACAACATGTATATACCAGGAACTAAGTTAAAGATGGAATTTCAGGATTAGTTTAGAATTTGTGAGCTTTTGTGGCCTTAGCTAAGTGTTATAAAGTTATTTGAATTTTTTCTTTTTCGAAAAATAGCAGTATAGAATTGAACAACAGAGAAAGGACAGCTTCTGAATTCAGATTTCTGATATATTTTACTGATTCACTCTATGACCTTGGTCAATTGACTTGGTTTTCACTTGTCTCAATCCCATATAAGTAGACAGATGCAGGAGTAAGATATTGCATCTCAAACGATTAAAATGTTTCATACACACAAGAAATATAAGTTTGCCAAGGGGACAGTTGCTTAATAAAAAACTGTGATCTTTAAACTCTGTGCATGCTATTCACCTTGTCACATGCAAGGTATGCATTAGGCATGCAGTTCATGTGCACAATCATGCAGAATTTTTTTCTGTACCTTTAATACACAAAACCAAAGTAACTGCCTTACATTCAATGTACCATATTAGGTTTCTTTTCTACATTGAAAGTATTTGCTCTTATTTTCTTTTTTTACGGTTGTCCCTTTTTATGAGTAAATGATAATTAATTACAACATTAGCAGTTAAATATTTGTATATCGTTTAGGTCTAATATTCTATTAGCACACTGGTAATTATCCACAACCCTATAACATTGTTAGAAGGTCAGTATTTATGTTTAACTAATTTCATATGAACTTTTCTTGCTGAGGAAACTGATGTGCATCATGAAAGCAGAGACCAACTCCCATAGTACAGAGCTCCAAGCAAGAAGCTGATGGTGTTTGTCAAGGGGGTCAAAAGCTCCTTGTGGGTACACAGCAGTATGCAAATTTACAGTGTGTTAATAGCTACATCTGACAGCACATCTCTTACAATTAGTATCACTACCATTTGCATGAAAACAAAACACAAGTAAAGAGAATGGCCCTGACTTGTCTAAACTAAAACATGATGATGCTCCAACCCAGAAGAGATTTCATCAATGTCAAGCTGTACCTCTAGCACAATGGCCCTCAGTGGCAACAATACTGAGCAAGTAAAGCATGGCAGCCAATGTCTGTCTTTGCTTTTGCCATCAGCTTGTGTTTATATATTTTAATTTTTCGCATCTGCAAATAACATTGGAAGCAACATGTTGACCATGACCCAGGGGGTGGAGACTACAGCTCCATTAGGTTGATGTAGAAGAAGAGCTTCATTTTGGCTAAACTAGAAATGCTTATTCACCTTCAGGGTTCCAGCGCAAGTGGAATCCATAGACACCTGTGCAGGGTGTCTTGCCATTCCAAATGGTCAAGGAGGGTTCATGCCCCATAGTGGGAGAGAACTGTATTCAAACAAGCATAGAATACCAAATTCTCAATCTGTCTTAATTACAAGGCAACAAGTGCTGCTGGTTCCCATGCTGAGCAGAAATTTGAAAACCTGAGTTTGACAGAAAAAAAGAGACTGAGAGGGCAGGCAAGAGGATTAAAACTTTAGTTTCTGGCCATTCCAGCAGCTCTCTCTGTGACAGTGGTGAATCCCACCATGGGGAGGGTATGGGGTGAAGTTGATGAGGGAATAGCTCCTCCCATGTGGGGCTGGCTGTGGGGTGACATTGACAGAGAGCCCCTGCTCCCCATGGCTAAAGCATTGTCCCCACCACCTTGTCTCCATTCCAGCTTTCACCCTTAGTCACTCATCTTAGTGCTCATCCCCCACCCCTTAGTTACACGAGTGGGTATATATATATATATATATATATATATATACAGGTTTTTTAATTCTCTGAATACAGAGACAGTGGCTGACAGACATTTAGATCTGAATCTGGGTTCAAACTCCCATTCAATGTTCAGTAATATTCTGATCCAGTCTTTTGGTTCTAACCAAAGCTGTATGAAATACAGCATTTTTATCCCATGGAGATAATTCAAACATTTCCTGTGGTTTCAGTTCTCATGTGCTTATTTCCTTCAGCCTCTACCTCCAAGACTCAATTCAGTCAGAAACCAATACATAAGTTCAACTCATCTGAATTTTTATGTTTTGAATGGATCCACAAGGCTAGTTTTGTGTTATTGCAGATACTGGTAGAAGCAGTTTGCAAAACTCTAATTAGAACATCCTTTTTCTGTGGCTTGCAAATTCCCCACTGAGGGGAATCTCTGGGAGAAATACAGTTGTTATAAAAGATATTCTATGTTGCAAAGTTGTTTTTTTAACTTTTCCACCTTATAGGACTTATCAACACATGCATTTACTGTGCCCCAAATCTACTCTGGTATAAAATACTCTGGAGTAAGGGTTTTTGGGAAGGCATCTACACATGCAGCAATTAGGGAGCAGATTTGCACCCAGTTTCCTGCATCCTTGCAATGAGCCCCTGCCACCACCAAAGGGAACTCCAGGCTTTCTCTGAGTGCTAGCCCAGGGGATGGCAGGGAGCACGGGGGCTAGGAGACAACTGTCTCCTGGACCCAGGGGGCTGCCAGCTGCTGGGCCAGAGACAATGTCCCTCTGCCCTGGCAGCAAGGAGCTCCTGGCACTGGCTCCCCAGTCAGGGGCATGGGCCTTGGAAAGAGCTGCAGGGGAGGGGCAGGTCCTACCCCCTGTCCTGATCCAGTGGTCAGGCAACTAGCAGCTATCTCATTGCTAGCTGCCGTACTGGGAGATCGGGCTGGGACCTACCCCACCCCTGCAGCCCTGTGCCTTTATCACCCAATCGGGGCATGGGGCTGGGACCTTCCCCTGACCAGGACAGTTCCTAGCCGGCCCTGGGCTATCTGGGGAAATCTGCATGTGCAGGCAAGAGCTCACTGGGAATTGACCAAAACATGCTTCCCCATACTGCCTGGGTCAGGGGCAGGTCCCAGCCAGCTCCAGGCTGGGTGAGAAACTGTCCTCATGCAGGTGGGGAACTGTCCTCCCAGCCCCTGCTCTCTGATTGCAATTGTGATCACTGAGGGTGGGCTGGGGAGCTTGTTCCCATCCTTGCTCCATGATTGCAGAGTGGGAGCTAGGAACAAGCTCCCAGCCTGTCCAAAGTCCCAGCTCTTTGATTACAGAGTGGGGGCAGGGAACAAGCTCCCAGCCCTGCTCTAAGATAGTGATCAGGAAGCAGGGGCTGGAAACTCCCTGCTGGCAGGACAGGGGGACATTGGTTCCACCTGGGCATGCTGGGCAGAGGTTAGGAAGCTTGTTCCCTGGCAGTCTTTATGAGTATGGAGCTGGCAGGGGAGGGGAAGAGGTTGGGGTGCTTGGCTCCCCCTCCCTACCATCCCAGCTCCATGCTCACAGAACTGGGTGGAGACCAAGTTTCTCAGCCCCCACCAGCAGGGAGCTCCCAGCACTGGCTCTGTGAACATGGGGCTGCTGCTGGGAGACCCTTATTTCCCAGCCTGAGCTTCACAGTCATGGGGCTTGGGCTGGGAGACCATTATGTCACAGCATGACCTTTGCAGTTGCAGGGCTCAGGCTGAGATAAGGGCCTCCCAGCCCGAGCCCCATGACCATGAAGCTCAGACTGGGAGGTAAGGATCTCCCAGCCCCCCAGCTCCCCAATCGCGATCTCAGAGTAGGGGGCTTGGAGCTCCCTGCTGCCAGGGAAGGGGGACATACTCCTTGCCTGGCCTTCAATGGCAGAGCCCACCCCAGCAGCTAGCAGCTCTCACGGTCAGGGAGCTATCTCCCGCCCCCTGGTGGATGGCTGACCAGGAGCAGATTTTGCTACGTTACCATTACTAATCCTAAATAAATTTGCTATTTGCATTTGCAGGTAGCAAATTTACTCAGGATTAGGGAAGTTTATTGCAAAGTAAGCTTGTGCACATGTAGACACACATGCTTACTTTGCAGTAAACTATGCTAAGGCAAAGTTAAGTGTCTTGTGTAGACGTGCCCACTGTTCTCAAAACAATTGGATAGCTAGGGAACTATTTCTGAGAAGATTTTAACAAAAGCAGCAGCAATTTATAGAAAATTGTATATGGCTAAATGCCTGGTGATCAGTGCTTCATGATTTTGGAACAGTTTTCCAATGCAGAGGTACCCAAACTCTTTTCAATCTCAACCTCATTTATAGACCTATAATGTAGTATGCCCCATATAGTGGTATCTCTTTGTGAGCCCTCAATTTCCTAAGTGTAGAGAGTGAACCACACCTCAGCTGCTCCCTATGCTTCCTCTCGTCCCATGAGGAAAGCTAAATTTGGAGGAATATAGCTTGGTTTCATTCACTTTCACAGGCACAAAGATAGGCACAAAGATATGTACCCTGGAGAAGTTGAGGCATGGTAAGCCCTTACCCTTGTTAAATGTGGAATAAGGGGCTTCATGGGGCTTTTGACCCATTCATAACTATCCTGACTCCACTTGTGGTCATGACCTCTTCCTTGGGAGCTGGTACCCCAAGGGAAGTGTTGGACAATTAAATGGTGCAGGACAAAGTAAACTAAAATGAGTAAAGACCCAAAGAGAGAATAGACTATAGGGAATATTTTGGAATATAAACTATAGCAATACATCACCATCTGGAGGGACATGATCCACCAGCAGGTAATGAGGAAATACCTGCCAGGTTATATCCCATGGTTTGTTAAAAAAATAAACCAGAATATACTTTGGAATAGGACAGTTTAAAAAAAAACTATACAGTTGCTGTCTCTTAAATCAGTATTTTTTTCAGCAGAAGGAGCTGGAAAGGCAAGAAGGAAGATGGCATAAGGAAGAATTCCCTTATCCAGCATTCCACCGAGTGCTAGGGCCCTCCCAACCATACCCAGCCGTTGGTTCTTTCTGTGCGACCACTTTTGAACAACCCTGGTCCCAAAGGATTATAGGGTATTGGTGGGTCATGGTGAAACCACAAGTGGATTTTATGTCCTGAAAAAAAAATGATTGAGAACCAGTCAATATTTAACCTAATGACATTTTTAAAATGATGGATGTCTTAGTTTTTAAACAAGAACAGAAGCAGCATATATCTTGCACAGGTGCACCTTTCTGAAAATGCATCCCATAAAGTTCTTGTCCTTTGCTGTATTTTGTGCTGATGCTCTGGCTTGAGCTCTCATACAGAAAGAGCAGGTATAGTCTATGATTCTACATACTTTTATTTTTAATCACTCAAGCATAGCATAATTTGAATGGTAAGTGTTATTAAATATTTTTAGCAGGCTGTCCTGATGTAAGATATGTGTTTTACATTTTACAAGAAGACAGTTTCTTTTATTAAGATTCTTTGTCAGGCCTTTGGACTTTTGGCTATTTATATAAGTCCTGAGGTATGGAATGCAAAGGAGTGCACAGTGCTGGATGCTGAACTGCACTGGGAAATGTGGTAGCTGCTGATATTGTCAACTAGTTGGAATGGCACATTCTTGATGTTTATTACTATGTTCTGTTTGATAGTGTCGGAATGATGTTGTAGCCCTGACGGTCCAGGAATTATGCAGGAGGCAAGGATTTGGGGTGATATATTTTATTGGACCAAAAGTATAGCTGGGATCAAGTTAGACAAGCTTTCAAATGCAAGACATTCTTCAGTATACATCTGAAAACTTGACTAACTTTATCTCAGCCATGCAGTTGGTAGAACACAAGAGGTCACCCCAAAAAATCCTTGCCTCTTGCATAACTTTTATTTATCATTCACAAAGCAGGTATACAGATGGTGCTTGTTTTGTGTGTGTGCACATTCATACCCCATATTCACAATTAAGACCCCACTGTGTATGTGTAAAACAGGTACAGGTGTTTGTCACTGAGCAAATGGCAGGATGTATGCTAATTAGACACAGAGTAGAGCTTCTGAAAACTTGGCTTTTGTAAGCTAATGGAATGGGCCGAGCTGGCTCAGATAAAATAGTTAACTCAAACAAAACTAGAACTCATTTGCATTTGCCATTCACCAGTTTTGTTTTGTTTTGTTTTTTGTGCTCCCTTATGCATCCTTATGTAAGAACAGAAAACTGAAGTGTCAAAATAATGCATGGGAGTGGACATTCTTGTGGTATTCCTAATCAGACAAGCGCAATTAAATCTAGAAAAAGATCGTGCTTTAGTGAGATGTCCAGTCAGTCCTAATGTCAAAGAGAAAGAGGCTGAGGTAAAACTTCTGGTAGTTTTCTATGTTATTTGCATAAGCAGTTTTAGTTTTCAATGTTATTTGAACCATTAAAACATAACAAGGTTCGCTGACTGCTATAAATGATCATCATGTTGTTCTGGCTCTGAATATTTTTGTTAGACTTTAACCATAATTGGCTGGTACAATCTGTTATAGCAAAGCTGTTGCTGTCAAGGTCTCCAAGTTAAAAGTTACATTGTATAGTACTTCATGCCCATTATGGGTCCCAACTTGGGTTTACTTATTTTAATTTTTTTTGTTGGGAGATTATTTTGGACATAAATGAGAAGCGTATGGACATCCGAGTATATAATTTAAACATGAAAAACTGGAGGCTTTTGTCAAAGATCAGGCATTCCAGAAGGTTTTTCTCAAAGTCCAATAGATTTCATTTTATAGTGGAGTCTATTGTAAGAAATTCAGACCTGTTTTCAGGACTGCATTCAAATATTTGAGACTGCTGGCTTGACTGGTGCTGTATCTCACATCTACTTAGATCTCTCTTCTTATTTTCTGAATGCATTCACCAGGTGCTGACTTCAAAGTTCTTCATTTTTTGTAGTTTACATGTTTCTATTATAACTGAGTGTTCATGCTGCACCACATCTATAACAGACTCTGACAACTTTCATTTTCATTTGAGCCACTCATCTCTCCTCCTCCTCCATCCCATAAAATTAAATGCTGCAATACCTTCTTAATGTGGTGAGGCTGTCTGAGCATAATGTTATACCAGCCCTGCTGGAGACCATTAGCACAGCTGGCAAGTAGGTAACACAGCACTCATCAGTTTATAATTGGCATAATTTGCCAGTGTACATGTTCCTCATCAGCACATAGAGCATCATAAGGGAAGCAAATGCAGTAAGAAGGAGGGAAAAATTATGATATCTTTCTTCTCATCACCTGACATTGGGATTGTTTAGCTGTTACAGTAGTATCTGCACACTTCACAACCCTTAAAGTTGTTATCTTCTTAAAGTCACATCTCAGAAATGGGGAATTGAGTCTCGGACTATTGGCCAAATTTGTGAGTGTTATTTATGCTTTGGGACCTAAATAACTAATCTGTGCCTAAGGGACTTTCCCAGGGTTGCACAGGAAATTTGTGGACTTGAAACATGGACTCGAACCCATGTACTGTACTCTGCATCTCAGCTAAGTGCCCTAACCTCTGGTACCTCTTTACTTCCACATTTGCAAACCAATTAATTTTCTAGGAGCTCTTCCTGTGTTTTAATGAAAGAAGTTAATAATCTGTTACCGCTTTGAATGAAGCTGAGTTTCTCAGGTTCAAAATGACTGCTCCACCATCAGAGAGGGGTGGTGGATGGGTCATTTTCGACCTGGAGCTATGTGGGCAGTGGGGTTCCCCAGGGCTCGGTCCTTGGGCCCGCACTGTTCAACATCTTCATCAGCGACTTGGATGAGGGGGTGAAAAGCACCTTGTTCAAATTCATGGATGACACTAAGATGTGGGGAGAAGTGAGCAAGCTAGAAGAGAGGGACAGGCTACAACTAGATCTGGACAGGCTACAGAGGTGGACAGATGAGCATAGGATGGGTTTCAATACTGACAAGTGCAAGGTACTGCACCTGGCAAAGAAGAACAAGCAGCATACCTACAGGCTAGGGAACTCCCTTCTTGTCACCACAGAGGCAGAAAAGGATCTTGGAGTCACTATTGATTCCAAGATGAACATGGGCCACCAATGTGGGGATGCAGTCAGGAAGGCTAACCGCACCTTGTCATGCATCCATAAATGCATCACAAGCAGGCCCAAGGAGGTGATCCTCCTCCTCTATGCAACATTGGTCAGACTGCAGTTGGAGTACTGCATCCAGTTCTGGGCGCCGCACTTCAGGCGAGATGTGGACAGCATTGAGAGGTCCAGAGGAGGGCCACTCACGGGATCAGGGGGCAGCAGGGCAGGCCCTACGAGGAGAGGCTACAGGACCTGAACCTGTTCAGCCTCCACAAGAGAAGGCTAAGAGGGGATCTGGTGGCTGTCTCTAAAATTGCCAAGGGGGACCAGCAGGCAATGGGAGAGTCCCTGTTCCCCCGAGCACCACTGGGAGTAATAAGGACTACCGGCCATAAGTTGACTGAGAGTAGATTCAGGTTAGGCAGCAGGAAGCACTACTTCACAGTCAGGGTGGCTAGAAGCTAGAACCAACTTCCAAGGGAAGTGGTGCTCGCTCCTACCCTGGGGGTCTTCAAAAGGAGGCTAAACAATCACCTAGCTGGGGTTGTTTGACCCCAGCATTCTTTCCTGCCAATGGCAGGGGGTCGGACGTGATGATCTGCTTAGGTCCCTTCCAACCCTACCAACTATGAAACTATGAACTGAAAGATCTACTCAAAGAGATTCTACTGATAATTATTTTAAAAAGAAGTCCATTAAAACAGATCAGAACCAACCGCCACCCATCAAGCCTAGTTCTTTGGCAATCCCTCAGAGTCAAGGATGATTGTCTTTCGTGATTGTCTTATCTGTGTGTCCGAAGATGAGGCCTATCCAGGATTGACAGACTTTACTGAGGCTGGGATATGTGTTTCTGTGTGGAGTGGGTGGCACTGGATTCTTGATTTGGTCTGTGACACGCTGTTTCTGCTGCTCCTGCTTTTCCATCTCATGTTGTGGTTGTGAGGTTTCAAAGTACTGAGATCCCTGCAGCAGACTCTTGCTCTATTTGGGATGGTCCTCGGTGATAGTTTCCCATGAGTTGACATCAATGTTGCCTATTTTTAAGTTGGTCTTGAAGACATCCCTGAAGGGGTTTCTCTGTCCTGCTCTTGGGTGTATGTCTTAGCTGGGCTGGGAAAATAAAACTCAAACATCCAGATGATATGGCCAGCCCAATGAAGTTGATGTTGGGTGATCATCCCCTCAATACTTATGGTGTTTGCTTGCAGGGGGATGCTAATGTTGGTGTATCTTTCTTCCCCCTGGATTTGGAGGATCTTTGGCAGGCAGTATTGATGGTACTTCTCCAACAACTTTAAATGTCTCCTGTAGGTTGTCCACGTCTCAGCTCCATACGGCAAGGTGGGGATCATGACTGCCTGAGAAACCATGAGCTTGGTTTCAGATGTGATGTTGTGATCTTCAAACACCATTTTCTCCAGATACATAAAGGTTGCACTCGTACATTTGATGCAATATTGGCTTTTTTATCAGTGTCAGGCTTCTGAGACAGATGGCTTCTGAGGTATGGGAAAGACATTCTCCAGAGTCTCACCATGGATATGGATTACCAGAGCTAGGGACTGTTCATTAGGAGCTCATTGGATGAGGACCTCAGTCTTCCAAATGTTAAGCATCAATCCCATTTTCTTGTATGCCTCGGTAAAGACAGTGATGATTGTCTGACGGTCTGCTGCTGAGTGAGTGTATGCTACTGTATCATCAGTGTACTGGAGTTCAATGATTGAGGTCAGGGTAGTCATGGTTTTGGTTCAGAGTCAGTTGAGGTTAAACAGTTTACCATCCATTTGGTAGTTTAGCTCCACTCCAGCTAGAAGCTTGTTGGTGGTGAGACGTAACATTGTGGCAAGGAATACTGAGAAGAGTGTTGGAGCAATGACACAGCTTTGCTTAACTTAATTAACTCCTGTTTTAACCTGAAATGGATCTGTGATAGATCTATTACTGAGAACTACCAGTTGCATACCATAATAGAGCAGGCAGAGAATGGTGACAAATTTTGGTTGGCATCCATACTTCAGGAAGATCCTCCGCAACACTTCTCAGCTGACAGAGTCAAAAGTTTCATGAGGTCAAAAGGCTATGTAGAAAGGCTTATTTTGATCCTGACATTTCTCCTGCAGCTGGTGAGCTGTGATGATCATGTCAGTTGTGCCTCTTGATGCCCTAAACTCACACTGAGATTCTGGGAGGAGTCAGGAAGTGGAAGGAGATAGTTTGGA
This sequence comes from Alligator sinensis, assembly GCF_000455745.1. Taxonomy (NCBI): domain Eukaryota; kingdom Metazoa; phylum Chordata; order Crocodylia; family Alligatoridae; genus Alligator; species Alligator sinensis. Next base: position 1,044,295 of record NW_005842099.1, on the reverse strand, counting down.
AGGGTTCTCGCAATGATCTTTCCTGTGGTGGACAGCAAGGCAATACCTCGTAGTTTCTACAGTTGGACTTGTCTCCTTTCGTGAAGGTTATGACAATCATAGCATCCCTGAAGTCATCTGGGGTTTCCTCATCATCATTCCAGATCCTTAAGACGAGGGCATGAAGCTGTGATGTGAGCTGCTCTCCTACCTATTTTAAGATTTCCATGGGGATTTCATCTGATCCAGATGCCTTGTTGTTCTTCATCTGCTTGATGACTTTCCTCACCTTGTCAAGGGTTGGAGGAATTCTGAGATCATCTCTGACTGGGGGTTGTGGGATAGCATTGAGAACACTCTTACCAACAGCAGAGTCTCAATTGAGAAGGTCTTCAAAATGCTCCTTCCAACGGGCATTGATGGCTCCTCTTTCCTTGATCAGGTTTCCTCCATCCTTAAGTCTCAAGGGGGTTGGTCCCTGAGTACTTGGAACATAGAATGGCTTTGGTGGCACTGAAGAAGCCGGGCATATTGTGGATGTCAGCCAGATGTTGAATCTCCTTAGCCTTGTTATTCCACCATTAGTTCTTCATATCACACATCTGCCTTTGGACCTGTGTCTAGGCTTGTTGAAGGTTCAATTTCTTTTGCTTGGAGTTGGTATCATTTTGCCAAGAACAAAAGTTCTCGCACTTGTAATCAATCAAATCTTGGATCTCCCAGTTGTTCTCATCAAACCAATCTTGATGTTTCCTGGTAGAGAATCCAAGCGTCTCCTCACACACACTGATGATAGTGGCCTTGAGGGCACCCCACATGCTGCTGACATCCTCCCATTGTTGGTGATTGGAATTCACCAGTTTTTTTCTGAAGGGTAGAGTTGTACTGCTACCCAGCATGTCCACAGGTAGTGGATAGTGGAATGACCTCCAGGAAAGGTTAGCTCTGAAACAAGCAAGGGCAACTCTGACGAATGAGCAGTTGCAGACCATGCAGTGGCAGCACCATGAGGATGTGGTGAGGACAGCAGATAGTAATGGTTTCCCTCCTAAAAAGCCACATGTATCCTTTGATGATGCTGTGACAGGTTGCCACTATAATGATTCTGCCCAGCCCCCAGCTATAAGTCTACGAGTCCTCAGTGGTGAAGCAGATGAAAGGTAGTGTTAGAATCTCAGTGACAGTGAAGGAAGACGAAGGCTGTAGCAAAATAAGATCCCCAGTTTTCTTGGTCTCCTTGCCATTGGATCAAGGTCCTGTTCTGTCAAGAGCCATGTAGAAGCTGATGTGCAGCAGCTTCTCCACAATAAAATAAGTCATGCACAGATATCGTTCATGCCAGCACATTCCTCAAGCCCTTTGGTGACCAGGTAATGGTCATGAGAGAAGGACCATGAGGTCTAGAAGCTCCTAGTTATGAACTGACATGAAGGCAGCAGTTACAATAAGATCGTCTAGCACTTGGATGAGACAGGAGTGTGATTTGGTAGCTGTAACTGTGACTGAGCAGCCCTCTTCAGGATCCACTGTACTCACCCTACATGGGGAGGGGACTAGAAAAGGGGCCCTAATCATAGTCTGTCTAATACAGTATTGTGTATTTATTCCTGACTGGATAAATGCGTCCAGTGGGATCACCTTTACTGGGGTCGAAAATACCAGTGAAGGCACATCATTGTTATAGGGACCTGGAACAACAGGACCTTCATGGACAACCCTAATAGTGAATGCACAGAACTCTGCACTGCAATTGTGGCCCAAGAACTCAGGTGACAAAACATTAAAGTATCTGCATTGAGCAAGACCTGACAAATGGGAGATGGGAAGCTGAAAGAACATGGAGGCAGCTACCCCTTCTTCTGAAAGGGTAAACCGGAAGGACAATGCCAACTTCACAGAGTTAGTTTTGCCATTAGGAATGAACTCTTAAACCAACTCATTGAGATCCCTATTGGAATTAATGAGTGCCTCGTGACTCTTCATCTTAAGCTGGAGGAGAGCCAGTACACCACTGTCATCAGCACATATGTCATGACTCTTGACACTGCTGATGAAACCAATGAGAAATTCTATGCTAACCTTGGCCAAGTCCGTTCTGACATTCTGGAGGGAGACAGGATTGTTTTTCTTGGTGATTTCTATGCTAGAGTCAGAAGGGACTCTAACCTCTGGAATGGAACCATCAGCAAGGAAGGAGTAGGAAAGGTCAACTCTAGTGTTATGCTCCTCTTGGCCAAATGCGTAGAACATGGACTCACCATCACCAACACCTTGTTCCACCGAAAAAAAGGCACAAGATATCATGGCAATACCCACAATCTAAGCATTAACACCTGATTTACTATGTCATCATCCATGCCCAGGATTGCTAAGGTGTCCACATCACCTGAGCTATGCTAGGAGCTGATGACTACTGGACTGATCAATAACTTATCCACTCAGTTATGTCACTCAAACTAGCTTCCAAAAAATGGCTGCAGCAAAAGCAGTCAACAGAAGTTCAATGTTGAAGGACTCAAGGACCCAAGCAATTGAGACCTCTTCCAGCAGTGCCTCAAAGTCAAGTTATATAGATGAGCAGTGCAGATAAAGAAACTGCCCTCTCTAGGTACTCTCTTTCAAGAAGTATCACCCCCTTCTTAAAAGCTTCCTTGAAAAACATACAGAAAAGTACCAATGAAGATACGAGTTACCCATGTTGTACCCCTGAGCAGGTAAGAGAAACCATATAGCTGCTTCATGGCATAGCTTTGACCTGGTCTCTGTTCCATCGTGACATAATTTGCGGAGTCTCTGGGCCTACATTTCGGTCACCCTCCATCTTGTGCAGTTACACCAGTTGGAAGAGGGTTTAGAATAGTACCATACCACTCTGGTAGAGAGTGGTAGCATAGTATAGTCACCTTGCACTCATGGAAATGAGCAGTCAAGATTGAGGGCTATGATGAATTACGCCCCTATTATTTAAAATTTCAGGAGACAAAATATCAACATATCAGGATAAATCACAGTCCATGTTTTTTCACCAGTTGTCAGGAAATCTTCCATTTAACCAACTACAGTGGGTACGCTGAGGTCGAGTTGAGAAACAGATTTTTAAATTACTGAGTAAATATTTATGACTTTTCAAACAGGTTGAACACGATTAAAGAGTTAAAAATATGAAGTGATGCTTTTAGCTTGCACTTTTTCCAAGCTAGTATGTCTCCCAGCTGGTTGGCTGCAACTGCTTCAAACAGCAGTTTCTGTCTGAGAAATCTCTGCAGATTTCAGTCTCTTTGGTAATAACAGTGGACTTGTTTTTTGTTTGTTTTCTAGGCTAGGAGTGGAGATTTCTCCTGAGACAAAGTCTTTTATTCTGGAATCCTAGAGATGTAAAAGTACAATATTTCACTTGAAGTACCTGTGAAGAAATGAGATAACACTTCCTCCCCTTCCCTTCCCCCACTCCCATCAAGTTAATTGCCATTCAAATGTGTAAAGGTGGTGGCCCTGGCCCCATGGAGGAGGAGGGGGAGTGGGCCAAGCAGGCTGGACAGCACCTGCTCTCACCACCAGGCCAGCCCCCAGCCTGCCAGGTTTTCTGTGGCATCCACACCCGCAGCAGTAGTATCACTAGAGCCAGGGTGCTGGGCAGCTATCCCTGGGATCCATGCCTTGGGTACCTCCACTCCACTGTTCCGCTCCTGTCAGTTCACAAAACAGATAGTGTACGTAGTTGCCTGGGAAGTGGGTCCTTTATTGATGGTGCACATTGCAGCTGGGGAGGGGTGTGCTGTTGGAAAAGGAAGGAAGGAGGGAGGGAGGGTGTGTGCTATTGGGGAAGGAGGGAGTTTGTTGTTTGAGAAGGCAGGAGGAAGTCTGTTGTTGTGAGTGGGGGGATTAGTTGTTGTGTGGTGGAGGGAAATCAAGTTTGGTGTTTCTTGCAATCTGTTCATAGTGTGCATGTTCTTGGGGTAGCACTGTGGGCCTGGTGTCCATGGGGGGCCACCAAGGCTCCCTACTGCAGGTGCTGGAGAAGGAGGTGGTCAGTGAGTGCCTCACAGAAACAGTGCCTCCACTGTCGCTGCCAGGCGGAGGATGAGGAGCATCCATGATACAATCGCCACCTGGGAGAACTTCCCTTGTTAGGCTGAGCCTGACCCTTGATCCCCTTGCCAGCCAAGGGCTGCTCCTGAGCTGCTGCAGTCAGAACCTGGAGCTCGTCCTTGCTGCTGCAGAGGGGCAGAGCAGAAAAGGAACAGCCCTGGACTTGACTGCACCTTACACAGGTGCACATGTAGATGCGTTGTCAGCCAAAGTTTAATGCACCCGAATTTACTGCACAATAAAATGAGGTAATTGTACATGTAGATGCACCCACTGAATATGTTCTAATCTTTTCCAGGCTTAGTTTGTAGCATGATGCATGAGGAATTCCACTCACAAGTCCTGTTAGCAAACAATAGGATTTGTATTTGTAGCTCTCAAGGCACCACTTTCAAAATTGTTCTCTTCATGATTCTGCTCATGCTATCAGCTCAGAGTTTATAAAATTAGCCATAGAAATAAGTGTGTTGGGAATATCAATGGTACTTTACCATCAGTGGCTTGCAGCGTTTTTCAGATAGCTACTGAAAAACAAAATTCTCTAACTGAATTATTAATTTCTTTCCCAAAGGTTCATTGATATTCTTGTGTCTGTTACTCATTTTCTTTACTGGAAAAGTATCGTTCTCTTATATTTCTCCCTTTTCCCCATCTTTTCCTCTTTTTCCCCTTCCTTTCAAGTAACAATCCATTTTTTCTGCATTTATTTTGTCCAATTCTAAAAATATCTTTTTGTGTTTATGAGAGTGGGCCCAAATGCTTTTGGAGTAAATGGAATATTTCACAAGAAAGCATCTATTTTCTTGAAAAAAATGAAAAAAAACCTTTTAAAAATTTGTTTTATATCTAAATACTAAATAACTGTCATTTATCATTGCCCCTAAACTAAAGCCTTTCTTGTTATAGGATTTAGAGCTTTTCACTGAAAATCCAAAATAAATTTCAACCTCTTTCAGTAAAAAGGGGCAATTTTTGTTTTCTAATATAGTTTTTGTAGAATGCAAAGGTTTTCTGAGTCACTGCCCCTGCCTCCCAAACAGCAGCGGAAGTCTACCTGTCTTTCTGACACAGCAAATGGAAAAATCTCAAGCTTTCAGGTTGGTTTTTTTTAATGCACTATCTCAATTCAATCCAATTAGTGAAGAAGGACTAGGGAGGAGCAGGTTGTAATACATAGGACTTTCATCAAAGAATTAGGACTTTCACCACAGAATTCTATTTCTTAATCTTTGTCAGGTTTCCTTGAACCCAGGTGGCAGCATGTCTTCAATCCTTAGCAAAAATGAGTGTGATGGTATTGGAATGGTAATAAGGTAGATCTTAAGTAAAGAAAGAAAGGGAGGGCTCACCATTAAAATCAGCATTTGCCCACAGGTACCACTTCCCATGCCATACAAGACTAACACGGTTGTTGTAGAACATGTATAGGGTTGGAACCAAGACCTTTTCAGTTCTAATCCCATTTCTGCTACTGATCTACTATGTTGCCTTTAGATGGGCGACAATAGCTTCTCTCACCTTCACTTCATATATGAACAAACAAGCACATTTATTTCTCTCAGATGGTATGCTCATCTACAACTTCCTATGGGATAAGTATAGAAAATCAAAGGGATAAGTATAAATATCATCAGAATGATTGGCAAGTGCTGAAATCTTCTGCAGAGAGGCAGAAGTGACCTCTTGCAAGTGGTCCCTATAATCTTTCAGCTACTTTTCCAGGCTGTGAATGAGACTTTGGTCAAATAAAAAGTTTAATATAGGTCCTAATGGATCAGAGGGGGAGAGAAACTGGATATTGGATCAAACACAGATGGATTTACAACTGCTGAGATAGACATTAGCGTGGGTCTGCTTTTGCTATGAGGGACATGTTAGTAAATATGGCTATTCATATTTGTACGTTAGTAGTCACAGAGTGAAGTCCACTTTAAAGAAATGAATGTTACAGGCACTATATTGTATTTTAAATGAAAAAAAAAAAACCCAGGGCAACTTGAGGAAAACAAGCTGGTACACTAAATTGTAGCGGACCTCATAAATGTAAATGTAATGCCTGAAGGCTTAGCATTTACCTGTTCTCTCTTGTCTTTTTCTGGGTTTTTGTTTGTTTTTTGCTATTCCATGAAATGCTTCATGTGAGGCTGCATAGCGTACCATAAATTTTATGCCAACTAATAATTAACTTACCCCTGGGTAATATATCTTGCACAATGACAGCATGAAGCAGCTAACAGTACCTAAGAAGGACATATTAATGGCATTCCACAGGTGTTTGATAGGTAGGGAGAGAGTGAATGAGCTTGACAATCCCCAGAAATTAACTACATCAAAAGCTTGCTTGTAAGAGAGCAGGTATGAATATTTAACCAACCAAACACATTTAGAGACTCATTGTGAAGACTGGAATATACATCAGATGCTCCACCACTGATCGCCAGTCTCTAAGCTTACAGTTACCTGAGTCTGATTGATTGTGAGCCCTATAAAAAACAATTTTAAGACAGATGCAGAATTATTTTCATTACAAAAAAGTCATAAAATATTTAACAGTTTTTGTTGGTTGGATTCATTAGGGCTTTCATTGTGAAAGGCAAAGTCTCTGATAAAAAGAAGTAGCATTGAAAATGGCAGCACCTGGCGATCAGACAGACTATTTGATTCATGTCGGAGCTGATCCTCTCAAATGATAAAAGGTGTGGATAAAAGATGTAGGCTGCTTCACAAGAGTTGGTTTTTCATAGAAGAACAAATGATAGGGATGAAAATCAGGGACTTTTGTGTCAGTGGCAGAGACAATGCCACAAAGAGAGACTTACCTGGAGAGGGAAGGGAGTGGAACTGATGGGATGCTGCTGCAAACCGGAAGTGTGGCGAGAATGGGGCCATGGTGAAAAAAACTGCCACAGAAGATAGAAGAAAAAAGTTATGATGGGTCCAGGGAGAGCTGGGGCCAGCACAGGCACCAGCATGGATACGTTTTATGGCAGTGTGCCTGCGCCGATTTGCCAGCCAGCCCCCTGAAGGGAGCATAAAAACCCTGGCAAACCAAGAACAGGGAGGACCAAAAGTGAGTCCTCCGGTGGGCCCAGAGCTGATCACAGCCCCACCAAGGAGAGATGGTGGCAGCCCCAGGAGGGGTCAGACAAAAATAAGCTAAGCCCAGGAGGGCCTAGTTACTTACCTGAAACTGAGCTGTGGTTCCCAGACATAGCCGGACAGGACTGGGACAACAGTGAACAGGAAAGAAAGAGAGGAGTGAGGAGAAAAAGAGAGACAGATCCGTGGACTGCAGCAGATGCAAGCCAGAGAGAGAGAGAAGAGCATATCAGGAAGCAAGGTAACCCAGGGCTGGTAAAAAATCACAGGCCAGTTACACTATGACCTAAATCCGGACAATACACCATCTGAACCAGACTTTTCTAACTTAAAAGGGCAAAACAAAGTCTGTACAGTGACCAGTCCTAGTGGCAGTCAGAAATTAACATCCATGGTTGGTATAAAGCAGGGTGTAGAGGAGGCGGAGCCCCGAAATGGGAAAACCAGACAGAATATCGAAGGAGAGAACCAGGAGAGGCAGGAAGTACAACCACCCTCCCAATAACTAGCTCATTCCAACAAGACATGGCGGGAAAGAACTCCTGGGGACCATCCAAGACACCTAACCTAATAGCAAGCTGTCAACCGCTAACAGGGCGGTGGCGTCCAAAAAACCCATAAGAGCAAGACACACTAGTGAGCAGCATGGGAGGTTACAGTCACCTATACTAATCCAAGCACTAGAGAAGAATTAATATTTCTTTATAGCATCATAGAAAAGTAGGGCCCAAAGCGACTTCTGGAGGTCATCTAGTTCAACCTCCCACTCAAGGCAGGCTCACCCTTATCTAATCCCTTATAAAAGTGTTTGCCTAACCTGTTCTTAAAACTGCATGGACAGCCCTTATTCATGCTTCTTTGATTTCATATAAATTTTGTTCTTCTCTCTGTCCCCAAAATGACACTGTTCTGCTAAAGCAGGTGTGTCAAATGTACAAATCCAGCCCATGGAGCTGTTGCATTCAGCCTGCCAAGCTACCAGAAGTTGGGGGTGGGGGCAGGGAATGGGGCCTGCCACACAATTTGGGGCCCTTGGACTCCAATGGATATGGCCATCAGCAACAGGAGAGCAAATGAGGGCCTTCACGTGTTCCAGCTCCTGACCCCATCACTGCCCTGGACCTCCACCACCACTGCCAGATCTATGCCACCATCTTTGTGCCCAGGCCCCCCCACACCAGTCTGGTTTCAGCTGTTGCTGGCCCTGTTATTCTGTCATGGAAGAAGCTCCTGGGGTCTAGATCTAACCTAGGGCCTGCGTTGCATTTGACACCTCTATGCTAATGGAAATGGGGAGTCATTGTGCTCCCTGGGATCCTCTGCCCCATGCCCAAAGCACCTCTGATTTATTTTGAAGTTCCTCCCAAGTAAATTCTGCCCAAAGCAGACTTTGTCCTTTCCTGCACTTACTGTATTTAACTGAATCCAAGGCAATTTTGTATTAAGACAACCCCCAAAAATTAGATTCTAAATATGAAAAAGTATGAATTTGTTACAATTTTCCATGTCTAGAATCTAAATATTGTAGGATCATCTTAAATTCATCCCTCCCACTAATGTGGTGGAGAAAGCAGTGGCAAGGGGTGAGGGTCTGGAGCCAAAGCTGAAACTGAGTTGACACCTGCCGCAGAACAGTACTCAAATCTAAGACAAGGCTCTTTTTCTACCTATTGATTAGGGAAGGTCAATTAGGACATAAGCAAAGTCCTGCATTTAGGATGGAACAATCCAGTGCACTGGTACAGAACGTGGACTGACTGTCTAAGTAGCATCTCCACGGAAAAGGACGCTGGGGTTTTCTGGACAGTAAGCTGAATATGAAATGGACAGTAAGCTGAATGGACAGTAAGCTGAATATGAGCCAACAGAGTGCCTGTATTTCAAAGAAAGCTAACAGCATACTGGGCTGCATTAGTAGGAGTGTTGCTGACAGATTAAGGGAAGTGATTATTCCCCTCTGTTCTGCACTGGTGAGGCCACATCTGGAGTACTGTGTCCAGTTTTGGGCACCCCACTACTGAAAGGATGTGAACAAATTGGAGACAGTCTAGCAGAAGGCAATAAAATAGTTAGACGGCTGGGGCACATAACTTGTGAGGAGAGGCTGAGGGAACTTGGCTTATTTAGTTGAGAGAAGAGAAGACTGAGAGGGGATTTAAGAATAGCTTTCAAGTACCTGAAGTGGGGTTCCAAAGGGGATGGAGCTAACCTGTTCTCAGTGGCAGCAGATGACAGAACAAGGAGCAATAGTTTCAAGTTGCAGCAAGGGAAGTTGGGGTTAGATATTGGGAAAAAATTCTCACTCGGAGGGTAGTAAGGCACTGGAGCAAGTTACCTAGAGAGGTGATGGAATCTCCATCCTTGAAGGTTTTTAAGACCTGGATAGACAAAGCCTTGGCTGGGATGGTCCTTCTTTGAGGAGAGAGTTATACTGGATGACTTTCTGAGGTCCCTTCTAACCCTAATTTTCTATGATTCTGTACTTGTAGGCTACTTTTGTCCCGATTTTTGTGGGATTTCTGGAGGTGTATTTTAGAGCAGACTTTGGCCAGTGCATTCTTTCTTGACTAGATCTTTTGAAAGAGGTTTACATCTCATGTGCTGAGAAAGGGAAGTGATATGGCTTTAAACCAGCCTCTTGTTGAGTAAAAAGGATATTTGAAGTGTTAACGATAACAGTTTGAAGTTATGAACTACAAGTGGAAGGGGCATTTGAAGTGATGAAGCACTGAAGCAGTTGGATGATTTTGTCAGAAACATTTATAGACTCAAGACTGTGGAAACAACTTAGGCATCTTTCATGAACCCTGAAAGAATTTTATTTTAAGTGTCTAAAGATCATACAGCTTTTCTGGCAACAGGAATAGATGAACACAGACAAAAGAAAAGGATCCTATGTGTGTAAGTACTACATTATTCTGTAGTCATGCATCAAAACCCTTATAAATGTACAATAGAAAAAAAAATCAATGTTCTGAATTGTTTCTAAAAGATGATGTAATATTTATTTTATTATAATTGAAATACCTTTTACCTTTGTTTGATCTGGTCTTTTTTGAACACCAGATGGGTCCCTATATTTTTTTAAATCTACATTGAACAATTCCATCACTATAAATATTCTAGGATATTAGCCTTTGCCACTACTATGTCCAAAAAGCTAGTGTTTCCATTATTCCTTTACTGACTAACAAAGCTTAAATAATGATGCTTGTTGTTCCTGTAGGTCTTTAAATAGTGCATGTTTTGTCTGATGTATCTTAACTGATATGTCATTATTATCATCATAGTAGTTCAGTTGCTCATAATCAAAATGTTGTATTTAAGTATTCCATGTGTTGACCTGCAGTAAATAATCCACACAGTGAGATCACAGTGGTAAATCAGGTATGTATTTTTAAAAAAGCTTTTTCTATGAAGTATCTAGTTTTTACACTGAGGGTTGCATGGATTTAAAGTCACAGTCTATGCAGAGAAGGATGCAGAAGTGCCACAGGGAGCTGCTGGGGGGCATTCAATCAGGATACTTTTAAGGGCTATGCACAGCAGCATCCCCTCTACTCCACAATAAGGTGTAGTATTACCTTGATAGCAGATATGCAGAGGATGGCCTATAGCCCTCTTTTCACTCTATTTCTTTTGGGACATTAGCTTAAATTCCCCAACTAGCACATGACTAGCCCAGATCAGGGATATGAAGCAGGAAAGTTTCCTTACCCCCCTCTTTGCCATGGCACCCTCATGGTTGAGAATCACTGTTGTAGAGCATTGACGACTAACAAACCTTCCCTTTTTCCCCTCTGCACAGACTTAGGAAGTACTTTCTACTCTTATGCACAAAGTAGAAGTCTAGATATGCCAAAGTGGAAACAGCTCTGCCACCTCACACCCTTTGATTTCACACTGAAGCTGCCAAGTGACTCATCAGTTCAAACACTTTTGTCACTGCTTTAGGAGGGAAAGCAGACACAGGTGGAGAGGATTCAAGCAAAGTAAGAAAGTTACCACGGGCTTTGCTCCTATAAAGAGTCAGCCTTTGAGACCTTTGTAGCCTATGATCATGCTACTCCTCACCACAGATTGGTGGAAATCTAGATGTGTCAAGGCTAATCTGAGCTTTGGTGTAATTGTTCATTCCAAACAATTCCACTGTGAAAATGGAATGAAGAGCTCAGTTATTTATACAAAAAACACAGTGTTATTCACAGTTCTCCCTCTACACCTGTCCAAAGTTCTCCTGAAATAAGCAATCAAAGAGACACACATTAGGGGGATGTCCAGTCCAGGGTATGGGGAGGAAGATAGTACCATATATTGCTTTGCTATATTGTCAGTAGAGAATCTGAAATGTAGATGGTGAGACCTAAAATGTGGTAGTGTGAACCCTCCACTCTCCCTATAAACCTGAGATCCCTGTCTTATTAGGAAAGTTGTCTTTCAATATTTCTTTTAATGTTGGTAGCACTACACAGCATTCAGCACAGGAGGTTTAACTTTTCCTTCAGCAGAATAATCTGCCATCTTTCCAAAAAGTCCCAGTACATCCCTTAAAAAAAATAAATTACATTTTGGAGGGAAGAAAGAAAAATCATCTCTTTGACCTTTCCCAAAACCTTAAAGCTGTCCTTTGCTCTTCTTGACTGTTTTTCCTTTGCATTCTCTTCTTATCTCTACCTGTATATAAATATCTGCCAGAGTCAGAAGCTATGTGCAAATGTGGGTTGCTAGCCTCATAGAATAAATTATACTTTGTGGGGGTCTGTGGAGGAATGGGGGTTCGGGGAAGGCAGAGTCTCTCCTCTGCGGGGAGGATCAGGAGACGGGGGGCAGACAGGGTCTGAAGGGGTGTTGTTGGGGTCCTCAAGGGTTTGGTGAGATCAGGAGGGCTGGTGGGGTCCACAGGGGGGCTTGAGGGGACAGGATGCTCTCTCCCGGAGAGACCCGGGCAACTATAGGCCAGTCAGTCTCACCTCCATCCTTGGCAAAGTCTTTGAAAAAATTATCAAGGCTCACATTTGTGAGAGCCCGGCAGGACAAATTATGATGAGGGGAAACCAGCACGAGTTCGTGGCAGGCAGATCGTGCCTGACCAATCTAGTTTCTTTTTATGACCAGGTTACGAAACGCCTGGACACAGGAGGAGGGGTGGATGTCGTATACTTAGACTTCAGGAAGGCCTTCAATACGGTATCCCACCCCATACTGGTGAACAAGTTAAGAGGCTGTGACGTGGATGAGTGCACAGTCCGGTGGGTGGCGAATTGGCTGGAGAGTCGCACCCAGAGAGTTGTGGTGGATGGGTCGACTTCGACCTGGAAGGGTGT